>NW_022196231.1:0-600000 GCF_008641045.1 Pistacia vera
AATTACCTGCATTTGTTGAGGGTCACGGCTAGCCAAAAATGAATCAGCACCAAGATGTTCCAAAGCTTCTTTCATCTTGCTTGGAGAGGTACTAATTACTGTCACTTTAGCTCCAAAAGCCTTCGCAAATTTAACAGCTACATGACCAAGCCCACCAAGGCCGACGACGCCGATGTGCTTCCCTGGTTCAGCTAATCCAAAATATTTCAAGGGACTATAAACTGTGATCCCAGCACAGAGTAGAGGAGCACCAGCATCAAGTGGCATATTATCAGGGAACACAACTATGTAGCGTTGATTGGCGACCATATAATCGGAATAGCCCCCATATGTGATTGTTCCATCAGTGTCAATGGAATTGTAGGTAAGTATCAATTTTGAACAGTAGTTTTCAAGATTATTGACACAACTATCGCAGGAGTGGCATGCACCCACCAAGCATCCAACACCAACTTTATCTCCTACTTTTACTTTCTTCACTTTGCTACCCACTTCGGTCACTTCTCCAACAATTTCATGCCTGCAATCATGCTTTAGATGGTTAGGACTAAGGTTAATTAGGAATCCAATTTAACGTGTATGGAATGGATTGAACTAGGGAATACATTAAAAGGATCAAGATAAGACACGCGCACCAATAAAGTTAATCTTTTTATGGCCACATATATATTATATAACAAGCATCTTTTGGCTGGAAATAAAGTGGTTCTTTCCCAGTCCAAAGCCATAATAGACTAATAGTATGTCTCCAATTTGTCGTTTTGTGAAAAAAGAAGAAGAAGAAGAAGGATGACAGTACATACCCAGGAAGCAAAGGGTAGGTAGAGTTGCCCCATTCATTTTTGATACTGTGAAGATCAGAGTGGCATATCCCACAATATAACACCTTAAACCTCACGTCTTCATCACCTGTTTCCCTGCATATGTTAATTAATTGTTATGATGTCTTTTCTTTTGCTAAAAGTTTGTGAAACTCAAATGTAATATTGAAATTGAATTACCTCCTGGAGAATTTGAAGGGAGAGAGATGACCTGAAGAGTCAGTGGCTGCCCACCCGAAAGCCTTTACAGGGTGTTGATCTTCCGGTGACTTAGCCATTTGATAGGAGGAAAAAATGTGGCTGTGTAGTGCTTAAAATTAACAATAATAAGAGAGAAGGAAGTGAAATAGTGAGGTAGTCTTAAGGTAATTTATAGAGGGAGGCGAGTATCAATAATCATAGAAGTAAGGTGATGTGAGGCATTGTATTACGGTGGCGTGACATACTTGGTGACCGAATCCTAGGTTAGTCAATCGATAATTAAGGCTCTATTGTTTTATTATTTTCAATTCTCAAAATACATATTTGTGTTATTATTCAAGGCTCTAATGTTTTATTATTTTCAATCATATTCTTAAAATACATATTTATTTTATTATTTGAGAAATTTTATTATATTTTTAATCATTTTTAAATCCCTTAAGTTTATTAATTTAATTAAATACTCCCTAAAAAAATTTAAAAATTAACAAAAATATCTTCATTCATCCATAGTTGTCAGATTCCGGTATAGAAACGATAAAAAATGATCGATAATTCATTGATCTAGCCTTTTCAGGTCAGATCCACACTAGATTTAACCAGAAAATGCCAGATCTGACCGTTAGTGATGACCAAAAAAATGGTCGTCATTGATGGTCAACAATGGCCATATCTTTGGCCATCACTGACGGCTAAATCTAGCCTTTTTCAGTCGTCAAAGGCCAGATCTGACCGTAGATCTGGCTTCTTCTGGCCAAATCAGTGGTGGATCTGGCTGAAAAAGGTCATATCAACGCACGACAGGCCAGATCCGACCGATTTGCGTCGTAACGCTATTTTCTGGCCAGATTTCGGTGGTGGTAGCCAGAATTTGGCACTGTGGATGGGTAAAGGTGTTTTTATTATTTTACAAAAAAATTATATATTGGGGTGTTTAGTTATATTAGCAAACCTAAAGGGTTTTTTTCTGTGAATTTTTAAAATTTACCTCGTAATACTTACCCTATTGCCTATTCAACTATATAATATTATTTCTAAAATCCTATAAAAAATAACAAAACAAACCGACCTAAACTTTGTTTATTCAGCAAAGTGGAGATGGAATCTAATTAATGTTTGGAATGGAATCATTCCGCAATAGCTGACAATACCAAACCTGTAAATAATTTGAAAAATCCACTACCATTATAAAAAAGTAAACGATGGAGTTTTAAGAACATGATGGCATGTTACCAAAAGTTGTGGTTGGTACATAACTACATTATTGAGTTAATAGATAATTAATTATTAATTATTTTTAAACTATCATGTTTTAATAATTTTTATATATGTTAAGTGTAAAATTAAAATGTTAATCTAAATAAATAAATCAATTAAAACTTAATTACATATTTATTTATTTTTTATTTTTAACTGATTAATAGAATTATGTTGTTATATTTGCAATTTAGTTAACCATTATCTAATTAATTATTTGAAAGATTAGTTTAAAGATTATTATTGACACACTACTCAAACGCTTACTCAAGGGGTAAATTTAATAAACTAAAGAATAATTTTATTTATATGAAAACCGGACAATAGCGCTAACTAAACCAATGGGGAGGCACGGGTAAACTTTTTTGTACATGGATAAGTTTTTAATCCAATAGTCAAACACATAGTAGAAATAACTAAAAAATTAGTGCATTTCCTCTTTTTTGTTCGATTCAAACCCGAGTAACAACACAGGATATAAAAAAGAAGAAAAACAAAAGGTAGCTGGAATATTCTTAGTCAAACTCCATATAGCTCATCCAAGAAAACAAATTAGTATTTTTAGTACAAAATGAACAAGGATTGACCTTCAACTTTCATGGGCAACTTGGCGGGGCGGCTCCATAATCTTTGAGGTCCAAGACAAAAAATAAATAATTAAATCATACGTAATGTATCGTTTCTATTAACAATAAAATTCAATCATATGTATTTCTTATGATTAGATATTGTATGGGCAAAAAATCGTAATTAAATAAATAATTAAATCATACGTAATGTATCGTTTCTATTAACAATTAGTATTTTTAGTACAAAATGAACAAGGATTGACCTTCAACTTTCATGGGCAACTTGGCGGGGCGGCTCCATAATCTTTGAGGTCCAAGACAAAAAATAAATAATTAAATCATACGTAATGTATCGTTTCTATTAACAATAAAATTCAATCATATGTATTTCTTATGATTAGATATTGTATGGGCAAAAAATCGTAATTAAATAAATAATTAAATCATACGTAATGTATCGTTTCTATTAACAATTAGTATTTTTAGTACAAAATGAACAAGGATTGACCTTCAACTTTCATGGGCAACTTGGCGGGGCGGCTCCATAATCTTTGAGGTCCAAGACAAAAAATAAATAATTAAATCATACGTAATGTATCGTTTCTATTAACAATAAAATTCAATCATATGTATTTCTTATGATTAGATATTGTATGGGCAAAAAATCGTAATTAAATAAATAATTAAATCATACGTAATGTATCGTTTCTATTAACAATTAGTATTTTTAGTACAAAATGAACAAGGATTGACCTTCAACTTTCATGGGCAACTTGGCGGGGCGGCTCCATAATCTTTGAGGTCCAAGACAAAAAATAAATAATTAAATCATACGTAATGTATCGTTTCTATTAACAATAAAATTCAATCATATGTATTTCTTATGATTAGATATTGTATGGGCAAAAAATCGTAACGGGTCTTGTCAAATTCAAACACGAAACAAATATTGCATGACCTACCACTATGGCTCAATTCTGATTGGTCCACGCTAAGATCTGTTCTACAAGTCAACCCATTCTATGCATTGGGCTACTTAAACAAGTAGGATCACTACAATCAAGGATCCCTTACGAATTGGGCTACTTAAACAAGTAGGATAACTACAATCAAGGATCCCTTAGGAATTGGGCCTTGCCATAAGTCCAATTAGGCTCCAACCCATTGGCCCATGACCATTCCAAAATAAGACTATGAGTCTCACACACTTCCTAATTCATCCAAGATCCTAATCTTATATGAATTAATGCTCCTAATACTACTTGGATAAGTTATACAGCTTTCATGTTTACTCAAACCCCTAAACTAGTAGAACTCAGAGTTCTACTAAGATTCAAGCCTCTATGGCTCACTATATAAACCGAGGTCTCCCCTCTCATTATTCATTCAATCCCAGCGCTCCTCACTTGCTTCTAAAGTTCTTGCTCTCAAGAACCTTCACTTCTCCTTGTCATAGTTTTAGTTCTGGTGATCTTGTAGAGCCGTGCTCCAACCACTCTACAATGACTATCGCGCCCTAACCAACCAACTCTGGTAACCTTCCTGTTCCCAGCCCTCACTAAATTATCCTTCAACCTCGCTAACTTGACCATCAGAGTGCCTACGGTAGGCACCACACTGGTGTCCTCATGAGCTTCGCGTTCACTCTTTTGTATGTGCAGGTTTATAAGATCGTCAGTGGTCTTATCCTCACAGGATCACTCCCTTCCGAATTAATAGTAGATTTTACCGTTTACAAATTTATGCTACCAACTAGTTGCAAATTTAACAAATATAGACAAATTAACAGCAAGCAAATATAAAATAAATAAAAAACACAAAAGAAATGTTCATGATGATGATTTGTAGACAGTGATATAAACAGCAAATATTTTATTGAGACTTGGAGAGAATTTTATATGATAAAGTCAAAGGAAAATTAAACAAACATTCAACAACATTTATGCTAATGTTTTGACTTAAGACTATAATATTGTATATAATTTGATGATATTCAATTTCAAGTAAACTATATTATAATCTTTAAGAAGATATTATTCGAAGGAATCCATACTAAGAAAAATAAGATAATAATATTCAAATGCAGAATTTCAACAAAATTAGTTTCTTAAGAAGAAAATTAATTGTTCTAAGTAATATTTTTATTTTACATTTTAGTAATTATTCAATTTAGGTCAGACTTAACTACATAGAATTTATTATTATTATTTTTTAACAAAATCAAATATGTTATAAGTTCATAATATTGAGGCCCTGATACAAAATGGGCCAGCCTCTATTTTTATTTTATTTTGGGTGTAACTCTACCAGCTTTTGAACCAAAACCACATTTTCTTAATTTGTTCAATTTAACCATTAATAATCGACAGACCTTGTTGTTATTATAAATGTTTGAAGAATATTTCATTATACATTAAGTGTGAGGTTAGGCACCCTAAAATATTTTATATTCATTTTATATTCTGATAATTATTTTAATATCTCAAATCAAGTACAAATAAAATCAATTTCTTCAAAACTTTTCTACTATATATGAACACCCAACTTTTTTTATTTATTTATTATTATTATTTTTTTTAGAGATTTCATAATAGAAACATCACTGTAAACTTTGAATTTGTATGGTACCAAACTACTATTTGGCGTATAATTAAAACATTCCATCATTTTATAGTACTAATTGATGTTGGAATTAGCAACCAGTTCAACAATAAGGAGTTTGCCTATAAGGGGTGACACACATGGGGGTCTGTAAGCGGTTTGGGTTTGTACCATGAAGAGCCGCTGTAGGATTCTCTAAGAAATATAACTCCTAATAGGGTTTGTCTTAGGAGTAAGAATTTTATTAGTTTAGGGTTTCTCTTAATAATCCTAGTATATAAACACATTATTCCCTTGTATAAGGGTGATAACTGTCATAGTTTGAGGAAGAAGGCAAGAGAAGCAGAAATAAACTGCTAGAGAATGGCAAGAGAAAGAGAAAGAGATGCAAAAATGTTTTCTGTATTCAATTGTATATTGTGTGTCCATACAATGTTCGATTTATACACATTTGTAACGGTAAAGAAAGGAAATACTATCATGCCATAAAGGCCTAATCACACAAATTATGCTAACAGAACATTTGACATTCAAGAGAAAATGCCAATCACTCCATGATTATCTCCATTGGATCTCAACACTTCATGATTATCGTCATCACTCCCCCTCAAGCTTGTGGTTTGTATATGTCATAAACTTCAAGCTTGCGAAGTAGATGTGATAGTTCCTATGTGGGTGGCTGGTGCAATATTTCTGTTTGGCATGCATACGGAGGTAGATGACTTAGTGGGCATATGACTATGGGAAAAAAAAATTGGATTGCAAATAATGTGGTCACTAGCCCCTGAATCAATTATCCAGATATCATCTTTAATAAAATTTAGACAGAAAGATGTACTTGCATAATATGTTGTATTTGCCTGTGGTATACGATTTAGCATTTGGAGTAGCTGATTGTATTGTTCTGTACTAATCATGGTTGCTACTAGGATAATAGTAAGTGCTGAAAATGATTCAATATGCACTAGGAAAATTCCCAAGAAATTGGAGGGGTCACAAATGGTCCCACTTAAAACCCAGCGTCCTTAGACTTTTATCGTCTTATTGATAGAATTTTTCTAGATATGCAAATAATCATATAAATAGCTATTCACTGTCCTAAACCTAGAGATGCGAAATTATGATAAATCTAAATGAGTATCTGTTTGAATTGCAGGGACAAAAAGAGAGGCTAGTTGAGTATTGTACTAACCAAATATTCGTTGGAATTATAGGGACAGAAAAGAGAGGCTACTTGAGCGGAAGCTGATTCAACTTGGAAGCTTTGATACCATGTCAGAGTTTGAAGAAGAAGGCAAGAGAAGCATAAATAAACTACTGGAGAATGCCAAGAGAAAGAGAAAGAGATGCAGAAATGTTTTATGTATTCAATTGTATATTGTGTGTCAATACAATGTTCAATGTATATACATTTGCAACAGTAAAGAAATGAAATACAATCATGCCATAAAGGTCTAATCACACAAATTATGCTAACGGAATATTTGACATTCAAGAGAAAATATCAATCACTCCCATCACTCTATGATTATCTCCATTAGATCTCAATAACTCCATGATTATCGTCATCAATAACAATTCATAGCAAATACATTCGTTGCATGAGAAATGTGAAAAAATATTGCAATAATATTGAGTATGTTAGACATAGCCTGATTTTAGATGAACCAGAATAATATGACCGTATCTATTATATCAAGGGCGGATCTAGCATAGTTTTGGGTGGGCCATGGCTCACCCACAAATTTTTTTTTTTTTTTAAATACTAACATGTATAATTTCTAGATTTTGGCTCACCCTAACAAAAATATTAATGGACAAATATAGTAATGTGCAATAAGTTTTTATTTTGGCCCACCCTAATAGGAATTTCTGGATCCATTACTGTATTATTTTATACTAGAATAGATTAATGAGCCGGATTTATTTGTCTTCATATTTTTCAATGGCAAAGCGATAAAAATAATATTGCGAGACAAAAATGTAAACATCATGCATGGAGCGGATATAAAAATGTCAAATTAATAGGGCATTAGATTGTGCAGCCAGTGCCAGCCTTACTAATTTAATGGATTTCCTTGGTAATAATTAAGTTTGATCTTGGGCTTTAATGGTTTAATAAAGTTGGGCTTAATCATGGGGTTTAGTTGTTCTAAATTGAGCAATGAATAATTAGAGCTAATTATTTTCTAAATGATAAGAATTTGATTATTTTTCAAACAAAGACCTATTTATATATAAACTTTGGGAGAGTGTAAAATTTCATCCTCTCTCAACTTGTGACATGTTCTATTTGCTGATATAGAGCCGAAAATACATAATTACAGTAAATAGTATTCTATCTGAATAGTTTATTCTTGTATCAACGAATCACTTCATTCAATCATTTATTACAGGTAATAATACAAAATACAGTATATTTATCATAAGCTTAACAAAAAAGACAGCATGATCCTAGAACTCTTGTAGATTCTCTAAAATTCGTGTGTATGGTGTAGCTTCAATTTTATGAATCATGTGAAAGATTAAGAGCTGGATTTCAATGTATTGGCAATATCAATGACAAATCGGTATCTGACATCGGCCTTCAAAAGTCGTTCCATGGCAGTGTTCACATAGTCCATTGGAATAAGCTCAATCTCTGAAGTTATGTTATGTTTGGCTGCAAAATAAAGCATCTCGAGTCTCTTTCATTCCCCCAATGTTACTACCACCCACCATCTTCCTCCCTACAATTCCAACAATATTTGTTAGCTAAACTTCAACATTAACAGAAATTTTACTATTTGTTATCTAAGATTATGGGTTAGATTAGATATTTTAATCTTTATATCCAAACGTAACAATTTGGTAGCAATTAATCTTGTGCTCACCCAAGAGCAGAGGAAAAACGGGAAGTTCTAGTGGTTTCTCGGGTGCACCAACATGAACAAGCTTTCCATTAGATTTCAATAGTCCAATCAATGGCAGGAGAGGGTGAGGCGCAGATACTGTATCGATAATACCATCCATTGTGTCCATTGCAGCCTAAACAGCCAACAAAAACCAGAATTAGAAACATCAAAAACACAACAGTAATTGCTCTTTAAGTTTTCAAACAAAGGAACATATTCAAACTAACATATATTATACCTGCATCTCATCTTGGTCACGGCTAACCAAAAATGAGTCAACACCAAGATGTTCAATAGATTCCTTCTTCTTGTTAGGAGAGGTACTGATCACAGTCACCTTAAGCCCCATCGCCTTCGCGAACTTGACAGCTACATGGCCCAGCCCTCCGAGGCCAACCACACCCACATGCATACCAGGTTTGTCGAGTCCGTAGAATCTCAAAGGACTGTAAACTGTAATACCAGCACATAAGAGAGGGGCAGTGGCATCGAGAGGTAATTTTCAAGAATTCGGACGACAAAGTGCTCATCTACAACCATAACATCAGAGTAGCCTCCATATGCGATTGTTCCGTCATAGTATTTGGCACCATAGGTGAGAATATAATTTCGGCAGTAATTCTCAATATTGTTGGCACAGTTGTCACAAGAGCGGCATGATCCCACCATGCACCCTACCCCCACTTTGTCTCCAACTTTGAACTTTTCTACCTTGCTCCCAACCTCTGTCACTACACCCACAACCTCATGCCTGCATCGCCAATTTCATTGAATTCAGAGATGTTATTTATTTTTCCTAATTTTAGTTTGTCCACAAAATAAATAAATATAAATTATGATACACTGAAATAAACATACCCTGGAACAAGAGGGTAGGTAGAAACGCCCCATTCGTTTTTAATCATGTGAAGATCTGAATGGCATATCCCACAATACATCACTTTGAATGTCACGTCTTTCTCTCCTGTCGCCCTGCACATTATAACAAAACCACCGTCCATCAATCTCCATACACAGCACAAATTACAACTTAAGATCATACCATTGGTTAATTTGATAATTGATATTAAAATTTGCGAAGATTGCTTGAATGGTTTCAATTAAAAGTAGGCGTCAATGAATAGGTATAGCATTCTTTCAATCACAGGTGTAATGGGCCGAAAAACCGTTTACATAAAAAGGCCCAATAGTATGCAAAGTACGAGGTCTGTAGCCTACATGGGCTTGTTTCTGTAAATTTGCAAGCCCATTGAGAAGAGTAAAACTAGAGAAGAGACAAGCTAGAATTCTCTCCATACTAAGAAATCATTGATACTATTTACTGTCCAAGAAATTAAGTTCTAAAAATGTTTTTGTTTTAGATGAAAAAAGCAGAAATAAGATGGTATTATAAATGGTGATAGAAATAAATAAAGGAAGAAAAGAAACATATACATGCAAATGTAAAGAGAAAATAGAGAAATGAGAACCTTCTGGAGAAAGTGAAGGGAGAGAGAAGACTAGAAGTGTCCCTAGCTGCCCATCCAAGTGCATTTTTCTGGTTCACCTGCTCTGATATTTCCCCCATGAAATTATATATGAATCTACTTCTTTCTTAAAAATTTAAACTGCAAATTAATGAGTAGTCGCACTCAAGTCAAGTGAGAAATAACGAAGAAGGAAATGCAGCATATAAGGGTGTGTGTAAGTGAGCGTATTTATAGAAGTGCGGGTGAGGTGTTGTATTACGCGGAGCTGACATACTTGATGAGTCAATAAGCCAGGTGGTCGATGGCTTTCTTAACTCTCTTTATTGACCAACCTTTATCTAATTTCAGCAAAGCAAAGCGGACATTCTGGAAACTAATCTTTACACATAAATTAAGTCACGTTTATAAATTAAGTTTCAGAATGGAACATTACACCTTTGTAAGTGACAGAAGTTTATGAAAAGTTATATTATCACTTTGAATCTTAGGTATAACAATAATATTTTACTTACAATTGAATCATACAATTAGACAAAAATTGTATAAAATTTATGTAAAATGATTACTTTATCCTTTGTCTTTTGCTTGATTATATGATTTAATTGTATGACTCAGTTATAAGCATAACATTGCTCTGGATATAATTACTAATATACTTTTATTTTATCTTTTATTGTATAATAAAAAGAAGTTGATATTTAATATTTTTCACATGATTGAAATATTAAATATATTAACTGATTAAAAATATTGAAATTTGACAATTGATAGAACATTTGAGAAATAAAAAAACTTGAATTTTTATTATACATTATTTATTTAACCCTTATGACAATTATTTTTTTACTCCATGAATTACAATGGCGTAAATGTTTCATTCCCAAACCTGTGGATTTTCTTGCACTAGACATCAGCGGTGTCAAAAAAAAAACCTCCACATTACCAAGTCAACCAATCAGTTTTTCTTTCAAACCAATTAATAAGTTTTAACTTTATATTGGATTAACTTATTATCGGGGTTATTTATCCATTGAATTGCTCATCTGATGAGCCTTTATTATACGATATATGGTTTGGGTTTTTTTTTTTTAATATATATATTTTCTAGGATGTCAATGTTATAAAGGTGAATTACTAAATAAATAACTTCTGTGGTAAGTAAACAATTAAGTACTAAAAAACATAGATAGATGTTTAAATGACTACATTTTTTTTAGACATTATTAATATTGAATTAGAATTATTATTAATATAAAGTTGTTTTCACATTCAAATTATTTTTTATATATAGATATAGTTGATATTTTATTTGTCATTTCTAAGTAATCAAATTTTGAGTATCCTAACCTAGGATAACTATAAAATTAATAGATTATTAGAGAATTAGATTAAACAAGAATCACATTTAAAATGTTAATGTTTAACCAAAGACATTTGTGCTTCATGATTATTGGATAACCAGCTTTGAATTTCTCCAAAACAACCCTAACTGCGGCGTTCATTTGTCAATACGTTCCCAAATAGGTGTAGATTTTGAGAATAGGATTTTACTTGAGGTAAACACTTGACTGATTTTCACCAATCCAAAATGTCAAGATCAATCTACATAATCTTACTTGTGTTGTGACGGGATTTTAATTTTGGGTTCATAACTCACAGACTCCTCACTTTACCCAAGGGAATTAATAAACAAAGCATATGCAAATTTGCAATTGCTACGTGGTTTTTGATTTCTTTATTTAAAATTCTGATTCAAAGCTAGCTTTATTAAAGTCATACGTAAATTTATTCTACTCTTATCTAGAGTGCATGACATTTACCCACCCAAAGTTCTCCCTAATTACATTTTTTCACCCATAAATTTTGAAGGGGAAAAAAAAAAAAAAAATTCCCATCTGTTAAATTCAGACACCAGTTTTAACAGCAAAAGGGCATTATTGTCAGTTCGCACAATATATATTATAGGGTTAATGTTACTTACACCCCTAAATCACAAACACATAACAATTACCTTCATTAATTGGGAAATTAGCAATGTAAACCTCTATCTTCAATTTTTATAATTACAATGGAGGTTTCACTTTTAAAGTGCGCATATTTTTGAAAAAAAATAAAAATTGTATATATTACCTTACACCAAAACCCCCATATTTTGTTCACCAATATTATTGATTGGTTGCCTAACTCAAGTTTATATTTGTTACTCTTTTACTAGTTCAGTAGAACTACTAATTAAACCCAGAGTTAGTTCCAACCCAACCGAGTTTTGGCTCTCATATTGTGTGAACCAAACTAGGATGAAAAATATATTTTGCTAGGGTGGAACACATGTTACTCTTTTACTAGTTCCCAAAACTCCTATATTTAGGATTATTTTCGAGCTGAGTCGAACCGAGTTTTTTACTTAACGAGTTCGGCTTGTGAAAGGGGAGGAGAATTCGAGTTCAAAACAAGTTGGGCCAAGCTAAGTTGAGCTTCTAATTTCCTAACTCGACCCTGCTCGTGAAGGGAGGAAAGGATTTCGCATCTGGCTCGCTAGCCGGCTTGCGAGCCAATAAAAAAATATATAATTTTTAAAAAAATTCAAAGCAGATTCTTCTCTCTCCAAGCCAATAAAAAAATATATAATTTTTAAAAAAATTCAGAGCAGATTCTTCTCTCTCCAATTTATTACTCCTTTCTTTTCCTCTCTCTCTCATTTATTACTCATTTGCTTTCTCTTCATTTCTCTCTCTAATTTATTATTCATTTTGCTTTCTCTTCATTTCTCTCTCTCTCTAATGGCTCCCGTTTCCCTTTCTTTCTCTTTTTCTCTTGCTCTCTCCACCAACTCTAAAGGTATTGTCACTGCCCTTTTAATTTAGAGATTTTTATTTTCTTCTGCTTTTTTATCTCTCTCTTGGTAACAAAACCCATGTTCCAAACTGAAAAGAAAATTCGACTTATTTTCTTTTAACTTTCCCCTAACCCCTTTCTTTTCTTTTTAACCCATCTTCCTCTTCTCTTTGGGGGCGTTTGGTTTAGGTGTATCTGTCATTATTGGGGATAAGTGATCTTATATTACTTAATTATTATATTTGATTGTCAAATAATATAAGATACCAGTAATCTTCAAATATCAATAGTGATTACTATTGGTAATATTGGAGGTAATCTGATTACCTCAATTTTCTTAGGTTTTCTAAGATTACCAGGGTTATCTTTTTTGTTACAATTTTATCTCTTATTAATAAAAAATTTGGACAATAATGCCCCTATTTTAAAAGAAATTTACAATAATATCTTATTTCAATTTTACCCTTGTTTAATTAAAATTTTGGATAATAATGCCCTTGTGTTTAAAAGAATTTACAGACCACCACTGTCACCCAGCCACCACCGCCGACAGTGGACCAACCACCACAGACCGCCGCTGGAAAGTCGCCAGAGTCCCTAAAAAAGAACCAGATTTGGTGGGAGGCTTCGGGGTGTCCGTTTTCAGCCATATTAATGGCCGAAAACGGCCATATCTGGCCAGATCATTGGAACTGGTCGTTAACGGCCAGATCCCTGACCATTAACGGTCAGGTCCATGGCCGTTAACGGCCAGATCTCGTCTAGATCTGGCCGATAATGGCCAGGGATCTGGCCTGATATGGCTGTTTTCGACCATCAATATGGCCAGAAACGGCCATATCAAAGCCTCTTAGTCACTGTGAGCTACTCACGGGAACTTTTCGAGACTTCCGGCGGTGGTTTGCGGTGGCGACAGGCGGCGGCAGGAGGTGGGGATGATTTCGTCATAAATTAAAGTTTTATATAAACGGGGTTGTTTTAGCTAAATCCGAAATATTGGGGTTAAAAGAAATTATTCAAAAATTAATAATAAAAATAATATTATATTAATATTTTAAAAAGGGACAATTTAGTAATTTAAATAACATACCCACCGATTTATTCCCCATAACCAAACATATTCATATAACATACCCATCAACTAACCAAACACATTTTCTTAAAGATTTCCAGTAATCTTCCAAGGTAATCTATCTTTCCAGTAATCCAATATTCCCAGTAATCTAACATTCCTGAACCAAACGCCCCCTTTTTGTTACTTATTACTCCTTTACTTTCTCTTCTTTTCTCTCTCTCTCTAATGGCTATGTTTCTCTTCCTTTTGTTTTTAGAGATTTTAACATTGGGGGGTTCTTTGTCATTTTTGCAAACTTTTTGTTTTAAAAATTTTAGTTTAATCCCCCATACTTTATGAAACCCCTAAAATGCCCCTAATAATTCAATCCTGCCTCGGCTCGCGAGCCTAAAGAGCCGAGCTGAGACAGGCTCGAACTTGGCTCGTGCTCTCTCACGAATCGAGCCGAGCTGAGCCGAGCCAGCTCGTGAGCAGCTTGCCTTGTTGAACAGCCCTACCGATATTTTGCTCACCAATGTTATTGATTCCAGCCAATTTTTTTTCAATTTTTTAATAAATTTTAATAATTTTTTATTTAATAATTGACTTCATTTTTAAAAATTATTAACCCTAAAATTAATATAAACCAAACTAGGGTGAAACATATATTTAATAAAGTTTGGTTGGGAAAATGTTACTCAGCGTCGTTAAGAATTATAAGGTTAACTAATAAAATGTATTATAGTCTTTTCGTAACTTTATGGGTGAGAAATTGTTTTTCACAAAGTTTATGGATGAGAAAATGTAATTACGGTGAACCTTGGGTGGGAAATTGTCATTCACTCTTCTTATCTTCTATAAAATTAATGAATTGTATCTTCATTGTCTGTTTTTCTAATCCATCAAAAGAATTATATGCACTCTTGTCACGTCAACAATTAATGTTTTTGTGAATCTCACTTCCTCCTAATAATGCCTTTGTAAATTAAGGTTTTCTATGTATTTGGTACTGAAATTAGATTTGGCAAACAGGCGAGCCGAGCGGGTACAAGCCGACGGGTAAATTTTTTGAATGGATAGGAGAAGGCACTACCTGTATATGTGCGGGTCACCCGTTTTCCACATATATTTTCACTTTTTTTTTTTTTTAAATTTTGTTATTCAAACCATATAAATAGGGGTGAGCACAGGTAGCGAGTAGAACCAGAACCGGGGGTAAGAACCAAAACCGGAACCAGAACCTACCCAGAACCTGCACTGTGCGGGTAGGTTCTGGTTCTAATTTTTTGGAACCGCTACTGTGCGGTTCTGGTTCCAGTTCTTGCATGTGGAGGAACCGGAACCGAAACCGAAACCAAAACCTGTAAAAAGGGTACCCTGTTTGGAACCTGTAGGGGGTACCCGATTTGGAACCTGTTTGGAACCTGTTTTAGAACCTGTTTGGAACCTGTTTTGGAACCTATTTGGAACCTGCTTTGGAACTTGTTTTGGAACCTGTTTGGAACCTGTTTTGGAATCTGTTTTTAGAACCTGTTTAGAACCTATTTTGGAACCTGGACTACAATGAAATATTTGTGAAATGTAAATAATGGGGGAGTTTCATTATTTTACATATAAAAAAATTTAAAATAGAAAAAGTTAAATTTTTAGAATAACCTAATTAAATAAATATACGAATACAATTATACTTATTACATATAAATTACACCATATTAAAAGCTTTAATATATTATAATACATTAATATTAAAGTTTTGATCAATTAAGTGAATAATTGGAATTATGATCCAATTAAAAGTGTTTTACATTTTTAATGTTATTAAAAGAATTATTTTTGAATAAAATAGTATATTTGATTGAGTAATAATATATTTAGTTATTTACTTCAATTATCAAGTTCTAAGTATATCTATAATAAATTAGTAATTAATTATATATGATAAATTGATAAACATTAATAAATTTAATTACTATTTAAATATCATACTTAATCAATTTAACTTACATTATAGTTAAATGATTACTTAATTAATTATAATTTTATAACATACTAATGATTTATAGTATAATTAATATAGCATTACAAATTGATACTACTTAATTAATTGACTATAAGTTAAAATAAATAAAATGTTAATAATTGACTTATAATTAGAAATTAATTAATATAGCATTACGTTATAGTTTATAGTATAATTACTTAATCAACTATAACATTTTATTATAACATTAGTACGAACTTAATTAAATGATTAAAATTTAATTACTTAATATTAAAAAATTTATAGTAGATTTACTTAATAGTTAATTCATAACATTACATTAAGTATGATATATAATAATTATAACATTACATAATTAAATAATTACTTAATTGATTATGTCATTATATTATAAATTTAGTAATTACTAATTCTACATAAACATTAGCATAATACTTAATAAATGATAAGAAATTTAATTAATCATAACATTACTTTATAAACATTTCATTATAAACATTATTAAGCATTACATTATAGTAAATAATTACTCAATTAAATTTAATATATTATATTACATTATATATTATGATCACTTACTTAATTATAGCATTATATAGTTAAATGATTACATATTACATAATTAGTGAATTTATAACAATACATTATAAAAAGTAATTTACTAATTTACTATATATTACATTACTTAATAAACGATTAAAATTTAATTAATTAAACATTACTTTATATATTATATATGATTATTAATCAATTATAACATTCCATTTAAACATTAGTATATTAATCAAATGATTTGAAATTTAATTAATTATAATATTAAATTATAGATTTTAGTATGATTACTTAATCATATAATTACATTATACTATTTAGTATGATCATATAATTATATAACATTACATAATTAAATGATTACTTAATTGATTATGAGTTATGATATTATGTTTTAAACATGTAATTACTAATTTACTACAAAACATTAGCACAATACTTAATAAATGATAAGAAATTTAATTAATTATAAATTACCTTATAAACATTTCATATAAACATTATAAACATTACATTATAGTTAAATAATTACTCAATTAAATTATAATATTATTATTTACATATATATTATGATCACTTACTTAATTATAGCATTACATAGTAAATGATTACATACTTACTTAATTAGTTATGAATTTATAACATTACATTAAAACATTAGTAATTTACTTATTATTCATTACTTAATTAAACGATTAAAAATTTATTAATTATGACATTACCTATATATTTATAATATAATTACTAATCAAATATAACATTCATTATAAACTTAGTATATTAATCAAATGATTTAAAATTTAATTAATTATAATATTAAATTATGATATAGTATGATTTTAATTTATTATAACATTACATTAACTATTATAGTATAATCATATAATACATAACATTACATAATAAATGATTACTTATTGATTATGAGTTATGATATTATGTTAAACATTAGTAATTACTAATTTATTACATAAACATTGCAAATATTTAATTAAATAATAAGAAATTTAATTAATTATAACATTACCTTATAAACATTATTAGCATTACATTATAGTTAAATATACTCAATTAAATTATAATATTATTATATTACATTATATTATGATCACCTACTTAATTATAGCATTACATAGTTAAATGATTACATAATTAGTTATGAATTATAACATTACATTATAAACATTAGTAATTTACTAATTTACTATATTATACATTATTAATTAAACGATTAAAATTTTATTAATTATATATTACCTTATATATTATAATATAATATTAATCAATTATAACTTTCATTATAACATAGTAATTAATCAAATGATTTGAAATTTAATTAATTATAATATTAAATTATAGATTTATAGTATGATATTAATTCATTATAATATTACATTATACATTATAGTATGATCAATAATTAATATAACATTACATAATTAAATGTACAATTATTATGAGTTATGTATTAGTTTTAAACATTAGAATTACTAATTACTACATAACATTAGCAAAATATTAATTAAATGATAAGAATTTAATAATTTAACATTACCTATAAACATTAATTAAGCTTACATATAGTTAAATAATTACTCAATTAAATTATAATATTATTATATTACATTATATATTATGATCACTTACTTAATTATGCATTACATAGTTAAATGATATATAATTACATAATTAGTATGAATTTGTAACATTACATTAAAACATTAGTAATTTACTAATTTACTATATTATTACATTACTTAATTAAACGATTAAAAATTTAATTAATTATAACATTACCTTATAATTATAATATGATTACTTAATCAATTTAACATTCCATATAAACATTAGTATATTAATCAAATGATTTGAAATTTAATTAATTATATATTAAATATAGATTTATAGTATGATTACTTATTCATTATAACATTACCTATAAACATTTCATTAAAACATTAATTAAGCATTACATTATAGTTAAATAATTACTCAATAAATTATAATATATATATTACATTATATTATGATCACTTACTTAATTATAACATTATATAGTTAAATGATTACATATTACTTAATTAGTTATGAATTTATAACATTACATTATAAACATTAGTAATTTACTATACTATTACATTACTTATTAACGATTAAAAATTTAATTAATTATAACATTACTTTTATATTTGTAATATGATTACTTAATCATTATAATATTCCATTATAAACATTAGTATATTAATTAAATGATTTGAAATTTAATTAATTATAATATTAAATATAGATTTATAGATAATTACTTAATTCATTATAACATTACATATAATATTATAGTATAATCATATAATTAATATAACATTACATAATAAATGATTACTTAATTGATTATGACATTATATTATAAACAAGTAATTTATTATATTTACACAATACTTAATCAATATTGTAAATTATTAAAATTTTATGGTATGATTATTTAATTAATTATAACATTCTATTATAAACAATATTACAATACTTAATTAAATGATTAACAATTCAAGTGTTGCTTAGAGATTACAGGTTATGAGTTACATTGGACACAAATGAATGAATAATGAAAATTTGTTAGGGGTGTATTTGTAAACTTATAAGGTGTTTTTGTTATTTTTTAAACTAATAGGGGGGTAATTGATTTTTTATAGGATACCCTTGAAAGGAACCGGAACCTGCATTTTAGGTTCCGGTTCCTTGAATTGAAGAACCTGCACTGTGCGGTTCTGGTTCTGGTTCCGGTTCCTTTTTTTGGGAACCTACACTGTGCGGTTCCGGTTCTGGTTCCCCTAGAAAATACAGGGTACCCAGAACCGCTCACCCCTACATATAAGCATAAAAGAAAGGGTAGAAAATTTTAGAAAGCAAAAAATTAACGCAATCCAAAGGATATTTGACGTCCGCAAGGACAAAACTCAATAACATTGAGCAAGCAAAAACCATTACTCTCTCTCTCATTCTTGTATTTTAACTACAGAAAGCATTGAAATGGCGCACTCAAACCACCAAACCTAGAAACTACGCCTTACCAAACTTTGCAAAAAGCAACACAAATAATAAGCAAGAAAACTTTCAATTTTGATGGAAAAAAACAAGTTTGATAAAATCATCACAAAGCGGCCATAAGCCTGTAAGAGCAAGATCATAATGCCATCATCACAACCATTCCTAGCTTCTCTACAAACAACATCAACAAACGGTCACCCACCAAACCCACAAGAAAGGCATAAAACCCCATCCCCAGAACACTCCAAAACGGCCACTACAACCACCTAGATCTACCAACCCCAACACAACTCATGGGTAAGTCCCATTCTTCCATAGTTTTGTGAACTTTGACAACACAACTCATGCGAGAGAAATGGTTTAGGAGAGATTGAGAGTGAGAGCTGTTGGGCGTGGGCGCTGCTGGCTGCGTGAGAGAGAAATGGTTTAGGAGAGATTGAGAGGGAGAGCTGCTGGGCATGGTTGCTGTTGGTTGCATAAGAGAGAAATGGTTTAAGAGAGATTAAGAGTGAGAGCTACTGGGTGTGGGCGCTGGTTTAGGAGAAATGGTTCAGTGATGAGTGATGGTTCCGTGAGAGAGAAATGGTTTTAGGGTTTTTCTTTTCTTTTTTTTTTTTTTTTAACAGAAAATGGGTACGCGCGGGTATCACCCGACCACCGTTATTTTCACGGACAGACCGAGTACGGGTAAATATGATACGGATAATTATTATAGACGTACCCGTGGACCCACGGGTACAAGGCAAAGTTTGCCAGGTTTAACCGAAACGAAGAGTCTAGATAATTAATTAATGAGGACATGCAACTGATGGAACCTTAATTATCAATTGAAATATCTAAAAGTTGAAGATTGAAAGGCGAAAAAGGGTGATGCTGTGTAAAAGGAAGAGCCTGGCTGGTAAAAGAACCATGAACAAGACCCGATTATATTATTCTGATTTTCATAGATATAACTTACTTTTGTAAAGTCTAATTTTTCCTCAAAGGTAAAACTAGTTGCTATTAAAAAAAAAAAAAAAAAAAATTTAAAGGGATAAAACAGATTGATAGTTGTAATCTGGTTGACTGGGGCTGTTCAAAAAAATCTGATATCCGCTCCGCTCTGATCCAAAAAAACCAGATATCCGAAAATTCGGATAAGATATGGATCATAATTTTAGAAAATCCGAATATTCGGATCAGGGTTGCTAAAAAAGCAGATATCTGTATCCTATCAAGATTTTACTAAAACTACGCTGTTTTGATTTTTATGCACACCCCTTTCAAATTTCAAATAACCCTACAATTTTAATTTAACTCAAACTCAAACTCTCTCTCTCGACAGTCACAAACTCACCATCGTCATCTTCATTCTTCAGTCTTCACATACAGTCACCAACTCACCATCGCCATCTCTCTCACTCACTCCTTCCACCATCAAAGCCAAGACCGTCATCAACATTGGAATCAGGGAGCCTCAAATCGTCAGTTCCTTTCCTAAATCCCTAATTGAAGCCCCATGTTGTAGATTTTCGCAAGTGTATGAAATCGTGCAAGTAATAAAGTATATAAATATGGATATTGAACCCAAGCGAATTACTATTATCAATTACCAATTAAACTATCCTATTACTATTTGATCAATCCAAATTTTATCAAGGAAAACCTAAATTAAATAAAATTAACAACTGAAATTAAAAAGAGAACAATTAAAATAAACCTTTAGGTAAAAACAAGATGACTAGACCTAGGGCATAGATTTCACACCAACTCTTATTCATATGTATCGATCTCTCATGCTAATTTGATTAAGCTCTTCCTACAGGTCAAACTCCCTAAATTTTCAATAACTTTCTCTCGAACAATTATCAAATTAACCCCTAATTACTAACCCAAATTATCTCTAATCAGATTTAAGCAATTGGAGATCATTACGCTATATGGAGTTTACCAAAACCTCACAAGTCGTGGTAACCTATCTCTAGCGTTCGCTCAACCTATGGTTTTACTACCTTAGACCAACTAAGTATCATCTCTCGATCTCAACTTAGTCCATTAGTTCATGATTCAATTCTTGGGCCCTTAAGAATCAAAAGCATTAGGTATAGTACTAAAATTTAGGAAGAATTCTTAATAGAAATTAACAATTAAAGATCAATACATAATTAAGAGATTGGGCTACATCTTAGCCCTAGAGAATAAAATTAGTTCATAATAAACATGAAAGAAACAATTATCTTTATTAAAACATTCATCATGAGTTTATAAGAAAAGAACAAGGAAAACTTCTCTATATTGTGAATCAAAGCTCCAGAACTTCTATTACTTCTCTTCTCTACAGATTTTTCTCCCTTTCTTCTCACCAAAGAATCCCCCAAATAATGCTAAAAGACTTCTATTTATATCCCACAGGGGTTAGGGTTTGTTTTTTCCTAATTCTATTTGATTTAGAACCCTTAACCCTATTCTCCCACCTAAAAATGGATAACAAGTTAGTAACTTCCATGACTGTGCTGCGGCACAGTAGCTACTAGAAAAAGTGTGCCACGGCACAGTAGCTGCTGCCCTTTTCCTGCATCATTCCACTATTCTTCAAAGATGTTGATTTTTGAACTTGATAACGATGAAAGTTAGAAAAGTAGTAAACATATGAAATGTATTCCTTTGAATTAGCTTTCCAACGGTCCAAGAATCGTCTTAATCCGAGTTCTAGAGCTCAAGATATTCTCAAAATACCGAGGCATGCTCAAGCTGAAACGTAATCTAGAATCTTCTCTTTACTTCAACTTCCATAACTTCTTCAATTCAACTCTGATTCTTGATCCGTTTGTTTCCACTCGTCACTCATTCCGTTGCCAACATGATTCTTCATTCAAGTATAACATTTAAGCACTAGTAGCCTGAAAAACACTCAAAAACACCCGTGATCCCATAAAAGGCAATTATGAAAACATTAAGCAACTTTACCAAATTAAGCCTAATTTCCCACAATTAGTCCCCATAAACCACTAACTAAATGTGTATTTTCAAGCTCTTGTCACCCCAAATTGATCGTAAGTACAAATATTCATATTCATATTCATATTCATATTCATCTCCATATCTCATCTCTTCTTTTACCTTCCATATCTCTTTACAGCCCATAACTATTTACTTTGAATTATTAACACAAACCTCGTTTCTCTTGCTTTTTGTTTAATTATTTTTATTCTGTACAAGTTTAATGGATATAATTTACCTGTTAGATTTGTGATGTAGTTATATTTTCCTTACAATAAGATCCGATTCCTTTTTGTTCATTAGAAAATTTCAAGTTGTTTGCTGTTGTATTATTGTTAATTAACTTGAGAATGAAGAACCCTACTCGCAATTTAGTCCAGGAAGGAAATAGAGTGAAGTCGGTGTGATGAAGTTGGCATGAAGATAAAAAAATGTATTGGTATTAAGTTGGCTGTTTTGTTTGTCTTTTTATTAAATTTGTAATTGTAATTTCGGTAATAGATTATGTGTTAAGTTGGCATTAAACAATTTGTGGATTAATTTGTTGATAATCATGCATTGTAATTTCAATTTTATTAGAAGAATTATTTGATTTTAAATTTTTAATAAGAATTTTCTAAAATTCGGATAGATTTTGGATATCTAGTTATCCGATCCGGAAAATCGGATATCCAAAAAACCGGATATCCACATATTTTGAATCGGATTAGGATCAGGATATATCCTGATCCGAAAATCTAGATCGGATCAGAAATAAGGCCATTCGGATCGGATATCCGGATTTGAATAGCCCTATGGTTGACAAACATGTCATGTTAAAAGAATAATACAAAATAGACAAACTTTTTTTTTTTTTTTATTTGATATTATCGGATCATAATTGTATATTTTACATTATAATGTCTTGCATAAAACTTTTTCATTTTCATAATTGTATATTTGGTATCTAAGTATTTAATTTATATAAATAAACTATTGGAGTAATGATTGAAATCAGTTCTTATTGTTCATATTATTTTACTTCAGTTTTATTAAGTTAGTTTAAATAGTTTAAGCAATTGTAATTGTATAGCTTAGGTTGTTTCTAAGTAGTTGGGATATAGTTGTATTAACTCTAGTTAAATATAATACCATAGTTAAGTCTTCTTTTAGTAAACTCTAGTTGAAGATTAGTTTAGATATAAAAGAGTCAATGTTGTAAAAGTGGACATGAGACTTGAATGATGAGTTAACGAAGAAAGTTGTTTTCCAGAAAGTTTCTTCTTTTTTGTTTATTACTTCCTTCTCTGTTTGTTACATGGTATCAGAGCTGGTTCAAATGTATTCACCAGTTGAACAAATTGGAAATTGAAGCTTATCATTTAAATTGGAAATTGAAGCTTATCATTTGGGTTGATTAAAATCGAATCTATTCTTTTTCAAATCACAATTTTATTCCTCTGTCTAAATTCGTAGTTTGAAGTTGCTTGTAAGTAATGGTGAACATCAATGGAGAATCGGTACTCACTACAATAGATTCAAGTTCACTACTCTATATTCATCCTTCAGGTACACCTGGTCTGGTGTTAGTTTTAGAACAATTGATTGGTATTGAAAACTATGGGATCTGGAGCCTAGCCATTATAGTCTCATTGCGAGCAAAGAACAAGTTAGGGTTTGTTGATGGAACTTGTGATAAATCAGGCTTTAATTCTCTTTAACATGCGCAATGGGAGAGGTGTAATTCTTTGGTCTTGGCCTGGACTTTTAACACAATTTCGAAGGAGATTTTCAATGGTATTGTGTACTTGACAAATGCTTCTCAAGTGTGGCAAGACTTATAGAAGCAGTATAATAAAGTGAATGGAATGAGAGTTTATGCTATTTATAGATAAATTGCGAATCTGGTTCAAGGTAAAAACACAATAGCAGTCTACTATAATAAACTCAAACTGTTATGGGATGAATTGAGTTCTTTAGTCAGCTTACCACCTCTAGATAGCCTCTTTGCATAAGCCTATCTTGATCATCTTAATCAACAAAAGTTGTTACAGTTTCTGATAGGGCTAAGTGATTCTTATCCTATGGTACGAAGCTAGATACTTCTTATGTCTCCATTACCTTCCATAAAACAAGCTTACTCTATGGTGAATCAAGATGAAAGTCAAAAGGTTTTATTTGGAATCAATAATAATTCAGAGGTCTCAATTGCTTTATATGTACAAAATAATCAAAGAGTTCAAAATTAGAACTCAAAATATAAAGGAAAGAAACCGTATATTGAGTGTGAACATTGTCACTTGTCTGAACATAAGAAAGAAACTTGTTGCAAGCTACATGGGTATCTAGGGGATTTTCAATTTACAAAAGGAAAATCTGGAACAAAGGCTAAAGCAAATCAAGCATAGTCTACAAATTTGACCTCAAAAAATGCACAATCTGGCACAAATCTTGGGAATGTTCTATTAGTAAATAGTAGAGTCAACTTGTGTAGTTGCTTGGAAAGGAATGTGGCAATTGCAGTAGCTAATTTAGCAGGTAATTTCACTTCTTTATATTCCTATCATATTGCAAATAGTTGGATCTTAGATTCTAATGCCACTAATCATATGACGCATGATTTCTTTAGTCTAGAATCTCCTATTGAATTTGCATCATCATCAAACACACTAGTTAGCCTTCCCAATGGTACAAAGACCAATATCAAACACAGTGGTTCCGTTAAATTGGATAATGACATTTGTCTGGACAATGTTCTTCATATACCAGAATTTAAGTATAACCTTTTGTCAATATCTAAATTGACTACTTCCAATAAATGTTATATCACATTTTATCTTGATTTTTGCTTAACTCAGGATCTTTGGAATGGCAAGTTGAAGGGGATTGGTAAACATAGCCAAGGATTGTACTATTTTGTACCTATTTTGAAAATAAACTCTAATGTATTAGGTTTAGAAACAAAGAATAAAGTTGTTGGTAGTGCATCTTGTTTCAATCATGCTGTAACTCTTGATTTAGAAATGAATAAAAATTGCCTTGCTTTGTCTTCTTCAACATCATGTTTGAATGTTACTTCAGAAATTTGGCATAAAAGGCTAGGTCATGCCCTTTATCATGTTTTAAAAATGTTAAATAATGATTTGTCCACATCAAATCCACCTCGTTGTTCAGTTTGCCCTTTAGCTAACAAACCAGAATATCATTTCCTTTGAGCACTTCAAATACTTGTAACATTTTTTCTCTTACATATGGATGTTTAGGGTCTATATAAAGTACCAACTCATGGAAATGCTAGATACTTTCTCACCATTGTAGATGATTATTCTAGGATTACCTGGCTGTTTCTCATTTAATTCAAATCACATGTTTTTCAAACACTTAGAGAATTCTTGGTCATGGTTCAGAATCAATTTAAACAAACTCCTAAGTGCATAAGAACATACAATGGTTTAGAGTTTTTCAATAAACATTGTCATTATTTGTTACAAGATAAGGGCATCATTCATCAAAGTACATGTACCGATTCACCTCAACAGAATGGCATAGTTGAGAGAAAACATAGGCATATCCTAGAGATAGCTAGAGCATTGAAATTTTAGTCTAGCATACCAAATAGTTTTTGGGGATATTGTGCCAACATTGCTGTTTACATCATTAACAGATTGCCAACAAAAGTTCTTAAATGACTGTCACCATATGAAAGTTTTTTGGCAAGAAACGTAAACTTGATCATTTGAAAGTATTTGGTTCTTGCTTATGCTATTGTCATATCTCCTAAAGACAAGCTCTCTCCAAGATCTAATCCATGTGTATTTATAGGATATTCTCCCTCACAAAAACGATATTCTTTGTATGATTTACATCTCATTTTGTGTATGTTACTAAGGATGTAGTTTTTCATGAAAATATTTTTCGTTTTACTTGGTCTCAATCATCTAAACCACTTTTCTTGTTTGAACCTTTCATGGAACTTGAATCTGTATCTTCATCCTTATTTCTTGATCCTATCGCATCAATAGAGAAATGTCATCTATTCATAATACAGAACCAGTACCTAGTTCTCCTTCACTTAGTTCACCATCTAGTAGTTAGAGTGGGTGCATTAGAGCCAATCAATTATTGTAGAATTGACTCTTTATAATAATGTTCATTGATCAATAAAAATGTGTTTTATTCTATATCGCGTAAATCATTATCGTATGTATTGATATATGTCCTTAGAATGATAGAACCACGACGAGGGTATCAAGTGTTTCAAATCTTGATAGTGAGAACCCTTTGAGCACATATGGTGGCCATTCTAGAAACGTCCGTAGCCCTAGTAGTATTCTGAAGTAAGAGTATAGATAATACGGTAAGGCTATCATAGTGTTGAACGACTTTATCGAAAGGCGGTGACTGATCTCACTTGTCAAGTTTGTTTGGTGACAACCTGGTGCAACACACAGCAAGCACTAGACTGTCCCACCAAAGGATTCCATATGGATAGTGACCCTAGTTTCTATAGAATAAATCCTCTAACGAATGGTGGTGCATGTGATCCTTAGACTTGAGATCACCAGAGCGCCTTGTGCACATATTGGTGTAGTTTGACACTAGCCCAACACAATTCTATTCAGAGCTGTCAATACGATAGTGATTGGCTGCATTAACGAGTGTATCAAGACTATGGTGGATCGATAGAGGATTCATCACTTCTGGGTACGGGGGAAGTTATCTCACGGCGCAATTCAGTAAATGGCAATGACACTAAAACCATGGCCACCGTGAGATTGAGTTGTTGCTCTATCCAATTTATTATTCCAGTCATTGGTCTAGTAACTGAATACATACATATCGAGAGTAGCTTAGGTTGACACTATTTCTATGCCTCGGTCTCGATGAGATAACAGATGATGAAATGATTGGATTGTACGATAACCATATCGTTGACAGGTAGCTGCTTCGATGAATCTGAATCTATCGAGTGGCCATGATGTCTTGTTAGGGGTCAATTTTGGTCTGTGTGTAGTGAGACGATTAATTGATGTTAATCATGATACTACACACTACCGGTATGATAAGGAGCCTAAGGGTCACACACATAAAAGATAATTTAAGATGCAAGAAGAAAGAAGGGCGTTTTCGTCTTTTTAGGCAAAAGTGTATTTTGGTAATCTCATAGTGCAATTAAATTTGCTGAGATTGTAGCCTTTATTTAATTTGATATTAAAATTAAATAAGTGAGATTATATTTAAATATGTGTACACATATATTTAAATGAATTATTGTTATTGTAAAATTTTAATATATTTTACATATATTAATTGAATTTAATTGAAATAATGATAATAAAAATAAAAATATCTAAATGGGGTTGTTTGGACATAGGGGCTGTTTGGGTTGGTGCCCAAGCCTATTCCACGATGGAATACGACATTGTGTGCACTATATAAGAGCAAGCTTTTGTGGAATAAAATAACAATTCATTCAATCACTTTTGATTAAAAATTCCAGCCCCCTTTTTCTCTTTTCCCACACCACTTCACATTTGGTGGAATCAAATATTACATTTAATTCTTGTTCTTGATTCTTAAGGCTAAAGAGGATCTAGCAAATCCCTCTTTAGCTCTTTGGATTATTTTTCTATGGACTGCCGCTGGTTAGATCCTATTCTTGGATCAATAGCGAAACCCATTCAGAGACAAGTTGGAGGGGCCTCCAAACGTGCGTGTGATTTCTTGACTCTAAACTGATTTTTCTATAGATTCTGATTTAATGTATAAATTGAAAATTAGTGCCCTGATCTTGGTTCCAAGGAACGATTTGTGTTATATATAATTTTTGCTTTCCGCTGCCATGACTTGATCGTTTCCTAACAGTAGTCAACATTCTACTCATGTTAATACTTCACAACTCAGAAAATCTACAAGACCATCAAAACCTCCTATTTGGACATCCGATTTCATTTGTCCTACACCTTCACAACCTAATCTAACCAATCTTGTCAGATACCCTATTAAAGATTCATTGTCTTATGCTCATCTATCTTTATCATACCAAACCTCTTTATCCAAGTTTTCACCGTTAACTAAACCAAAAACTTTTAATCAAGCTTCTAAAGATCCTAATTGGGTTGATGCTATGGAAAATGAGATTCAGGCTTTAGAGCCTAATGCCACATGGTCCTTGGTCCCTTTACCATCTTGTAAGATTCCTATTGGTTGCAAATGGGTTGATAAACTCAAATATAGAGCTGATGGTTCCTTAGAGAGATATAAGGCTAGATTAGTTGCAAAAGGATATACCCAGCAAGCAGGGATAGATTATGACGAGACTTTTTCCCTTGTTGTGAAAATGGTGACTGTTCGGATAATTTTAACCTTAGCTTCCATGTATAATTGGCCTTTATATCATATGGATGTGGATACTGCTTTCTGCAAGGTGATCTACATGAAGATATCTATATGAATGTCCCACAAGTTTTTCATAAGCAAGGAGATCAAAATTTAGTGTGCAAGTTACATAAATCTCTTTATGGGTTGAAACAAGTTTCTGGAGCTTGGAATCACAAGCTAACTACAACCCTTATCTCTAGTGGTTTTAAGGAATCTACATTTGATTACTCTCTTTTCATAAAAAGGGTCAATTCAAAAGTTGTTATCTTACTGGTTTATGTGGATGACATAGTCATCACAGGGAATTATGAGTCCTTAATCAACAAGATGAAGACTTTACTTCATTCTCACTTCAAGCTTAAAGACTTAAGATCTTTGAGATATTTTTTGGGATTGGAAGTTGCTAGATCTACTAAATGTATCAACATTTGTTAGAGGAAATATGCACTAGATTTAATAGCTGATTCTGGTTTGTCTACCACTAAACCTACTTTGATTCCTCTTAACCAGAATGTGAAGTTTACATCTTAGGCTTATGACAAGCTTTTTAATATTGCTAATGATCTAGTTCTTTCTGATCCAACAATTTATCAAAAACTTATAGGTAAATTGTTGTATCTTTATGACCAGGCCCGATATTTGTTATTTAGTGTACCTATTGAGTCAATTTATGCAGCTTCCCAACCAATCTCACATGAATGCTGCTTTAAAAATTATCCAATATGTGAAGGTTGCACCTAGTCCAGGTTTGCTCTTTCCTTATACCAATTCCATGTAATTATTGGCTTTCAATGGCTCAGATTGGGCATCATGTCTTATGACTAGAAGGTCTATCATAGGATATTGTGTCTTTCTTGGTCAATCTCTTATCTCCTGGAAATCTAAAAGACAAGCCACAATTTCCAGATCTTCTTCAGAAGCTGAATATAGGGCCATGGCTTCCTCTGTTTGTGAAGTTGTTTGGATTACTCAGCTTTTATCTGATCTTGGCTTCAAGGATTTAGCACATGTTTCCTTATATTGTGATAATTAGTCTACTCTTCATATTGCTTCTAATCCTATGTTTCAAGAACTGAACACATTGATATTGATTGTCACATAGTCAAGACCAAGCTCAAGGATGGTTTGATTAAAACTGTTCATATTTCTACTAATGAGCAACCGACTGATCTCTTTACTAACCCTTTGGGTAGCAAAGTTCATCATATCTTCTGCACAAGTTGGGAGTGTTAGACATCTATCACTCATCAACTTTTAGGGGGGGGGGGGGGGGGGGGGGGGTGTGTTGTTGTGGGGGTTTATTGGTAATCAGGTCTTATTGTCCAGATTGTTTTACTTTAGTTTTATTAAGTTAGTTTAAATAGTTTAAGCAATTGTATTTGTACAGCTTAGGTTGTTGTTAAGTAGTAGGGATACAATTGTACTAACTCTAGTTAAATATAATACCATAGTTAAGTCTTCTTTTAGAAGACTCTAGTTGAAGATTAGTTTAGATATAAAAGAGTCAATGTTGTAAAGTGGACAAGAGACTTGAATGATGAGTTAACGAAGAAATTTGTTTTCCAATAAGTTTCTTCTTTCCTGTTTATTACTTCCTTCTCTATTTGTTACATAAACCGTTAAAATCCTTCAATATTTTTTTTTTTATTTCATTAAAATCCAAAAATAAGATACAATACAAAAACTTGGATAATCATTTAACTTAATAATCATTAATTAATTAAATATTTGTAATACTGATAACAACTCGAGTGCCGACTTCAATTTGTTGTCAATGTCAATCACATATCGGTATCTAACACTGCCTTTGGTAAGACAGTCCATGATCCATCGCTGTAACCTCAATATCTGTCGTTATACTTTGCTCGGCTGAAAAATATAACATTTCTTGAGTCTCCTTTATTCCCCCACATATAGATCCACCCACGATCTTCCTCCCTATAATTTTGAAACAATTGATAATTAATTAGTCACAATTCCAAAATAAACAGAGAAAAGGAGTATCGTATTCATATGCAATGCATTAATTCTCACCCATAATAAAAGGAAAAATTGGTAGCTCTAGTGGCTTCTCTAGACAAACAATTGGAACAAGCTTTCATTAGTTTTCAATAATCTAATCAGTGCCCTATAAAGCATGAGGCGTAGCAGCCTATATAAAGAGACAAGATAATCTCACCAATTAAATACATCAAGTTATTGAGGAAAATTAAACAAACACACACACACACACACACACATATATATATTACAAAGGAAATTGAATATATACCTTTATTTCATCTTGGTCACTGCTAACCGAAAAAGAATTAGCACCAAGATGTTCAATAGCTACTTTTTTCTTGGTAGCAGACCATAGTGTTTTTTTTTTTAATTCTTATAGCCTATACAAATTTGATAACCACATGACATGGCCTAGCCTACCCAGACCAATCACACCCAAATGCATATCAGGTTTGTCAAGTTCATAGAATCTCAAAGGATTGTGAACATTGATACTGGCACAAAGGAGAGAAGCATTGACATCACGAGGGAGGTTGTCAGGAATATGGTCAATGAACTCTTCATTGGCAACCATAATGTCAAAAAAGCCTGCTTGTGTAGTGGTTCCATCATAGTATTTAGCACTTTGGGTTGGTATCATTTTTGGGCAGTAATTCTCAAGATTGTTAGACATAGTTGTCACAATAGTGGCAACATCAGACTAAGCACTCATCGCCAACTTTAACAATATTCTTGTAGTGTTTGTCTCCAATTTTGAACTTTTATACCTTGCTTACAATGTCTATCACTATACCCAATAATCTCATTCATGTATAGTAAAAAAACAAAGAAATAGTAGGAACAAGAAATGTTAAGGAGAAAGCTTCAATATTTTTCACAATTGGTAGGCTTAAATAGCCAATATACAAGCCTTAGGTCTTTAAGTTTAGGATCTAGAACAATATTATCTAGATACAAAATAGAAAACAAATAATTACAAAAATCCAGCTACTAGGTATACAATATGAGATAAACTAGGAGTCTTGTTTTGTTAACACTTTCCCTCAATTTTGTACGTAGATATCACTCATGCCCAACTTGTCAAGACAACTATTAAACATTTGAGTTGACACAACCTTGGTGAGTATATTAGTAAGTTGGTCTTGAGATCAAACAAAAGGCACTTCAATAAGCTTTGCTTCCAATTTCTCCTTAGTAAGGTGTCTATCGACCTCAACATGCTTAGTTCGATCATGTTGAACTGGGTTATAAGCAATATCGCATATTGACTTATTTTCACAGTATAATCTCATATGACTAGCCTGCTTAGTATGTAATTCCTGCATTAGATTTCTAAACCATAGTAATTTGTATATTACCTTAGCCATTCCTCTATATTTGGCTTCGGCATTGGATCTAGCTACTACTTCTTGTTTCTTACTTCACCAAGTAACTAGATTCCCTCCTACAAATGTGAAATATCTAGATATAGAATGTCTATCATCAATCGACCCATCCCAATCATCATTTTTATAACCTTCAATCTTTATGTTATCTCCTTTTGTAAACATGTTTCCTTTTCTTGTAAGAGACTTCAAGTAGCTAGCGCAGAATATGAGTGACAATATTCATATGTTCTTCACTAGGGGAGTGCATGAATTGACTTACAACACTTAGCGCATAAGCCAAATTAGGTCTAGTATGTGCAAGATACATTAGTCTCTCCATTAGTCTCTGATAGCAGTCTTTGTTAAAAGGAACTTGGTTTGGATATACGCCCAATTTTAGATTTTCTTCCATAAGAGTGTTAACTGGTCTGCAAGTTGACATACCAGTTTCATTCAACAAATCTAAGGTATATTTCTATTGAGACAAGAAAATACCTTTCTTGGATCTTAGCACTTCAATTCCTAGGAAATACTTCAACGAACCAAGATCTTTCATTTCAAACTCATGGGCAAGATGGTTCTACAATGCCTTTTTTTTTCTTCTTGATCATTTCCAGTCACCATCATATCATCAACATACACAATAAGAGCAGTGATCTTTTTTTTATTATTATTATTCAAGAAGAAAGTATGATCCGAGTTACTTTGTCTGTACCAAAAAGCTTTCATAGAACTTGTGAATCTTCCAAACCAAGCTCTAGGAGATTGCTTCAAACCATACAAGGACTTCCTCAATTTGAAAACATAATTGCTTCCTTCAATATGCATGTTACATCCACGAGGCAATTCCATATATACTTATTCTTGGAGATCTTCATGCAAAAACACATTCTTTACATTGAATTAGTATAACGGCTGCAAACAATAAAATCTACCCAGAATTATCGCTGGGACACTGAGCCACTAACAATCTCGGATTCTTGTAGAGAGACACGAAAAATGAACATGAAGCATGTAATACCCCATATTTTTCCAGAATTTTATTTAATTTTATTTTAAGATTTTAGTGCAAGAATTTGAAAGCCTTAAGGGAGTAAATTGTAATAGCTGAAACAAGAGAGGACCAAAATGAAACTTTGCTAAGATATTTTGGGTGAACAGTGTTCGCCCAAAATGAGTGGCGGAAAAGAGAGAAAGAAGAGGAAGAAAAGAAAAAGAAAAAGAGAAAAAAAAGGAGAGAAAGAGAGAAGAGGATGGAAGAAGAAAAAGAAAAAGGTTTTAGACAAATAGGTGAATGGAATATTTTTGTGTTAAGAGATTTCATGGTGTTAATGTATTTGTTTTAGTTTAAGTGTATAATTGTATGTTATGTGTGTGTGGATGTTGACTTGGTGTTGAACGGATGCGGTTGAGTGAAAATCCAACGATTCTTGGAAGGATTGGTTTGATGTGTGGGTTGTGGAAGAGTTGAGAGTTGTTGAGAGAGAGATGGGTTTTGGGTTGAATTGTGGATCATGAAGATCTCAACTTGGAGAATTTGTGTTTATTGTATGTTTAGGATGGGTCATTGTATGCATATGAATGTTAATGGATTGAATTTAGTGTGAGGAGATGGATTGGGAAGTGAGGAAATTGAGAGAAAACGCGGTTGGGTTAAAAGAAACCCAAATTTTGGTTAAAATCTAGTCTTCATCGCGGCAAAGAAATTTCCTCGCCGAGGCGAAGATTTCAGGGGGGGTTATGTGTTAGTTTTGAAACCTATCACAAATTAAGTGTAATATTTTAAAAGTTAAGGGACTTAAGTTGGAGTAGGAAAAAATGGGAAGTAACGCGATATTTTACTTGAGTGGGGTTTTTTTATGAAAAATCAAAGAGCGATCAGTGTTCGGTTATGAGGCGATTTTGTTAAAGAAGAAGTTAAATTAATCTTTTGGTGTGTGCGTTGTCCAATAGGTTTAATATTGATGTGTTACTATAGTGAAACCTTTACATGGAGAGTTCATTGGACTGCAGATAAAGGAAGACAAGTGAGGCACTGTTGGAGGATTCTGGCCCTTCTTCGAGTTGAGGCTTTAGCTCTAGAAAGGTGAGTGGATTAGTAATTGCATTAACAAATCTATGCATCATCATCAATTTATATTTAATTGGGATGTTTATGTTGGTTTTATAATATATTTGAGTAAGGGAAATATTATGTCTAGTTTGGAATAAATTGTTAGCAAGCATTTTGTATACTTGTGGAGTATGAACTTCGGCAAAGTGATGAACTATGAGAGGTTTGCATGGGTAGACTTTGAATGTTTAATTGTCTATGACCCTTTCCTTTTGCTGGAATTTGGATATTAATTTAGAATTTGTAGGTCTAATTATTTTGGGTTATATGGGGCTTAATGGAAGTAATTGGGCCCTATGGCGTTTAGATTTAATTGAAGTAATTGGGCCCTATGGTGTTTAGATTTAATTGAAGTAATTGGGCCCTATGGTGTTTGGATTTTAGTTGAAATAATTAGGCCTAATGGTGTTTGGGTTTAAGTAAATGGGCTTAATGGTGTTGGTTAATTGAAATAGTTGGGAAATCCAAGAGTATGATGTGTTGAATATGCTGGTGAGTGTGTAAGGATGTGTTTGGCTCGGAGTGAAAGGGTATGTTGTGTTGGGATCTAAGATCACCCTTCCATAGTGCCCATCCCTCTTTAGACATTAGCTAGCCTATATTTTGTTTCTTAGCCTCTTGCGAGTGTTGAGATGGTTCTTACTACAGCATGGTGGTAGCTTCCTATTGGGACAGTATGGATGCCTAAGGAGCTCCAGGCGGAATGTTATGGGATACCATATCATGAGACCCTGAGGATAGATTGTGGGTCGAGTATGGTTATCCAGTGATGAGTGTCCCAAAGATAGATTGTGGATGGTACCACCCCGAGGATAGAGCGTGGGTGGGATATTGATACATGACTCCTTTAGGATAGATTGTGGTTGAGATTCTTCTATATTATTTCATATCATGACACCCCGAGGATAGACTGTGGGTCGAGTATGGCTATCTTGTGATGATTTAGCCATCCCTATGATAGACAGTGGATGATGTCATCCCAAGGATAGACTATGGGTGGCCTAGTTGGTTGTCTATATTAGGGACCTTGGGTACTAGTGTGGTGGTTGTGGTGGTGGTTGTAATAATGATGTGAGAAGAGTTGGTAAACTACCTAGCGGGTATAGGCTGGGGTGGAACTTGTGAGCACTTGATGAGTATTGGTGTGGATTTTGTGTCAGGAAATGCCTATTCCGCTTTGATGATCAGTGTATCGTTTGTATGAGTTATCACATGATGATCCATGGTATTTGGAAGGTGTGTGCAAGGATGCAAAATTCCTTGTTGGGTACGAGTGGATACGAATTAAGGATTTATCATGTTCGGAATTTATACAAGGAAATGGTGGTCTCGCTAAGGGAATGGTTACGTGTTGCATGAAATGCAAGTGTTTTCTCATGCAAGTTTAAGGTTGAAGTTATTTTCATTTCTAAATTGGATTATCCACTCATTAGGCTTCATAATTCACTGTTTTACGTTTTTCCTCATGATTGCATACAGGGTACGTGAGGCATATGCTAAACGCTTTTGATTGACCACAAACGCACATTCATCGATATGATGTTTGTACATATTAGAACACTTTGATAAAGCGTTTTTATGTAAACTGATTTCTAATATTTATACTTTCATAATTATATTTTAAGTTGTACTACAATCATTAAAGTTTTATGAATAGATTTTTTTTTTTATAAACTGTTTTCGAAAAATTCACCCTCTTCTTAGGATCCTGAGTCCCTCGAAGCGCTCGGATCCGACGGGTAAAGAATACTCGGGAGGGGGCGTGACAAAGCACTTCAGGACACTGGTGTGGTATTTACCCTAGGCACTCTGACGCTCAAGTTAGCAAAGTTGTGATAGAAAACTGAATGGAAGTAAGAATAAGGATGATTACCGTGTTTCGAGATTAGGCAAACTGATTTCACCGTAGAAGGGTTGGAACTCAATTCTATGGGAAGACTGCAAAAAGCGGGGGAATTATGTAAGGCTTGCGTTAGAATGCTTGGATTTTGTATATGTCATAGATCGAACATTTCTCATCCATCAAAAGGATCATATGTACTCTTGTCACGTCAACAATCAATTAATGTTTTTTATAACCTCCCTTCCTCCTTATAATTTATATACATTTGTAAAAGTTTTCTATATAATTGGTGTTGAAATGAAGAGTCTATATAATTAATGAGAACATATGGGTGAAACCTTGTATTTATCGAAAAGACTGTTTGATATCATGGGATCACAATCCTATATTTCACTTTTATAATGTTTTGGAAATATTAAATAACTAGGGGTTATTTGAGGCATATAATTAGGTTGTTTAAATATTGAATTATATACATAAACCAAAACCATAAAACGACATTCTCATATCCATGAATAAGAATTCTATTATTCAAATTACAATTCAATTTTAAAATCAAAATAGAAGACCAAAATACGACAACTTAGTTAATCAAATATCTAAATACAAAAAACAAAAAGTCTAAACGCTCCGCTTTGATGTGTTGCCAATATCAATGACAAATCAATATCTAATATCGCCTTTGGCAAGACGATCCATTGCAGTATTGAGATACTCCATCGTTATAACATCAATATATGCTGCTATATTATGTTGGGATGCAAAATACAACATTTCTTGAGTCTCCGTCATTCCTCCACTTGCATATCCACCCACTATCTTCCTCCCTATATAAACTCCAAAACAGTTAACTAATAACCAGAATTTCATATCAAAAAAGAAAGAAGAGTATTTGCACCAAGTTGGCCGGCATTATCATATTCATATACATATGCTTACCCATGAGTAATGGAAAAACTGGTAGCCCAGGTGGTTTCTCTAGACAACCAACAAGAACAAGCTTTCCATTAGTTTTCAATAGTCCAATCAATGGTAGGAGAGGATGAGGCGGAGATACCTGTATCAATTATCCCATCCATTGTGCTAAGGGCAGCCTATATACACAGCCAAGATAACACATTAATTGAAAAAACATGAAAGACCGTCCATAGATCAAGTTATATATTGAGGTACTTAAACAAATTAACGTAGTTCGAAGCAAATTAAATCTATACCTGCGTCTCTTCTTGGTCACTACTAACAAAAAACGAATAAGCTCCAAGATTTTCAATAGCAAATATTAAGAGTCAAACATGCGTTTACATTGTAGCCTCTGCAATGCGTACATAATACATTGCAGAGGCTACAATGGAGATGGGATTTATGCTTTGCAATTGTAAATTGCTTTGTTACTCTTTTTTTTTTTATTTTTTTTTTATTTTTTCTTCTTCAATACTTCTCCAAAAAATTTAAAAGTTAGTTTGGCACATTCAAATTTTTTTTAATATTATTGTTACAATCTTAGAAGTTGGCAGTAAAAATACATGTAAATGAATTTCATCTAATCAATATAAAAAGCATAAAAAATATTAAAAATATTAAAAATATAAATAAATGGGTATTTTGAGGACTATAATGTGAGGTTTATAAAGACATTTGCATATACTAAAACATTTTTATTGGGGTAAATTTAGAAGTGGGGTCTTGAAAGATAAAATGTGGGAGGCCAAGAGTATCACTCTTATTTTTATCATCACAATTTTATAAAGTAATATTATGGTCAATTGTTTTCCAAAATTTAATTATATTTTTTATTTAAATTATTAGAATTTATGTCAATATATATATATGTAAATGGTAATGATTTTTTTTTTTAAATTATTTAAAGTACTTGAACTTTTCTTCTAAAAAAAAATAAAATTAACGTGATAAAATTGTTTGATACTTGTAATTTGCTAATAATATAAGATGTAAAAACTCTCGATATCATTGGAGCACCTATACCATTGTATATTTCATGTTATAATGTTTTACAAATATTAAATTTGTTATGCCTAAAAAATCAAGGTTGATGTAAGCCTACATCAGCTAGCTCCAATCAGAGTTCAGGAAGGTTTTGTGCTGTCCAGGGGTTGCCACGTCGCCCTAAGGCAGAGAGAATACGACTGTCACCAACTTGACAGATTCAAGTTTTGTCCATAAATGAATGGGAGTTGCACACTTGTCCAAGCCCCAAGTAACTTAAGGAAATATCTTAAGTTATCAGCTAATAGGAGGCAAGGAAGGACTTACATGACACCTACCTACTTGTAGATTTGTAATCATTACCTTGAATTCTTCTATTATAAATAGAGAACAAACAATCCCCCCCCCCCCCTCTTTTTCATTTTTGGGATTCTGATACAGAAAACTTACATTTTGATTGTAATCTATATCTTCAGAGCAAAGATAACCTGCAAGAACGAGATTGACTTGATATTCTATTTGAATAATCAGTCGTTGTGCCTCTGCTCGCTGTTCGCTATTCGCGATCTTTGTAATTTCTCATATATACAATAACATTGGACGTAAGACTTGCGTTAAGTATCCGAACTACTTTAAAAATCGTCTTTTATTTATTATTCAATCTCTGCATTAGATTATCATATTCATTCACGTATAACTTCTAAGAACTACTTAGCGCTTTGCACGTGCAAGTCATTGGTGTCAAAATCAAGCATAAAAAAAAATTAATATAAGATTAAAGACAAGAATGTAATTACGTCATTAATTAAGTACTTAATTATCCACATAAACCAAAAGCTAGCATAAAACAGTATTGCTCAAAGCCTTCGATAATTTTTATTTATTTTATTAAAATCCAAATCCCACAACTTGGAATCTTGGGTAATGATCTAACTCAATAGCCATTAATCAATTAGATACAGAAAACAAATCTAAGTGTTTGACTTCAATGTGTTGCTAATATCAATGACAAATCGGTATCTAACATCGCCTTTTGCAAGGCGGTCCATGGCAGCGTTGACGTAGTCCATTGCTGCGACCTCAGTATCTGCCGTTATACTTTGTTCGGCTGCAAAATATAACATTTTTTGCGTCTCCTTTATTCACCCACATGCAGATCCACCTACTATCCTCCTCCCTATTTTTAATTCGAAAATAATTGATAATTAGTCACAATTCCAAATCAACAGAGAAAGGAAAGTACCATAGTCATATGCAATGCATTAAATCTCACCCATGAGCAAAGGGAAAACTGGTAGCTCTAATGGCTTCTCTAGACATCCAATAAGAACAACCTTTCCATTTGTTTTCAATAGTCCAATCAATGGCTCTAGAGCATGAGGTGCAGATACCGTATCGATGATACCATCCATTGTGCTTATAGCAGCCTATATGCACAGTCAAGATAGTCACATTAATTAAATAAATAAATCAAGTTTATAGGCAAAATAAACAAACATATATATTTCAAAGGAAATTAAAAATATACCTGCATATATCTTGGTCACTACTAACCAAAAAAGAATCAGCACCAAGATGTTCAATAGCTTCCTTTTTCTTGTTAGTAGATGTACTAATTACAGTTGATGAAATATGGAATGCTGAGGATATCCATGCTGGAATCAAGCAGTGATTGATTGTAATATTTTGTAATTAAGAGTTTATTGTTTTTTCCTTTACAGTATTATTTCCTTTCCTTATTGTATTCAAAGCCACTGTATAAATTGGCCAATGTACATTACAGAATACAATATACAAGAATACAAATTTCTCTCTTTTGCTTGATGTTCTTTGGCCATCATTTCTGCCCTCTTTATCAAGCTTTCTTGTAGGCATACTTCGGCAGTCTTCTGTCCTTTTTGCCACCTTCAATCTCAAACTCTGACATGGTATCAGAGCTAACCTTTGCTTCCGCTACAGTCCTCTCCAAACCACTGTTTTCCTAAACCTGCAAAACAAGCAATAGAATTAGTTTTTTTTTTTTTTTTTTTTTCATCACAAATGGACCCAACCACAATACCAGACTCAGCATCCGTAGCCACAAATGAAGGCCCACACAACCAAATTCCACCAGGCCCAAACACCCACACTGGTCCAAATGCTCCACCAGGCCCAAACATCCACACTGATCCAAATCCTCCACTAGAGCCCAACCAACAACCCGGATCCAGTTTTCAACCTGGCCCATTCCCATTCGGGTTTATGGGTCAAAGCCCTAACCCGCTGGGTCAAAATCCCTACTCAGTTTTCCAATTTCTTCCAGCCGCCACCGGTCGACCGGAACCAGGGGATGCCCTTTTCTCACCGGTTTCCGATGGATCGGAACTGGTACTCATCAAACAGCCGTTGGCCGGATCTCAAAACTATGCCACTTGGGCCAGAGATTTCCGGAGTGCTCTAGTAACAAAAAACAAAGAAGGGTTCATCGATGGAACCCTTCTCCAACCCACTGAACAGCATCTAATCCATCACTGGATTCGATGCAACACCCTTCTTCGTGCCTGGATCAACAACTCCCTAACCTAGGAGATTGTTGTCAGCTTGCCTCAGACCGAAAACGCTCATGAGATGGGGACGAACATCCGCGAGATGTACGGCCAACTCGATCTAGCAAAGCTTTTCACTTTGCGTAAAAACCTCCTGGAAATCAAACAACACAATCTTCCAGTCACGGTTTATTTCAATCGCCTTTCAGTGATTTGGAATTAGCTCGATGCTGTTGAAGAACCGATTGAAGGGCCATCCGCGATTCTTCACCGGATCAGACACCTGAAAGACCAAAACAGGTTAATACAATTTTTACTTGGTTTAAATGATAGTTTTCTGGCTTTTCGAACGCAGATATTGGCTACGTCCCCTGTGCCATCTCTCCGACGCACCTATCAACTGGCCGTCCAAGATGAAAGCCAAAGATTGGCTTCGTCTGACTCCCAATCCAAAACTAAAGCGATTGCCTTCTCTGTCCATTCCCAACGGCGGCAGAATGGACCATCTGAAACGAACACTAGACATGACAAAGGGAGGCTAAGGCACAATGCTGGTGAACACAATAATTTATATGGGGGAATCAACGGCCCAGATGTGATCCCCTCATCCAACGGCTCAAGTCCAACTGGGCTTAATAATCGTTTGGGCCCAAATTTGGTTCCCAGCCCAAACTCCAGAAATAGCCACATTTTTGCAGCTGGCCCAAACTCAGGTAGTAATCCGGCGCACTTCATAAATTTTAATTCTTCCCAAGGGTCATTCAAGTCCAACAAAAATCGTTATTGCGATTTTTGCAAACGGAGGAACCACACAAGAGAAATGTGTTGGAAACTCCATGGCCGCAACCAAAATCACCGGTCTGGATCTGCCACCGCCAATCAAGTAAGTCACCCTGTCAATTCTGAGAGTACTGCTACGGTCCCTATGTTTAGCCAAGAACAATATCGTCAGATTCTGCAACTGCTCAATCAAAGTTCGCAGCCCAATTCCACATCCTATGCAGGTATATCTTTTTGTTCCAATATTACAAAAGAGAATTTTTGGATAATTGATTCAGGGGCCAATGACCACATTGTTTGCGATCCCAAGCATTTTTCAAAAACATTTCCCATACCATACACATCGGTCCGCATGCCAAATGGGACACATGCACCAGCTACCCAATTAGGAACTGTTCGTCTCAATAAACATTTAATTATGCATAATGTCTTGTTTGTTCTTGCTTTCTGGTTCAATCTCATCTCTGTCTCGAAACTTTGTCAAGATAATGTCTGTCTCTTAAAATTTTTTCCTAACAAATGTGAATTTCAGGATCGTTTGACTGGGAAACTGATGGGCTTGGGTAAAGTTCACCAAGGCCTTTATTACTGGATATGTGCTCCTGATGCTAAAACTTCAATGTCTTGTAACAGTCTTTTTAACATTAATAAAACTTCTTTTATTTTGCATCAACGCCTGGGTCATAGTGCATCTATTCCACAACCCAATTGTCCTATTTGCCCTCTTGCAAAACAGTCCCGTACAAAATTTCCCAAACACACGCCTTCCACAAACCGTATTTTTTCCTTAATTCATATTGACATATGGGGTCCATATCACACAGCCAATCACGATGGCTCTAGATATTTTCTTACCATTGTAGATGATTACTCTCGGGGAACGTGGGTCTTCCTCATGCACTCTAAAACCCAGACACTCACTCATATCAGACATTTCTTGTCCATGGTCAAAACCCAATTTGATGTTTCAGTTCAACGAGTCTGGACAGATAATGCTAGGGATTTCTTCAACACCCAATGTTCGAAACTTTTTTCCTCTCTTGGTATTATCCATGAAAGCTCCTGTGTCTATACCCCTCAACAAAATGGCATTGTTGAACGGAAACATCGACATCTTTTAGAGGTCACCCGTGCCCTTAAACACCAAGCCCACATCCCTACTACCCTTTGGGGCTAATGTGTGGTCATGGACACATACCTGATCAATAGAATGCCAAGTCGAACTCTAGATGGTAAGACACCTTATGAGGTACTTTTTGGTAAACCACCTACAGTTGATCATCTCCGAGTATTTGGGTGTCTATGCTACTCTACAAATTTAAAGGGGAATGATAAATTTTCTCCTTGGGCTATTCCTTGTGTTTTTATGGGTTACCCAATGCATCAGAAAGGATATCGCCTATATGATCTCACCACAGAGAACTTCCTGGTTTCTAGGAATGTGGTTTTTCATGAAGATTCTTTTCCTTTTTTAGACAGGTCTCCCTCTGACAACTCCCAGCAGTCTTCCATTCTCTTCGAAGATACTTCCATAGCAGACTTGTTCAGCCCCTATTATACCATGCATCCCATTCCAAATATGGGACCCTCCCAGTCCACCTCTGAACCAATTTCTGTAGAGACACAGCTTCCTGGTCCTTCTCCTACTTCATCTCCAGATAACCAGTTTTCTGATCCACCTCCCCTAGAGAATACACCCATTGTTCCTGCCCCTCCTCAGAGACGTTCCACAAGGGTCACTCGCCCACCTGTTTGGACAGATGACTATGTTTGTCCTACCCTCCAGCCTACCACATGTACTACTTACCCTACTTCCAATTATGTTAATGATGATCGAGTGTCCCCTGCCCACAAGATTTGCATTACTCAGATTTCTGCACACCAGGAACCATCATGTTACTCTAAAGTTGTTTCCCATTCACATTGGTGTCAGGCCATGGCCGATGAGCTCAGTGCTCTCTCTCAGAATCACACCTGGGATCTTGTTCCTCATCCCTCTCATAGGAAACCCATTGGTTGCAAATGGGTTTACAAGGTCAAGCACCGTGCTGATGGCTCCATTGAGCATTACAAGGCTCGTCTCATTGCCAAAGGTTTCACCTAGAGAGAAGGTTTTGATTACCAAGACACATTTTCTCTCGTAGCCAAGCATGTCACTGTTCGGACCTTCTTGTCCATTGCTACCCTCCGTGATTGGTCCCTTCACCAAATGGATGTCCATAATGCTTTTCTCCACGGAGATCTTCATGAAGAAATTTATATGGACCCTCCTCTCGGACTTCGTAGACAGGGGGAAGAATATGGTATGTCGTCTACGCAAGTCCTTATATAGTTTGAAGCAAGCATCACGGTAATGGAACACAAAGCTCACAGAGGCTCTAACTAATATGGGATTCACTCAATCCAAACATGACTACTCTCTCTTCACATGGCACAAAGGTTCCACCGTCATTGCTCTTATTATTTATGTTGATGATATCTTAATCACTGGGAACGATGAGAGTAGCATTTGCACCCTAAAAGAACATCTCAACAAACATTTTCGTATAAAATATCTGGGGGAACCAAAATATTTCTTGGGCATTGAGATTGCACGATCCCCGGCAGGTATTTCTCTAAGTCAACAGAAATATGTTTTAGAACTTGTATCCGACTCTGGTTTATCAGCATGCAAACCTAGCATCATTCCTATGGAACAAAACATCAAACTCACATCACAGCAATATGACCGTGAGACAGCCTCTTCAGAAAATGACCCTCTGTTACAAGATCCAACTCCCTACCAGAGACTCGTAGGAAGACTTATCTATCTCACCATGACAAGGCCTAACATGAGTTATGCAGTCCACATACTAAGTCAGTTCATGCATCAACCCAAACAATCCCATATGGACGCAGCAATCAAGGTGCTTAAATATTTAAAAGGATGTCCTGGATTAGGACTTCTCTTACCTTGAGATGGGAATTTTGACATCACAGCTTACTACGATTCAGATTGGGGTACTTGTCCTGTAATAACTGCTTCATACTAGGATACGTATAGAAATACATCAAGTAAATATATTTATATTAGCAAAAGTAAATGGGCCCACAATTTTCTTTTAATACATTTAATCATTCTTTATACAAAGTAAGGCATCATAAGTAAAAGTTATCAAAAACAGTGGACAGTGTAGCTATTACTCCTCGCTTGCCGATGCCCATCCGACCGCGTCCTCACCTAGATCCTGCAAACACAAAGAAAAACAACGGGGTGAGCACAAAATAATGCTCAGTAAGTAAATCCTCTACTCGTCTATCCCCGTAACTCTTTCTCTTAATTCTTTCCTTACACTCTTCTCATCTCATTTATTTTCTCTTTCTGTTTCTCTTTCACATAGCTCTTTTCTATTAACTTTCTGTTGTATGTCACGGCCTCATCTTACCGGAGGCACGGCTGAGTGGAGATCACAAAGCACCCACCCACTCTTCGTGACTTCTACTCTTTCTCTTCCTCTATTCTTTCTTATATTTTCTCATTCTTTCTCACTGGAATGTCACGGCCTCATCTTACCGGAGGCACGGCCGGGTGGAGTTCACAAAGCACCAACCCACTCTTCGTGACTTCCGGTTGGAGTTCACAAAGCACCAACCCATTCTTGGTTTTTCTCATTCTCTTTACTTTTAGAGTAGCCCATTCACAAAGTTCTCTACTCTTTCTCAAACTACTTCTCAATGCACAATTAATGCATAAGGATGGTTCATGCTTAAAGTTTCTTACTTAATGCACTTTTGAAATGCACAAATGCAATATTGCATCAAAACTGTCATTCTGCGCAGGTCACACTCAAGAAGGCATAACTTGAGTTATACACCTCGGATTGCTACGGTTTTGGTCTCGTTTTAAAGCTTAGAGACAGGACTACAACTTTTATGTTTTGGTCTAAACCCAGTTCAATCCGTAAGATGCCCAAAAATCACTCAGAAAGTCACGGCTGTGACAGGGCAGTTTGGTAACATGTTTTCACTTAGGCATTTCATCAAACATTAATTGTGCATAAACAAACCCTAATTCAATTATCATTCTATTTAGTTCTCAAACCATCCAAAATGAGAGAAAAACTCTCTTGTAGCATCACATACCTACATGGCAAACACACTCCACAAAAATTTCTCCAATTCTTCCAATTTCAACCCATCATCAAATCATCACATATACTTCTCATATTCAAATATATCCAACAACAAGCATAATTCATCATCAATCTCATCTCAATTTCTCAATAATCAAAACATATGCATATTTAGAAGAAATCTCTACTCACTTGAATTCTTAAATTTTAGCTTGAGTTGGATTTTGAGTGGAATTTACTTACCTTGTGCTTGAGTAGTCTCTCCTAAGCTCTCTATTCTTGTTGGATTCCAATCTTCTCTTAACCCTAAGCATAAACTTCATAAGAACTCAAACTTTACACAAATAAATCATAGATAAAGAGCTTGATTCCTTACCTTTTGATGCCTTGAATCAAAACCCTATGAAAATCTACTCAAAAGCCCTCAAATTCCTTGGAAAAGTGAATGAAAATTTGAGAGAAAAAAGGAGGAGGAGTGTGGGGGGTGGAATGAACGAAAATGAGGGTTTCAAACCCCTAACACTTTAATTTATAACCACACTTTCCCATTTTGCCCTTGCTCTTTCTTAGAAATTCCATCTATGTCCCTTAGTCAATTACAATAATGCCCTCATTTTTAATGCATTCTCTATTAAATTCTATCTCTTTTCACTCCCCACAAGTTCAACTAATTTTGAGTGAAAAGGCCATTTTACCCTAATGAAAGTTTAAGGGATTTTCTCTACATTTTTCGCAAAATAACTTTAACAAAAATTCAACTAAGGGCCAACCAACAAATATTAACAATATATCGACCCAAATAAAAACAAAACAATAAACATTTAAGCAATACACCATAACTTAACTATGTACCTCAAGTGGGGCGTTACATGTCCCATGACCAAAAAGTCTCTTACATGATTTTGCATTAAAATTGGAGGATCTCTTATATCATGGAAAACAAAAAGGCAATCAACAATATCACTTTTTTCAGTTGAAGCAGAATATAGAGCAATGGTAAAAACAACTTGTGAGATTGTCTGGATTCTTGGATTAGTCAAAGACTTGGGAGTAAAAACAGGAAAACCAGTCATTTTGTACTGTGATAACAAAGCTGCTATTGATATCGCGGCAAATCCAGTTTTCCATGAAAGAACTAAACACATAGAAATTGATTGTCATTTTGTCAGGGAGAAAATTCAGGAAGGGATTATTAGGACTAGGCACATACGAACATCAGAACAACCAGCGGACATATTCACGAAGCCTTTGTGTAGTCGTCAGCATTCTTATTTATTATGCAAACTTGGGGTTTTCGATATCTACAAACCACCAACTTGAGGGGGAGTGATGAAATATGGAATGTTGAGGATATCCATGCTGGAATCAAGCAGTGATTGATTTGATTGATTGTAATATTTTGTAATTAAGAGTTTATTGTTTTTCCTTTACAGTATTATTTCCTTTCCTTATTGCATTCAAAGCCACTGTATAAATTGGCCAATGTACATTATAGAATACATAATACAAGAATACAAATTTCTCTCTTTTGCTTGATGTTTTTTGGCCCTCATTTCTGCCCTCTTTGTCAAGCTTTCTTGTAGGCATACTTCGGCAGTCTTCTGTCCCTTTTGCCACTTTCAATCTCAAACTCTGACAACAGTCACTTTAACTCCCATAGCCTTTGCAAATTTAACAGCTACATGGCCTAGCCCGCCTAGACGAACCACACCCACATGCTTACCAAGTTTGTCAAGTTCATAAAATCTCAAAGGACCGTAAACAGAGATACCCACACAAAGGAGAGGAGCACTGGCATCAAGAGGAAGGTCGTCAGGAATATAGACCACGAAGTGCTTATTGGCAACCATAATGTCAGAGTAGCCTCCTTGTGTAGTGGTTCCATCGTAGTATTTAGCACCTTGGGTTGGTATCATCTTTGGGCAATAATTTTCAAGATTGTTGACACAGTTTTCACATGAACGGCAACATCCCACTAAACACCCAACGCCAACTTTGTCTCCAATTTTGAACTTTTCTACCTTGCTCCCAATCTCTGTTACTATACCGACAATCTCATGCCTGCATTACACAATTCAGTTTGTCATTGTTCCTTACATTTTTCCACATAGGAGTGTACAATATATATTATGATATGATACAAGGAAAATATACCCAGGAACAAGAGGATAGGTACAAAATTCTCCCAAATCATTTTTTGCCATGTGAAGATCTGAGTGGCATATTTCACAGTATAGCACTTTAAAAGTCACGTCGTTCTCCCCCGTTGCCCTGCAAATTAAGTTGAAAGATATAATTTATCAATGTTGGGCACAGAAGCCTAATCTTCAATAAAAAGAAGCATATAATGGAAAGAGCTAGAGAGAATGCAGATGGAACCCCCTGGAGAAAGTAAAGGGAGAGAAAACAGCAGATGGATCCCTTGCTGCCCATCCAAAGGCTTTCTGATTCACTTGCTCTGATACTTGACCCATAAATTCTTTTCACTTTAAAAAAAAAAAAAAATAGAGAGGGATTAACAATGAATGTATTGAGAGAGAAATGCAGCTAATTGTTTGTGTATGTGATTGCAATTGTTCGTAAGAGTGCTTATAAGCATATACTTTTAAGGAATGATGAGATACTCTATTACGCTTGGCTTACATATTTGGTGAGCTAATGAAGTATAATATTTGAACATTCTATATTTTGTACAACACATATGTGATGGAGTCAACAATTTAATAATCAAGTTTCTAAGAAAGTCTTCAAGAAGCAACCTTTTTGGGCCAGGCCTAAGGCCAATATTTCTATCAAATGTAAGTCTCTGCTGCTTGACTTTGCTTCATAACAGGTGGAAGCGAAGGCCTTGATTCAATGAGTTGACCGATAAATCAATTAAGTGGTTATTAATGAATCATAAGAATGTATTTTTGAAAATTACTGAGCCTTAAATGTGTGATTATTAGTTCCGTTCGTAAAGATAATCAAGTCAGGATTATGCCTCCCTACCCAAAATGCAGATTTTAACAGTGTCACAAACCCAAGAAAGGATATTATATATATACAATGCAAAACCAACGCTATTATGCATTTACATTAAGATGTTTCAAAGTCAGAGACATTCCATTTTTTTTTTTCAGGTGATCGTTAATCAAGGTAAAAGGAAGAGGAACTTGCAGTACTAGCTAGGCCATTTACCTGTACATATATAATACCAATGTTCCAAAAACCGGACCGGACTATGACCCGTTCAAGGGTCCAGTTTCCAGTTGGACCATATTCTATAAAATTCCATTTTAGTCTCTAAAGGTTTGAAATTCATCAAAAACACCCCTATAATACTTGTCATAACTCCATTCTACGCATATACTCGTAAAAATATACATAGTGAAAACACATGTAAAATACCATAAATAGTTAGGCCCAGATTTTTCTTTTATTAAACATATACATTCTTTACACAAAAAGTTATATCATGTACAAAAGCATCAAAAACAAGGTGGATAGTGTAGCCATTTCCCTGCGCTTGCCGACGCCTACCCGACCGTGTCCTCACCTAGATCCTGCAAAACATGGAAAACAACGGGGTGAGCACAACTAATGCTCAGTAAGTAAATCCTCTACTCAACTATCCCTGTAACTCTCTCTCTCTAATTCTTTCCTTACAATTACCATCACTCTCTCTCTCTATTTCTCTTTCTCTTTTCTATTAACTCTCTCTCTCTAACTAGTCACGACCCCATCTGACTGGAGGCAGGGCTGGGACTCACTCCCAGTCTCCGTGACTTTTACTCATTCTAGCCGATCGGACTTGGTTATGCATGGATTCGGAACCCTTGGCCATGTGAGTGTATAAAACTCTCTCTTGGGTAAACTCGAGTCTAGCCCTCATCCGCATGCACTCTCACGGGCTACACTACTTCTCTCTCATACTCATGCCGCTCTCTCAATGCGGCGTACATGCGGGAATACTCTACCCATACTCATTGGTTCCCCATCGCATAACATACTCTATTCTCTTGTCTAGCACTACTTTCTCTTTATTCTCTAGTGCTCATTCTCTCTTTCTCTCTAGTGTTAGAGTAGTTTAAACTCAATTTCTCTACTCTCTTCTACTTTCTTTTTCTAATGCATAATTAATGCATGATTAATGCACATATGTGACTCATGTTCATTAATGCACTTATGAGATGCAATTATGCTATGTAGCAAAAATTAAGGCTTTCTACTCTTACTCATGTTTCTCTTGAGCATTTCATCATACAACTCATGTGCATATAAAGCTCTACTTAAACTATAACTTTTCTCTTTTCTTTAATTATCCAAAATGGGAGAAAGGCTCCCTTATACTCTCTAATTTCCCTGTCAAAGGAAAACACTTCTATAAATTTGCTCAAAACTTCCTTCCACTTCAATCAACTCAACCCAACATCAAGCAATCTCAACACTTCTCATATTTAAGTATATACAAAAACAAGTATAAATAACATTCATCTCATCTCAATTTCTCAACAATATACTTACACATATATAAATCTATACTCAAAAGATTTTCTTGAATCTCAACTTGGTTGGATTTACTTACCTTGTGAGGAAATAACTTCTCTAATACTTCTCCTTTCCTTTGGTAACTTGATTTCTCTCTACAACTTTAAATAACAATCACAACATAAGACTTTAACCAAAACATCATAAAACTCTCATCTAAAGCAAGAATCCTTACCTTAGGATGCTTTAAATTAAAACTCTACTAAAAACTACTTAAAAAGTCCTTAGAAATCCTTGGAAGATTGAAGGAAATTTGAGAAGAAGTAGAGAATGGAAGAGGCGGTGGAAATGGATGAAATGAAGGGTTCTTTACACTTAACCCCTTTTTAGCTCAACTTATACACAAACATCCCATTTTGCCCTTGCTATTTCTTGAAAATTCCATCCATATCCTTTGATTCCTTACAAACACACCCCCATACTAACATATTCTCCATGAAATTTTCTTACATTTTACTCCCCACTTTTCCTGCTAATTAGGGGTAGAATGGTCAAATTGCCCTTAAGAAAAAATATCTAAAACTTAATAAAACTTTTCAGCCGACCCGTCGTCGCGGCGAAGACAAATCCATCGCCGTGGCGAAACACTCCAGCAGCTACCCATGGGTTGCATCACCTCTTCGCCCCGGCGAATCCTGTAACACAACATTTCGCCAAGTCTTCATAATTTTCAGGGCAATCACTCAACAAACCCAAAACATCCATTCATCCAAGGGCCAACCAGACCAAAAATAACAACATATAAGCAATACAACAAATCTTAACTACGTACCTCAAGTGGGGCATTACAATACTCCCTTAAGGTTTAAAATCTGTCTAAAACACCCTTATCACTCAAAGAGACAGGTGAGTGGTGGCGGCAGCGACGATCGACGGCCAATCGAAGTTGGAATCATGGGGCTTTTGATGTATAGGTGCTGACGAATCTGATGGTGGTGTTAGGGAGTTCCATTGGCACTGAAACTCGCCGGAATCAACAAAAGAAATCTGACGGTCACGTAAACTTTAGGTGGACAGTGAGCGATGAAGGCTGGATGACGGCCACTGAAAATGGATGGGTTTGGTCGTGGAGATGTCGTCATGTCAAATGGTGGTGTTTTCTCCGTCGAACGATGCCAGAATCTGGAGAGATTGAGCTGCGATTGGACCGCGACTTGACAGTATTCTGGTGGTCCAACCGCAGCTCAATCTGGTTTAATGGTAAATACTGGTTTTTATGAGATACCGGACCGAAAATACTGCCTACTCCCAGTTAAACCGGTCTGACCGAACGTCCGGTCTGGTTTTCAGAACATTGTATAATACATTAAAGAAACTAAAAGGATAAAACACTTTACTCATGTCCCTAAATTATTAATCTATTCATTTGTTTTTAATTATACAATTCACTAAAATCAAAACTGAAGACAAACTACTACAACATGCATGATCCTTCTAAGTAAATATAAGGATGTAAATTGATGGATAATATAATATTAAATAATTAAGAAAAAAAACCATTGATTACACTCATAAATAAAAATATATAAAAGACACAATATCCTTGTGTTGGGGTCTAAAATCATACGAAGCCTTGCTAGGCTCAAACAGAAATGTTCCACTATATCGGCCCAAGCTTGTGATCCAATTTCGGTTGGATCAGCACCAAAGCTCATGACATGGGCCGAACCACAACCTCCAGATCCAGTTTTCTTCCAGAATGGGCGACTCCAGTGACCCACCTAAGGTTAGACCTTCCAGACCAAAGTAAGTAGCATTTTTCTTGTTTTACTTTATCCTAATTCACTCAAGATTCTGTATCTTTGGCAAATTAGGACTCTTGTTACTATTAAGTCAAGTGAATCAGGATCTTTCCTATTCATGAGACCTTTACCCTTAACGATTCAGAGTCCTATCAGGATACAAAGACCCAACAACTACTATATAAACAGATGTCACTCCCCTGTTTAGGCATTCAGTCTCAATAACACCTACCAACACCCAAGCTCTTACTCCTAAGAGCTATCCTACTATGTCGTGGTTCTAATCTCCGACTTGACCTCTGGTAACCCATCCTTCCGTTATCCTCACTAAATTGTCTCATTCAACCTTACTAACTTGAGCATCGGAGTGCCTACAACAGACATCACACTGGTGTCTAAGTAACCTCCATGCTTGTTTGCTTTGTGTTCAGGTACAGTAGATTGTCAGTGGCCTCAACTGCACGAGATCAAACCTTATTTTCGTAACCATAGATTTTAGCATCTACAGTTTGGCACCCACCATGGGGCCTCTGGCAATCGACCTTCATTCAGAATCTTGCTCTACAAAGAGTCACGCAATGGTTGAAAACACGAATACTGCCTCGACAAATCTCGCGGCTAAGGTCGAGCTCTTTCAACGCTCATGAAACAACAAGCCAAGAATAACAACATTTGGGCAGAAAATCAAAGCCCACGAGAAAAGGTAAACCAGTTTTATTCTTTTGACTTCCTATTCAATTAGATAACCGAGAACCACTTCTGCGTCTCGGTAAACCCCAAGGTAAACTACTTATGACCCCAGACCCTAGGAACTTGGCTTCCTACCATCAGCCTTCCAAGGTAAAATCATCCGTGACGGATGGATTGGCACCCACCACCACAGATACAACAAGCTTAGCCATGCAAACACACACCCTATCAACCGATTCCTCAATTACTTGTGACCATATCACTTTAGTTGTCCCAAGCCACCAGCCACAAAACATCACTAACCTTTATCAACCCCTTAGCTTCAATGATCCACAACACATCTAAGACCCCTCCTACTCGGATCACCCTTAGAGGAAAATCGATCGATTGATCCAAACACCATTTGGCTTAGCTCGGCTCATCCTAATGGGTTAAACGACACCCAAATCACATGTTTAACCATCCATGCCATTAGAAATACCCGAATAGTAACACTTGGGATGACTCACCCTGAAAGGATGAATAGAATCCATAACACACAGGATAACAACCAAACCTACCACAACGACTCGACTCGCCCTACCAGACCGAATGAAAGGAGCACACAACCTCAAACCATGAACCCAGACCTTTTGTCTACAGCCTCCCCTCTTGAACAGATATTAGCAAAAAAGTTGGCTGACATGGAAGCTATGATGAGACACATACTTGGAGTACCTATCCCAGCTAAGAAGAGCCATCCCCATAGTTGTCGACTCACACTTCATAGACTCCATAGCCTTAGCCGAGATAACCCAGAAATTTTCCATTCCAAATATGAAACCATATGACGAAACGACTAATCCAGACGATGACATAGGTTCATACAAACAGAGTATGTTTGCCGTCTCCATACCCCGGGACCTCAAGAAAGCATACATGTGCAAAAGCTTCGGTTCCAATGGATCAGGGCCAACCCTCCAATGGTACACAAACCTCCCTAAAAACTTCATAGGCTCATTTGCCCAACTCACTGATGTATTCGTTGAGCAGTTTGCAAATAGCAAGAAGTTAGAGAAGCTATCGTCCGACTTATACAAGATTTATCATAAAAAAGGAGAGTCGATGTGTGTGTATGTTAGTCAATTTAATAAAGAAAAGATATCAATTCCATCCTACTACCCTAAAATTGTGGTAGATGCTTTCAGAAAGGGACTGCTTCCCGATGGGGAACTCTACAAAGACCTCACTAAATTGGGCTGCAGTTCAGTGGAGGGCGCCCTGCCCCGAGCAATCATTCAGATAAGGTGGAAAGAAGATAAGATAAACCATAGAAGGCATACATCCTACAATGAACGCCGATAAAACCGTAGTGAGAGGTGCCCAAACGCGCGACAGTATGAGGCAAACAACTCAGCTCCAGCACGAAATTCTAACAGAAACAACTATAAACCATATGGTCGGCTGCCAACTTGGCCTGCATATAAACCTTTTGGCTCTTCTTCGTTCATGGTCCCTGAGTACAACCTCAATGTCGGGCCAACACAAGTGGTTGCCATAATGAAGGGGATGGGTTTAGCAATTAAGTGGCCGCCCAAGCTGAGACCGGATGCCAAAAGAGACACTACCAAATGGTGTGAATTCCACCATGACCATAGACATAATACTATTGATTGCATAGCTCTGAGATTAGAAGTCACGGCCTTGCTTAAGAGAGGACACCTTCGTGACTTATTGACCAACAAAGGAAAAAGCACAACAAAAAATAGAGACGAGAAGAACCGGTCCTCCCCTCCGCCTGACCTAAAGCCGAAAGGATTCTGGAACATGATATTAGGTGGTTTAGAGATAAGCGGAGTCAGCTACTCCTTGGCAAAGAGGCATGCCCAAGCAAGTCATCATCTGGAAGCTTGTTCTTCCCATCTATCCACATAGAAGCCTACTCAGTAAGTCATCTGATTCGAAGATGATGAGCCAGCCACCCTGGTAGCCCCACACCATGATGCCCTGATTATCTCACTTCAAATAGCAAATATTTTGGTAGGAGAGTGTTTGTAGATGAAGGATCTTCCGTCAACATTCTCTTCTTAAAGGTAGTTAAAACAATGGGCCTAGACGAATCAAATATCAATAGGCGTCCCACTATCCTGGTCGGATTCAACTATGAGCAAAAGTATACTATCAGAGAGATAACCATGTCTGTCTACACGAGTGGAGTAAACCGATAGACCATCTTCCTTGTGATGGATTGCCCCTCACTTTATAATGTCATTCTAAGTAGACCTTGGATCCATGACATGAGAGTTGTCCCTTCAACCTTCCACTAGACAATCAGATTCTCTACTAAATGGGGAGTAATAGAGATCAAAGGTGACCCGAAGTCCTCTAGAGAATGTTACAAAAAATGAATTCAAAGGAAAGCCCAACACCTTAGAGCAACTACAAACGAGTCCGACTCACCCAGCCGAACTAGATCAATCTTCAATGGAAGAACTAGATGAAGTACAGATTGACCAAATCATCCTGACTGAAAGACTTAGATAGGATCGAGGTTGAGTCTTGAAATCAGAGAGCGACTGATCAACTTACTGCAAAAGAATCGCGACTGCTTCCCTTGGTCCCATGCAACTAGGATCATCCTTGACGCAATCATGCATCATCTTCAGGTTGACCTAGACTATCCCCCGATAAGACAGAAAAGACAAAAGTTTGCTCTAGAGCGAACCGGGTGATCCACGAAGAAGTAAAAAAACTCCTAAATAATGGGCTCATTTAGGAGGTCCATTACCTCGACTGGCTAGCTAACGTGGTGGTTGTCCGAAAGAAGAATGGGAAGTGGCAAGTCTGCATAGACTTCATGGACTTGAATAGAATCTGCCCCAAGGACTCCTTTCCTTTGCTGCATATCGATATGTTGGTTGACACTATAGCTGGTCACGAGTTGCTTAGTTTCATGGACGTCTTCTCAAGGTACAATTATATACTCATGCATCCAAACAACCAAGAGAAAACTTCATTCATCATAGAAAGGGGCACTTACTATTACAAGGTGATGTCATTCGGACTCAAGAATGTTGAGGCTACCTATCATCGGCTTGTTAACAAAAAGTTCGCAGAGCACCTAGGTACTACATTGAAGTATATATCGGCGACATGCTCGTCAAGTCACTTCTAGCAGAGCAGCATCTAGACCACCTAAGTCAGGCTTTTGCAGTTCTGAGGAAGTATAACATGAAGCTCAACCTAGCCAAGTGTTCATTCGGGGTCTCTTCTGGTAAGTTCCTAGGATATATGGTGACTCAATGAGAGATAGAAGCTAACCCTGATCAGATTCGAGTCGTCCTAAACATCCCATCACCAAAATGCCTGAAAGACGTTCAGTGTCTCTTTGAAAGAGTGGCTTCACTAAGCAGATTCATCTCTCGGTTGGCAAGCAAATGTCAACCCTTCTTCGCAATACTTTAAAAGTTAAAGCAGTTTGAATGGACTCCGCCCTATGAAGAAGCTCTACAGCAACTCAAAAGGTAATTGACTTCTCTAACCTTACTTTCTAAACCACTAACTAGAGAAAAATTGTATACATACCTGGCAGTCACAGAGTCAGCAGTTTCAACCATCCTAATTGGAGAAGACAATGGGAAGCCGTTACCAGTCTATTATGTGAGCAAGTCGCTCCTTGACGCCGAGTCCCGATATAATCAGTTGGAGAAGCTGGCCTTAGCACTCATTCACTCCTCCACGAAGCTTCGGCCATATTTTCAATGTCATTCTATAATTATGCTTACTACATATCTGCTCAAGAAGATTCTGCATAAGCCCGAGCTCTCGAGTCAACTCACTCAATGGACGATTGAGCTAAGTGAATTCGACGTATCATTCCAACCACGCATAGCTGTAAAGTCCCAAGTGTTAATGAATTTCACAGCAGACTTCACCCCTAACACCTCCACTTAAGCAGAGAAAGAGCTATGCCTATCAAGTGAGGCACCTTTAAAGTGGATACTCTCGGTCGACGAATCAAGCAATGTAAATGATAGTAACTTGAGAATCGTGCTAACTACTTCAAGTGGGGATATCATCCAACAGGCCATCTGGTGCGACTTCAAATGCACAAACAATGAGGCCGAGTATAAGGCTTTGATAGTCGATCTCTCACTCGCAAAAAAATAGGGGTAACAAGGTTAGAAGTCAAGTCTGATTCTCAACTGATAGTCAATCAACTTCAAAGGATTTACCAAGTTAGAGACTTGAAGATGATAGCCTATCTGAACTTAGTGAAGGAGCTGCAATCTGCCTTCGAAGAGTTCACGGTCACTCAAGTACCAAGAATAGAAAATAACATGCTGATGCACTCACTAATCTTGGCTCAGCCTTTCAAGGTACGTTTGACTCTTCCATCCCATTTCTTTTCCTCCAATGGTCGGCCAAATGGAAAGAGCCTCCATTCGAGGCAATACTGGTCCCTAAAGAACCTTCAGAGGTCATGCACATCAAGCTAATCGAATCATAGATGACTTTGATCCTGAAGTATTTAGAGAAAAATGAGTTCCCGGCAAACAAGAATGAAACACACCATCTGAGGGCAAAGGCCTCCCGATTCACAATCTATGTAGGACAGCTCTTGAAGAAGTCATTCTCCAACCCATACCTCAAATGCATAACTCCAGAAGAAGCCTAGTATGTACTAGCAGAGCTTCATGAAGGCGAATGTGGAAACCACGCTGGGGACGTAGCCTGGCACACCAGGTGATCACCTTTGGTTTTTATTGGCCCACCATGTGCTCAAACTCAATCGCATATGTCAAGAAGTCTGACTACTGTCAAAGATTTGCTAACGTCTCACACCTTCCCCCTAAACAACTAAACTTCATCATGACCCCTTGCCATTTATGAAATAGGGAATGGACATAGTTGGCAAGCTTCCAACCACACCTGGGCAGCAAGTGTACATGTTGGCTATAACAGACTACTTTACTAAGTGGATAAAGGCAGAAGCATTTGCCCAAGTGTGAGACCGAGAGGTAAAGGCTTTATATGGAAGAATGTTATCTGTCGGTTTGGGATTCCAAAAGAGATAGTCATAGACAATGGGTCCTAATTCATCAGCTCTAGCTTTAAAGATTTTTGTGAAACATGGGGAATCAAGCTTATCTTCTTAACTCCCTGAAACCCCAGTCAAATGGCCAGACCGATTCATCTAACAAGACAATCATGCAAATCATGATGAAGCACCTTCATGGGTAGATGAACTACTATGAGTATTATGGTCTTACAGAACAACTACCCGCTTATCCACAAACGAAACTCCTTTTTCCCTGGTATATGGCTTGGAGGCAGTCATCGCAACAGAAGTGTTGATCTCATCCCCTAGGTTTCAATGGATGAACGACGAATCAAATAGCTTGAACTTATGCCACAACTTGGACACCATTGATGAGTTGCATGAACAGGCGTATATTAGAAACGTCATTTACCAGTAATAGGTCGCTCGGCACTACAAAAGCAACGTCCGAGTAAGGTCATTCAAAGAAGGCGACTGAGTCCTCTAAGAAGTCTTTAAAACACAAGGGAGATAAACGCTAGCAAGCTCGGTCCCACTTGGGAAGGCCCATACAAAATCACCCGATCAATCGACAAGAGCACCTACAAGCTTCAATCATCGAAGGGCAAGGACATTAACCATAATTGGAACGCCATTCACCACGAATGGTATCACTTCTGACAAACCATATCTTAGCTTTCTTCTTGTAGCTTCTTTTCTACCCTTTTTTGGTTTTTTCAAAGGGATGAGTGGGCATGTCCATCTTCTTCAATGACAATCAGCCACAAAGCCTTGAATCAATAAAAAGAACAATTCAGAGAAAATTATATTCAACTATTATACTACGAAGTTTCAACTACAAAGTTGGTCATGACGACTGGTCCCAAAGCTCATCAAGGCACATGTTTTCAACTACAAAGTCGGTCACGCCGACTCGGTTCACGTGTGATATAGGTTTCACCTGTTCAAACTATGTTTTAAAACTTAGAAAATTTGTCAATTAAGTAACTCATAGTCATTCAGTCTGAGCGACTGAATGAGTTAGTTTGTCACTACAAACAAGTATGTAGTAGCATCAAACCACAGTCGGTTTATCACACCGAAAGCACCCGGGGGACAATAAACAAATAGTCACTCGGCCAATTCAACAGATTTACAGCTTCAACAAAATATCATATTTTAGTAAGGCCTCATAAGGCTAGTTCAAGTACAAAAGTATGGGCATACAGCATCAAAAACATAAATCCGTTCAAACAAAAAACAAATACATTCAAGGAGCAACATGTTCCGGGCAATCTTTCTGAGTCGAGTGTCATACGGTCCGCTCGACCTCCTTTCCCTTTCTCGTCGAAGCCTCCACGCCGAGTCATCCCTTGGAAGAGTTTCGATTCACTTAGTAAGCAACCTTTCCAAGTCTCCAGCAAAGTCGTCCACCACATCCTTGCACTTGGACTCAACCTAATCTTCCTTTACCCCACCATCTCCACCAGCCAACTCTGCCTTGATCTCTTCCCACAATTCAATATCCTCATCAGGATTCCAATGGGAAGTGTTGCCCGCTTTGTATTCCTTCATCAATTCAACCCAGGCCTTGATCATGGCGTCGGTGGCTATTGTTGTGAAATCTGCAAGTGTATGTAATTGTGCAAGTAATAAAGCTCAAGTAACGAAGGTCGAATCCCAAGAGAATTACTACTACCAAGTACCACACTAGCCAATCTTATTGCTATTTGATTTATCAGATTTTCAAAATGATTCAATGAAAAATAAAACAAACTAGAAACATAACAAAAACAGAATTTTATCAATACTTTGGTAGGAACTCAATATGACTAAACCTAGGGCATAGATTTCACACCAATCTAATCCTATGTATTGACAATTATCATTAACTCAATTAAGCTTATTCTAAAGGCCAAACTCCCTAATATTTCACTAACTTTCTCTCAATCAATTAACAAATTAACCCCTAATTACTAACCCGAATTATCTCTAATCAGATTTAAGCAATTGGAGATCATTAAGTTTTATGGAATTTACCAGAGCCTCACAGATCGCAGTAACCTATCTCTAGCGTTCGCTTAATCTATCGTTTTATTACCTTAGACTAATTAGGTTTCATCTCTCACCTAACCCATAAAATCATTCAACTCTAGGGCCCTTAAGAATTGAAAGCTTTAAGCGCAATAATAAAACTTAATAAAAATTAGTAACAAATAATTCAATGCATATTCATAAAATTAGGCTATATCTTAGCCCTAGAAAATAAAATTAGTTCATACGTTCAATAATAAAAGCAACCATTATATTCATAAACATGAGTATAAGAAAGAATAGAAAAACTTCTCTCATTGGTGACCCAAAATTGTAGGAATTTGCAATCTCTAAAGAGTAGCTAAACTTCTCTCCTTTCTAATCTCCCCCAAAAATCAACTAAAGACTTATATTTATACTCCTAGGGTTTTAGGGTTATGATTCCTATTATCGTAGTCATTTTAGAACTCTTAAAACAGGAAATACACGTCATAAATTTATGGTAGAAAATTCCAGTATCGCAGTTGTGCCACGGCACTATGCCTAGGCATAGTTGATTTGCCCCAAGACTTGCCATCTTGAAAAGACGGTGATTTTTTAGTGCGTAAAAGTTCAAATCCGGCCAAGTGGTAAGGATATGAATTGTAGTTCTTTGAATCAGCTTTCCAACGGTCTAAGAATCATCTCGATCCAAAATCTACATCTCATGTTATTGTTGAATTACTGACACATGTTCAAGATTGGAGTGTTTTCCAAGATTTTCACTTCAACTTTAAATCACCATAACTTCTTTGTTTTAGCTCTAAATCACAAACCGTTTGATTATTGTCGTCCCACATTCCATCATTGATATAATTCTTAATTTGAATGTCATCTTTAAGAACTTATAACCTGAAAACACTCAAACATACTCGTGATCCCATAAAGATATTTATGAAATAATTAAGTTAAATCTCACAAATCAAACACAATTTTCCACAAATAATCCAATTGAATCAATAACAAAATATGTATTTTCAAGTTCTTATTAGCTATCAATCGGCATCGCTCCCTGAGGGCGATGGACTCCTCCTCCTTCTCAGCAAGCGCCGCGTCCCTCTCGGCCAACACCTTTTCCTTCTCCGCCAATGTTTTCTTCAACTCCCCCAATTCCAGCTCGGCCTATCGTAGCTTGGCAACACTCTCCTTCAAAGATTTCAAGGTCAAAGCCTCTCGAGTGCGGAGGCTAGTGTTGGACTTGGGTAAGTCCTGAATTTTCGTGTCCTGGGTGACTACGACCTTCTTCAGATACAAACTCCTAGTCAGAGGCTCAGAGCCTGCAAAAAAATCTGACACTCAGAAAACGTTTCTCTTAGGGAACAAAGTGTTCAAAGATAAAAATTACATGAAATTACCGAGCCACAACCCATTCAGCAATCGCACTCATCCCCATCTGATCCAACCGACTCTCATCGATGGGTAGCAAGAAAAAGTCGGCTAGCTTCCCTATCATGGCTGCATCAGACAGTAGGCGATGCAGCCAGTGGGACTGACTTGGTTCGTTCCATCTGGATATTTTCACTCAGCTTGGATGCCAACTCTCTTTGATCGTCTCGCTTGCATTCAGGATGTTGACGTTAATACTCTTCATCAATCTCTCTACAAGAGCAAACTCTTCAAAAGTTAGAGGATGAAAAAACGAATGTTTGAAGCAAATGTGATTGTAGTAGCGTGTCAACAAAACACTCCACGTCTATTTCAAAAAAGGTAAAGGTGTACCTCTCTGTATTGTAGCGACCCCGCTCCAAAGATGACTCACCCTAAGGTTCACCTCTTGTAAGAGCACTCTCCAATCTCTCTGTTTTAGCAGTATAACAAGCAATTCCTAGATTGACACTTCCAAACCGTCTCCACTCTGCCTAGCCTTGTTGAATCTCGGATCTACAAAATAACAAAAGATAAGGCTCAGTACTCAAGGCAAAAGAAAAATAAAAGTTACTAACCAGTCGCCCTCCATGTAAAGGGTATGTCGCTCTACCCTCTCTATCCAAAGACCGCATCACCCCTCACGAAGAAGAACTTTTCCTTCCAGTTCTTATCACTTGATCGTAGGAACGTCACTAGGTGGACTCGGTCATGCATTAGTGTGACTAAGTATCTACCCTTATCGGTGTCATGCTCCTTCAAATAGTAAGAGTAAAGGAACTCATATAGGTCGAATCCCACTCAATGCATAATGCAAAGAAGTTCCCATGCTATCAGCAGCCTCTAGCCATTCGGCATAATATGAGTCGGCGCTATCATTAAATGGTTCAGCACTTCCCAAACCAGGCTAGGAATCAACAACCTTAGCTTGTCATAGAAGTAGATGTTGTACATAGTGATCCAACCTAGAACATCCTAGTTGGCCTGCTCATGATCTCTTGGCAGATGTATCTCAATCGAGTCAGAGATATGGTACATGGTCCTTATCCTCCATTCATCATCCTAAGTAAGCTTTGGGGGATAGTCCAATGGCAAGATCCCTCCACCCAATCAGCTGGTTGTATCCTTGCAGTCCCGCTTGTAAAAGGCTCACCCTCGGGACTACTGCTTGGCTCTTCATCGCTATCTTCCCCACTCTCCCCTTGCCCGTCAGAGTGCTCGCCACTTAACTCGACAGCAACCGGGTCAGTCCTAGCTACACTCAACCCTTTAGGGATTCCCACAGCCACATTACCTTCCTCTGGCAGTAGTACCATAGTGGGGGCGTTCTCATACTCTCCTCCACCCTCCATCTCACCCTGACTATTCCCACTCAACTCGGTATCCAACATTGCGTGTCCAAGTTTTAAACCTTTTAACACTACAAGCAACTCGGTCTAGAAGACCGACTAGTGGTTGACTGAATCTACGAGCAACCTTAGAGGTTATCACTCGACTCGGACAAGCACCCCAGGCATGCCAAATTGCAACAGTGAATAAATCAACTCCTCTTTCTCCTACAAACCAAACTCAAAATTCCAGGAAATTTCCCCAATAAAGCCTACACTCTTAAACCCAAATCCTTCAAAGATTTTTCTCCCAAAATTTTGAAAAACTTACCAAAATCGTCCCAAAAAATTGAGCCTATCCTCAGAATCTAGCCAAATCTAAAGATATTGCCTCAAACCTCTGAGAATTCCACAAAATTCAAAAGAAATCAAAAAGGAAAAATCGATACTTCAAACCGCCCGAAGAAAAATGATTATAAAACACGTCTAACTAAAGGAAATTAGAAACAGTGAAAAGAAACCAATTTCTATACAGGAAAAGAAATTTATCGTGAAGAAATCGCTGGAAACTTCTGAAAAAGCTTCGATGGTGACCGAAGGAAATTTTTGAAAAAAATAAAGAATGAGGTGAAGACAAAGATGAATAGTCGCTAGTGGGTTTCTTCTCCTTTTAATTACCCAACCTGCCAAGACAACACGCGACAGCAACCAACTGGCTATGACTCTTCAATTTCCCGCTTAAAAGAAAGAAGAAATCATGATTGTACACGTGTAATACGATAGGACTGCCTTGGGAATCCTAATGTCTCATCTCCTACTCAAAACACAGGTAACCCTATAGTACACGTGTCCCACTCTCCTAATGCCACCCCATTACACTTAGACAAAGCTCGACTCAACCAAGCAAATTGACTCGTCTCCCAATCCAAGAAATGGATAAGACTTTTTTAGAGCAAAGAACGCATAGACACTCGGCCTGACAGCTTGAATAAGCTTATTCCCTATCATTCGGTTCGGTTCAACCGACCGAATGAACTTAGCTTTAAGGTATGTTTCTTGCACCCAATCGCTTGGCTCAATCGACCAAGTGGACATAGCTACTATTACTACACCTCACGGTTTAACATTCGGCTAGTCCAACTGAGTAGACTCAGCTACATAAGTTTGCGAAAATATAGTCAACAGTCTCCTTACAGCTTTCACCATGAAAAGACATCTCATTCAGCCAATGAGGATACTTGACCGACCAGGCAAACCGCCTCTCTGTCTGGTTAGCTTTCATCAGACCATCTACTCTCCAAGCTAAAGACTCTTTAGCTTAGAGAGTGGGGGGCTGACTATGTGGGTCTAAAATCATACGGGGCCTTATCAAGCCCAAACATAAATGTTCCACTACATCGGCCTAAGGTTGTGATCCAATTTCAGTTGGATCAGCACCAGAGCTCGTGACTTGGGCCAAACCGCAACCTCCAGATCCAACTTTCTTCCAAAATGGGCGACTCCAATGGCCCACCTAAGGCCAAACCCTCCAGACCAAGGTAAGTACCATTCTTCCTGTTTTACTTTATCCTAATTCGCCCAAGATTCTGTATCTTAGGCAAATTAAGACTCATGTTACTATTAAGTCAAGTGAATCAGGATCTTTCCTATTCACGAGACCTTTACCCTTAAGGATTCAGAGTCTTGTCAGGATACAAAGACCGAACAACTACTATATAAACAGAGGTCACTCCCTTGTTTAGGCATTCAGCCTCAATATCACCTACCAACACCCAACTCTTACTCCTAAGAGCTATCCTACTATGTTGTGGTTCTAGTCTCCGACTTGACCTCTGATAACATGTCCTTCCTTTACCCTCACTAAATTGCTTCATTCAACTTTACTGACTTGAGCATCAGAGTGCCTACAGTAGACACCATACTAGTGTCCAAGTAACCTCCACGCTTATTTGCTTTGTGTGTAGGTACAGTAGATTGTTAGTAGCCTGAATCTTATGGGATTAGACCATATTTTCGCAACCGTAGATTTTAGCATCTACACCTTGAAAAGTTTATTGTAGTTGAGATAGAGAGAGATCTAAATTCGGATTATTAAAAGCAAATTAATTAAGTGGTGCAAATTAATGTGGTTTCCAATATCAATAACAAAGCAATATCTAACATGGGCTTTAGAAAGGAGGTTCATGAGTGTGTTGCTGTTGTGTTGTCCTTTAATATGAAACATGTCTTGAGTCCTATTCGTCCCCCCACCCACTATCTTTCTCCTATCATTCCTCAACAATTGTTAGACTTAAATCAATGCAATGCCAAAAAATTATTTAATTTGTTCTTCATTAATTACTTATATATATGCAATTTACTACAATTATATCCCTACCTAATAGCAAAGTAAAAACTGGCAGCTCCAATGGTTTCTCTAGACAACCAACAAGAAGAAGTTTTTCATTAGTTCTTGATAGTCCAATCAATGGCAGGATAGGATAAGGTATTGATACTATATCGATTATACCATCCATCTTGCTCATGGCAGCCTATTGTCAACATAAAAACATCAACATTTGAAACAAATAAATAATTATGACTATAGCAAACAAATATGCTTATAGTAAAATACCTTTATCTCATCTTGGTTACTACTAACGAAAAATGAGTCAACACCAAGATGATCAATAGCTTCCTTCTTCTTGTTAAGAGAATTACTAATCACAGTCACCTTAACCCCCATAGCATTTGCAAACTTGACAGCCACATGGCCAAGCCCACTAGGGCCAACAACACCCACATGCATGCCAAGTTTGTCCAGTCCATAGTATCTCAAAGGACTATAAACAATAATTCCAGCATAGAGGAGAGGGGCACTGGCATCCACAAGTAAATCATCTGGAATAGGGATTACAAAATGCTCATTTGCAACCATAATGGCAGAGTAGCTTCCATGTGTGGTGGCTCCATCATAGTCTTGGGTGCCTTGAGTAGGTATAAATTTTGGACAGTAAATATGGATTTCGCTGGCACAATTGTCACAAGAGTGGCAAGATTCGACTATGCTTCCCACGTGCACTCTAACTCTAACTTTGAACTTTTCTACCTTGCTTCCAACCTCTATCACTGCTCTAACAATCTCATGCCTGGATTATGCAATTTGGTTGTGTCACATAAATTTTACATACAATTAAAGAATTGTTGAATATTTGATAGCATGGTTCATCATTTTTGTTAAATTATATTTCTTTAAGAATCATAGGTGTCTTAGTTTGGATATATATACCATTTAGATTGATTTATGAAGAACATTACCCTGGGACAATAGTGTATATGGAATTGCCGTTGTTGAAATGATGATATTTTGCTATAAATGTAACTAAAATTCAGTTTAGTTTTGAAAACCTTTTGGTGCCAAAGAACACTCTGTTTTGCCTTGTATTTTGACATGTGTGAGTAGCTAAAGTTGATGTGTTTTTAGTGATGTGTTTAGGTGTACTCAGTTGTGATTAAGGCTTGTGTTAGTTGTAAACTTTGGTTTAAATTTCAAATTTGTAAATATTTCTGCAAAGTTGGTGTAACAGTGGACTGTTTTTGTTGTATAAATTTGCAATGTTAATATAATGAAAATGCAGAGCTTTCTCTCAAAACATGTTTCTCTATCTTTTCGTTAGAATTCTCCAGCCAATACACCTACAAATGGTATCAAAGCCATACAAGAAAACCTGAAATCTCTCCCTCCCATGTTCAATCCTTCATCCTATCTCAAGAACTTCTTTGTTTCAGACTTTATATTTTCTGCTTCAGACCTCTAACCTGACCGATGGTTGCTCAATCAGACTTGATGTCACCTCCAGATTTCAATGGTGAAAACTATCACATGTGGGCTGTAAAAATGAAAGCTTTCCTCCAGGGCCAAGGCTTATGGCAATATGTAGAAGAGAATAGATAGCCAACATAGTTGGGACCAAATCCAACTCTAAATCAGATCAGAATCTTTGAAGAAGAAGTTGCTAAAGCTCTGAAAGCCTTGTCCCATATTTATCCTGTTGTAACAGACCTTGTATTCACAAGGATAATGGCATGTGAAATTGTAAAAAAGGCTTGGGACAAGTTGAGAGAGGAATTCGTGGGAAGTGACACTACAAGGAATATGCAAGTGCTGAATCTAAGAAGGGAGTTTGAGATGTTGAGGATACAAGAATCTAAGAAGGTGAAAGAGTATGTTGATAGGCTGATGAGTGTAGTCAACAAAATTAGGTTGCTTGGAGTAGAGTTAACAGATATGAGAGTTGTGGAAAAGGTTTTGGTAAGTTTGCCCGAAAGGTTTGAGTCCAAAATTTCATCTCTTAAGGACTCAAAGGATATGTCACGGATCACTTTTACCAAGTTGGTCCATGCATTGTAAGCACAAGAGCTAATAAGGCTCTTGAGGCAAGAAGATCCAAGTTAGGGTGCAATGATGGCAACTCACAAAGGCAAGTCTACACAAGGGAACAATAAGAGATATGCTGGTGACAAAAAGGGGTAATGGTCAGTGGGGAAAACCAAGTGGGATGAATGATTATCCATCTTGCTCTCACCGCAAAAAGAAAGGCCATTCGGAGAAAAGGTGTTTGTTTAGGTCAGGGATACAATGTAGGGCCTGCAAGCAGTTTGGCCACATAGAGAGGCTCTACAAGAACAAAGGAGAGCAATCCCAACAATAAGCTCAAGTGATTGATGATCAACAACCAGAGCACAGGACAGAGCAACTGTTTGTAGCTTCCTGCAGTGCAACACAAACAAAAAATGAAGGCTAGCTAATTGACAGTGGATGTACAAACCACATGACACCAAACCTACAGAACTTTGTCAAATTGATATCAGTCTAGAATCAAAGTGGGAAATGGTGAGTTTGTGGAAGCAAAAGGAAAGGGAGATGTTGTTATCCAGACACCAATAGGTACAAAACTCATTTCCAATGTACTTTATGCACCAGAAATTAGTCAAAGCCTCCTTAGTGTAGGACAAATGTTGGAGAAGAATTATGTTCTGCATTTTCAAAACCAAACCTACCAAATCTTGGATAGTGAAGGGTGTGAACTCATAAGGGTAAAAATTGTGGGAAAACGCTTCCCTATTAAGTGAGAAAATTTTGAAGTTAGAGCTTATAATGCTAGGGTAGATGAGTTTGAAAAATGGCATAAGAGATTTGGCCATTTCCATTACCATGACCTTAAAGAAATTCATACCAAAAAATTGGTTCAGAATCTAAGAAACTGAGGTTGTATGCCCAGCTTGTCAACTTGGCAAGTTAAGTAGGCAACCCTTTCCCATAAACCAAGCCTAGAAAGCTGCTAGAAAACTTCAGCTCATTCACTCAGATGTGTGTGGACCTATGGAAACTTTATCATTAAGTGGAAGTAGGTACTTTGTGTTGTTTATAGATGACTGGTCCAAGATGTGTTGGGTATATCTTTTGAAGCAAAAAAGTGAGGTGGCTAGTGTGTTTAAGAAGTTTAAGCAACTGGTGGAAAACCAAACAGGTTAAACCATTAAAACCTTGAAAACTGACAATGACACTAAATACACTTCTTAAGAGTTTGAGCAAATTTGCAAGGAGGCTAAAATTAGACATCAGTATAGTAGCCCCTACACTCCACAGCAAAATGGAGTTAGTGAGAGGAAGAACATGTTATGGAGATGGCAAGGTGTATGGTTGCTGAGAAGAAGTTGCCGAAGATTTTTTGGCAGAAGTTGTCAACACTGCAATCTACTTACTCAATAGGCTTCCCACAAAAGCCTTGATCAACCAGACTCCTTATAAAGCCTAGTATGGAGTCAAACTAGCAGTAGACAATCTCAAAAATTTTGGGAGTATGTACTATATCTTAGTTCCAACAGCAAAAAGATCCAAGTTGGATGATAAGGCCTTGATTGGAATTTTCATTGGCTATAGCAGCCAATCCAAAGCTTATCGGGTGTATGTTCCATAATCCAAGAAGATTCTGATCTCTAAGGATGTCAAGGTAGATGAGGATGGAGTTTGGAATTGTGAAGAAAGCAAAGTTGATGTAGAGACAAGACCTTAATGGACAGAAGCTGCTGGTGATTAGATTTTTGAAGCAGATCAGAATGATGCAGAAGAGGCATTAGACCTTTAGTTGAGGTTTATGAGAGGTGCAACATGACTTCACTTGAACCAACAAACTACTATGAAGTAGAAAAATCAGAGGCTTGGAGAGTTGCCATGAAGAAGGAGTTAGCAATGATTGAGAAGAACCAAACCTAGAAACTTATGGACAAACCTTATAATAGAAAAGTAATCCAAGTTAAATGGATTTTCAAGAGGAAACTCAATCCGGATGGCTCAGTTCTTAAGCACAAAGCTAGGCTGGTTGTCAAAGTTTTGCTCAACAATATGGAGTTGATTTCTTGGACACCTTTGCACCAGTAGCTAGGCATGATACAATCAGATTATTGCTTACTGTGGCAGCTCAATTTGGCTGGAAAATTTTTCAATTGGATGTTAAATCAGCCTTCCTCAGTAGATGTCTGAATGAGGAAATATATGTTGAACAGCCAGAAGGGTACTAGATCAGAGGAAGTGAAGATAAAGTTTACCTCCTGAAGAAGGCCTTATATGGCCTGAAACAGGCTCTAAGGGCCTGGTATAGTAGGATTAATGGTCACTTAATAAGCTTGGATTTTGTGAGGAGTCCAAATGAGCATACTTTGTATGTTAGAGAAGTTGATGCGGATGTGATGATTATTTCCTTGTATGTTGATGATCTTCTTGTGACAGGGAGAAACTTGCTCAATTGGAGGAGTTCAAGAAGTCCATGCTCAATGAATTTGAGATGACTAATTTAGGAGAAATGTCTTATTTCCTCGGGATTCAAGTTCATCAAAGTTCAAATGGGATTTTTGTCAACCAAGAGAAGTATGCAAGTGAAGTTTTAAGGAAATTCAACATGGAGAATTGCAAACCAGTGGACATTCCATTGGTTCCTAATCAAAGGCTTTCAAAAGATGATGATGCATAGAATATTGATGAAGGGTTGTATAGGAGTTTGATTGGTTGTTTGCTGTATTTAACAGCAACCAAACCAAATATAATGTATGCTACAAGCTTGCTGTCCAGCTTTATGAGTCAGCCTAAGGAAACACGCTTCAAAGCTGCAAAAAGGGTGCTAAGATATGTAAAGGGTAACACTAACTTTGGAGTACGGTTTAGAAGGTCAGAAATCTTTGAATTGGTGGGATTTTCTAACAGTGATTGGAGTGGTTCAATAGAGGACATGAGAAGCACTTCAGGTTATGCATTTGCTTAAGAAAAATCTTGGAAGATTTAAAGCTGAAACAAAGAAATCCTACTACAATTATGTGTGACAATCAATCGGCTATGGCTATGGCTAAAAATCCAGTTCATCATGGATGAACTAAGCACATAAAAATCAAGTTTCATGCGGTGAGAGAAGCTAAACAAGATAGGGAAGTTAAGCTAGTTCATTGCAGGGGTGAAGATCAAGTGGCTGATATCATGACCAAAGGTTTGTCCAAAACCAAGTTTGAAGACTTTAGGCTCAGAATTGGTGTTTCCAGCAATAAAATCAACGAGTGTTGAAACAGTGGTATTTTGCTGGAAATGTAACTGAAATTCAGTTTGGTTTTGAGAACCTTTTGACGCCAAAGAACTCTCTGTTTTGCCTTGTATTCTAACGTGTGTGAGCAACTTAAGTTGATGTGTTTAGGTGTATTCAGCTGTGATTAAGGCTTGTGTTAGTTGTAAACTTTGGTTTAAATTTCAAATTTGTAAATATCTCTACGAAGTTAGTGTAACAGGGGATGTTTTTGTTGTATAAATTTGCAATGTTAATATAATGAAAATGCAGAGCTTTCTCTCAAACACATGTTTCTCCATCTTTTCCTTAGAATTCTCCAGCCAATACACCTACAGCCCCAATCGTTTTTTATCATGTGAAGATCACAATGGCATATCCCACAATACAGCACCTTGAAAGTCACGTCTTTTTCTCCAGTTACCCTGCAAATCGGTCTAAATAATTTTTAACACAAAACATCTTCCATGAATCTCCATACTTACGGATCTAATATTTTTAGAGAAAGGTATCATAATCACGTAAGAGAGAAACATGACGGAGAGTAGAGATAAAATTAACCTCCTGGAAAAACTGAAGGGAGATAGAAGACCAGAAGTGTCTCTGGCTGCCCATCCAAAGGCCATCTTTTACTGCACTTCCTCTGTTATTTGCTCCATTAATATCAGTTCTTTGAATTTCTTTAATTTCAGTACAAAATGCCAAATGGGAGCAACAGTGAATGGATAGCGAGGGTATAAGTGGTCAAGGAGCTGCCAAAGAACAATCAAATCTTTATTGTTCTAGTTATAAGATACCAATACGTAAATTATTATCATCCATCTTTGTGCATTGTCATCTTCTTGTTTATTGTAGGGTATGATCTATTTCCTAATTTGTGAAACTCCACTGAGTTGCTTTCAATGGGGGAGATAGGACTGTAGTCCCCTTGATCCTACCAATCTTCCATTGTTTGCCACAAAGATTATGCATACATCTTTTAAATTCATATAAGCATTTGCAAACCAAAGAATGAGCAAGATTGAATAACAATGTATACAATGGGAGATACAAGGAATGAGTTTGATTAAATCAATTGCGCATTTTATCTACTTTTAAGGCTAATCACAAGAAGAGATTAACTAAATAATGCCTAAAAAATTTACAATAAATTAATCAATATAAACCTTATGCTACAGCATTTTGGCGTTATCAAGTTTCACGGGCAGGGGGACCTTCTAAGCGAATGTAATCATACAAAATTCCTTGGAAGGGGCTTCTGCTTCTTGACTGAGTTAGATAGATTGTGTTGTTTCCTCTGTAAAGTTTATTGCTTGGAACATTGATACTATAAAACCTGTACAACCCATGAATTCCATGTCTGGCAATGGCGTTGTCCTTGCCGATTAGCCCTGTGGTGAAATGAGGTTTTTCGACATTTGCATCATTGAGTCGAACCTGTAAAACCATTTTAAAAGTTCATTAGCAGAAAATTAATATTGAGATGAATTGGTTTTGCAGGTGGCAGAAAGATATGTATTATACCTGTAATTCAGAGTCAGTTGCTGATGCCAAGGCCACTTGAAGTGTGTAAGGTCCTGGATTATCAACATATGGAAGCTCAAACATAATCTGCCATGTGGTTGCTTGATATGTCCTATTTCCTATTTCCCTGCAATGCATTACTAGAAATTTAGAAACAGGCCCTGGAAAATTAATAAGGTTTCCAGACCCCATAAAATTAAAAGGTAAAAGATGAAATAAAAACCTGGTAACATGAGCAAAGAACCACTCTCGAGTATAATCACTAACGCCGACGGTGTACTTGAGGTCATCGTTACGATAGATATCTGCATATTGTTCCCATAGTCCGTATTGCCTAAACCTGCAGATCATATAATTTTTTATGGAATCAAGCCAATGTAGTGCAAGAAATAATATGTAACACCTAAGTTTTAGTATGGTATTAGCAAACTACTTGTCCATGGTGTCCTTAGTGTACAGTCGGTTCATGAGTGTTGGATAGGGGTCCGGCACGAAATACTCAACAGCAGAGCGATCGGGAACGCCAATTTCCCACAATGTAGGACCATATCTGGGAGGCCTATACACAATGGCTCCCAACTTGAACTTAGATCCTGTGTTAAACATGTCAAAGAAGCAATTAGTCACGTGAAAGTAGAAATAGAACTGTTGCTACAGTGATTGGCAAGCTTCTCAATATTATTCTGACAACATGGGCCTGTTTAGATTTTATTTGCTAATATTTCAGATTGGCCCATAAAATTTCATTATAAAGTTAGGCCCATCGAAAATTATATTTTTACCTGCTTTGACGGTAATATTAATGTCATGCTTATAATCTCCAACAACTCCAGGGACCCATGCATACAAATTATAGTCCCCTTCTCGAACATTTTTAATGAAGAAATTCCCTTTCTCGTCAGATTGTGTCCAGAACTGATAACCCTGATCAAATAATATTATACAAAATTATTAGTTCCTCATTCCACTTTTAAGCACAAAATATATAAAATTAAAAAAAAAAAAAAAAAAAAGCATCAAATTAACCTTCGTTTCTGTTTGCCATGATCTCACGTCTCCAGGTGCTGCCAATCCCACATAAGCATATTTTGCCCCTATTATACTCGAATTGATATATCTAAAATAAAAACAAAACAAAAAAAAATAAGTAAATATCTATGCATAATTTAAAGGAAAAAAAAAAACCCATATTGCTATATTTTTTAATAAAATTATTACCGGTCAAAGACTTGTAATTGACCAGAAACGTTTCCTCTTTGATATGATTTAGGAAAATCTTTTGACCGAGGGAAATGATATGGCCAGCTTTCAACTTCTTTCCACGCCTAGTAAGAAGAACCAAAGAGTGTGTTGATAAATGTTATTAGTCAAACTATAATAAGAATGATTGTTTTAATATATACCTGTTTTTTGGCATCTTTCCAAAGATCTCCATAGATATCTCCCTTAGATGAAACTTTGTTTAGATAGACAAACACAGGACCCATTACTTTTTTCCAGGGCTCTCCATTCCGATATTTTGTATCTATATCCTTCCCACCATAATGTGTACTGGTAAACATCTGCCAATCAACATTCCCAAATTTCAGAAACATAATATATTGTAGCGAGACTAAAATACAGGGTTAGATGTGGTGAGACTTACAGATAGAACGGTGGGGCCTACATGGGAGGTGAGATCTTGCTTGATCGGGCCAGATGTTCGGAATTCGGCACTGGGTGTGATCATCCAGAAACCCACTGGTGGATCAGATGATATCCACCCGTGTACTTTATTATCTTTGCTTTCCAACGAGTACTGGTACTTGTCATCCACCTGACCCACAATCAAAAAAAGCATTCACGGGACTTAGAATATTGAAATCCAAAACAGACATACAGACAAAAAAGCATCCATCTTCCGACTCCTTTAAAGCACTAAAGCAGCGGTTTCTAATTAAATTATCACAGAAGTCTTGAAGGAATCTTATCAAAGCTTTCTGTGCGGAATTTTTCGTCATATGGTTTCCAAAAGTTGCCCATAACTTGAACAAAAAGCTTATCCACCACTAACCATTTTGCCTAATTTAATAATAGCTATTAATTGAAGCTTCAAGAAAGTATACCTCTCCTCTTAGTTCTGGATTAGTTGGATTGGTCAAGAGAACAGCTTCAGGGTAGGCAAGAGGCTGACCCGTTACACGGTCTTCGGGCATTGGCATTATTCTTTGCCTCTCGTCTGATATTGCCATATAACGAAACCTGATGGATATTTATTTTTTGTTGAAAAAGATCAGTCTCTTTGATAATTGAATTTCTTAAAATTAATGAAACTCGTTTATTACTTGTCTTTTTGGAGCTTGAAAACGGCTCTAATTTGATCCATGTCGACATCGGGCCAGCCTGGTTCGCGTTCCAGAATGGCATACGCATATAATCCTGAGACACCGCGCCGCATTATGTACCTGTGGAGGTAAATTAAACCGATATAAATAAACTAGAATTCCTGGTTTGTTTTGTCTTCATTTTTAAGAATGTTAGGTCCTACACTTCACCTTTTGTCTACATTTAAGGGAACGTTTGATCTATGTCGAGAACTATTCCATTTTTTTGAGAATGAAACCTCTACTTGATTTTCATCTGCCACAATCACCCTGAAGTTTGTTGCTTCTAATCTGCATTTAATATAGACAATTTCAATATAATCGTGAACTCTTTAAATAATTTTAGTAAACATAGATTCAAGAGAGAGAATTTATTTACTTGTCATAGGTTCCTTCATCTCCTGGCTTATACCAAACCACGTCCCAGTACCTAAAATTTATAATTTTGTCAATCACAGAGAATTTAGTATAAGAGTCGGAGAAGGTAAGCTAATTAATTAACCAAGTGTGTTCGTACCCTCGATTATCTTGTTTGTTTTCTGTTTCCAATACATTATCAATTCCATTATACTTTATTGCTATGACTTCACCATCTGGGCTCGACAGAGTGACTTGAACTAGCCCATTACTCATTATCACCTGAAACAATAGATTTAATTAGCAAAGAGGCTTTCCTGAATAGTAAAAACGCGTAATTATTTTAAAGTATTTGAAGCTGTCAAAGAGTTATATAGAAATATAATTGAAGATTGGTGAAACGTGGCTTTACCTCTCTACGATTTTGTGTATTCAATTTGACAGCACGGGACGCGACTAATTCTCTGTCATTGATACTCCTCAGTAGTTTTCTGCAAACAAACAAAGAGTGTTTGGCAAAAAACGTCAGCCAACAACCAAACCAAAGAAAATGGAAATAATAATAATATTTGTTTTGGCAACGTTAATTAGAAAGCAAAAACAAATGAAGAATTAATGAGCACTGTAGTCAAAATGGTATTTTAGAAAAACAAATTGATTGGTGAATTTTTCAAGGCGAAGTGCATGTTTTCCATATTAGAACTTAATGAACGCTTGGACTTTATCAGCTACAAGAAAATGAACCATCAAATTGGAATTCAATGTTTTCACACCATTGTACTCTTCGTCTAAGGTGAAACTCAGTTATGCCCCGTGGGTTCTGGTTGTTGGATCAATTATCAAGCTTTTTGGTTCACGCCTGTAAAACTTTTTCGGTGGACAGAAGAATGGGACAAGAAAATTCGTCTTTACGTGGGAACACAAACAAAATAAAAGGCAAAACAATATACGAATAAAGGGTAGAATTCTACGCAAAAAAACTTCCAACCTATTCAACCCAATTAGTATACGAGTCTATTAAAATAAAAACTTGACTTCTATTATTCTTTTCAAAGGCTGCCAAATTTTTACGGCATATTTTCTTTTTTTCTCTTTCAAACACAAAAGCAGAAGAAAACATGAAAGGGAAAGAGCAAGAGGGAAATGAGGAAGAACCTAAATGGGGTGTTCTCGTTATTCTCAGAGAAAACTCCGGTGAAGAAATGCAACTGAATAAGCATTGCTAACAACGCAAAAACCCAACTCCATTTAAACTTCCGCCTTACCATCTTCGTTCTCTTGATGGGCAAAACCTGCACTCAGAAACATATACCAAATAGAAAGTCTGTTTCAGCAAGATGAACTCAACTTATAATAAGAATGGCAGGACCGAAGTAGAAACAAATCAAACAAGCCGAGAAAAGGAAAGTAAAAAAATTAAAGATGGCAACTCAGATAGAACTCGTAAAAGAAAATCTGGTAAACATTCTACGATAATAGCAACAACTACCTTGTTAGATCTTGTTGCCTTTTCAAAGAAAGTGAAAGAAAGGAAAGGAGCTTGTTAGCGGGTGAAGTTGTTGTCTTTCTCTCTCTAATCTTCACTAAATTAATTCAGCTTGGGCCCTTGAATGGCTTGATCAAAAACGTAAAGAGACCATGCAATGGCGAAAGGCCTTTAAATAAGAATTCTTAGAAATCTAATAGTTGTTTTGACTATTTCTTACAACGTTGTTGTCACCATTGCCGAATGTCAAAGGTAGTGCTTTTCGTGGAGAGATTTCTGAGACGTCTTTTGGTTCAAGTTATTGGGTAAATTTGTCAAGGGAAAAGTATCACGTGACTATGAAGAAACCTCAAAGTATTCTGTGAAAGATTTTACTGTTTACAATAATAAAAATAAAAAATGTTTAGTTTGATGAATGGTTAGAATTAGAATGATAAATCATTGGTGTGTAACCACCAAACTCTCCTGAGTTAAATGTTTCATGTGATGTTGGGGGGCTTTGCCTTCTGTCCTAATCCATAAATCGATATCATAGGTAGTTAATCCAGGATTAATTTTTCTGTTTTACTCTATAATTGACGATAAACAGTAATTTATTGTGAATTGAAGTTGACAATAGGCAGTAATCGATTCTAAGTTGTGGACAGCCGACAAGATATAGTTTTTGTTACACAAAATTTTTGGTCTTAATTGATAGGTGCCTAATGTTATCAACCAAACAAAAACATAAGTATTAAAAACATGAAGGTCACCAACCTTTTGGAATACATTCAAAGAACATTAATTTTCTCAAGAAACTGATTAGTAACTTATTACTTAAACCATTTGTGAATTTACCAGTAATTGATTTATGTAAATCATTATCCCATCTGAAGAAACTGTTTAGTAACTTATTACTTAAAATTATTTCTGAATTTGTTGTACAAACAGATGTAATTTGTAGTTGAATAATAAACCACATATTATCCCACTAACCTATAATTATTCATCATTGAGCAACTTTTTACACACAAATTGTTACATAACTTTTACTTTACTCTTTATATTGCATTATCTTATATCCACCCAATAAAATCATTCCACATATGTATTAATTTTCAAAAAGAAAAAAAAATCATAATGATATTTAGATAAATAAAAGATAAAATAAATGCATACATAACATGATTTTATTTGACAAATATATAAATAATGCGGTAAGTTCATTAACCTAAATTTTTTTTTTTTCCTTGAACTAAGGGATGACACCTAAACCCGTTAGGTTTAATTAATTACGTATCAGATTGGATTAAGTCTAGCAGGGCTGGGAATTTTCTTGCTTAGGGTTGGGATAGGCTTGAGCCTGGGCACGGCATTGTCAACCCCAACCGTGCATGGTATAGCAACTCGTTTTTCTTCAGGACTTAAGCCTTGCCACGAATCAATTGGACATGTTAACTAAAGATTATATCAACAATCAAAGTAAATTAATGTAATGATCTTCGAGTTGTGAATAGAAGAGTTGTTTTATATTATTTTTCTTTTCTTTCTTAGATGAATGTAAAATAATATAAGCATGCTATCAAATAAAACTTTAATTCAATTTGTGAACATATTGAAGCATATGTGACTCTCCCACATGCGTTGATTTGTTTATTATGTGGCATATTTTAGTATAAATATTATTCATGTTTTATATTTTTGTTAAATGTAAAGTCATTTAATAATTTGTTAAATTAATAATAAAAGTTCAATTTTTAAATATTAAATGAAAACAAAATTTTATTTTTGGTTAACGTTTAAAAGTACTTTTGTATTGTATCAAATATTTAATAAATTAATTATTTAAATGCATCTTTTTAGTGATGATTCACCGTTAGAATAATTATTTTCTCCTGATTACTTTCCTACGATGCACCGGCTGTACGTCTAATACATACTTAGTGTGGACCAAGACTTTAGTAAAACGTGAAAAAGTAGATCTCCCTTTGTAATTTAGTGTAGTCCCTGCTAACAATCCTGCACTAATTGCTCATATAAACCTATTTCATTTCGGGTGATGATCGAAAAACAATCACATACTTTTCAAACCACAAGGACAGTAGAATATGTTAAATTGAGAGAAAGAAAAAAGGCATTTTGAATGGTAACATATTTACATTATCAAATAACATCAACTTAAGTCAAGAAAAATAAACAAAAAGAAAACGTGTATAATATCTTAAAGTTCGGTGAGAATAATATCTCCTACGAAATAAACAAAAAATTACTCCAGGTTTGAACTTTTCTAGATGACCAATATGAGACTTCCACGAATTTTACCAACTTTGAACCATCCTGTCGTGTGAGCCTACCTCACCATTGAAAAGAAAGGTAAAGACCCACTTCAGACTCCTCGTGAATATTTTTCAATTCTTCTCTCTAAAAAAATACAAAACCAAATATAAAATCAACATGGGTTCCACAATAAAACACACACTATATTCATATATCTACAGCGCCGCCCGTGACAAATATTGTCTCATAAATTTATAATTAACTACACCACTATTTCCTGCTTCTTATTTCTTTAACCTAACGTTTAAGGCTACCTATATATTAATAGACTTAAATGTATCTCTACGTAGTGGACCACAACCGGCTACGTGAAGTCAGTGGTCTGCATATGGTTTTTTTTCCCTCTAGAAATTTGAATAGTTTAATTGAATGGTCTACAGTTTTTTGTCAGCTGCAGCATATTGTTCAAAGTTTATTTGGTTTAAAGAAGATTTTGAACAGACTTTTTGGGGTGGTTTAATAATTAGTTTATATTAATTTGAGATTGTTGATTGACCTGGAAACTTCGTCCAGCTATGTCAAAGTTCGTTAGTTGAATGGTGAACTAAGATTGGAAATGCTTGGCGCACATGTCAAAATTTGGTTAGTTTTTCGTGGAGTTGTCAACATTTGTTTTGTTGAACTGGTTGAACTAAAGGGCCTTTTAGTAGGCATCAAAATTGATTAATAATGCACCATGCGTCACTCTTCGCACCTAATTCTCTCTATTTGTGTTCTTATCCTCTACAATAATAATTCTTAACACTATGAACACAAGTTTCATGGAGGATAGGTTAATTATTATTTATTGAAAACGGTCTTAAATAGGAATGACTATTTTTTCTAATGGGTTAAGATGGCTCCTTAACCTATTGAGGGAGGACATATAGGCCAACATTTCAATGATGGGTTATCCATCCCTATATAGATTTCGTGATAGGGAGGGAGAATACCTTTAAATTTCATTAATAATTAAATTTTAAGGGTGCGTCTGGTTCAGTGAGTTTTGTATTACAAAGAATGTTATAATAAATGTGTTTGGTTAGATTGAAATAAATTGGTGATTATGTTATATTAACATGTTTGATCAGGAGGAATCAATTTATGGGTATGTTATATAGATCACTAAATTTGTTTTTTTTTTTTTTTGTAAATATCATTATTTGGATTATTTTTTAACCCCCTATATTTGAGAATTTAGCTAAAACACTCCTATAATAAAAGTTAAAAAATTAACAAAAACACCCCAGGCATCCAAGCGATCGCCGGCCGCCGATCACCACCACTGACCATCGACAGTAGTGGCTAGAACGATGCACGACCAGCCAAATCTGACTATTAATGGCCATAGATGTGGCAGTTAATGACCATAGATTTGGCAGTTTCCGACCAGATCGCCATGAATCTGGCTAGAAATGCCCAAAACTAATTTGGTCAGTCATGCACCGTTCCAGCGTCTACGGTTGGCGCCGACGTTGGTGGCAAGATTCGACCACCGGTCTTGGGTTATTGTTTTTAAGTTCAAGGGTACTTACATCCTAAAATTTTTATATATAATAATAAAATAGCCCATGAATGTTCTGTAAATTGTTTTCAAAACAAGGGTATTATTGTCCAAAATTTTTAATAATTAAGAGTAAAATTGTAACAAAATTAACATTACCAAGTAATTTTAAAATACTTAAGAAAATAGTAGTATTCAGATTACCACCTATATGACCAACAGTAATTTTAAAATATTTTTATTACAGAAATGTAATTATTATAATAAATTCAAATTATTATTTATATTTTTATGTAACATTTTAAAGGAATGGAGTTTTAATGACTCTTGATGAAGAGAAATCAAGAAGATTTTGGGAAATAAATAAATGTTATTGCTCACTAGAAGTTATTTTACAATTTAGTATTTTTTTTTCTTTAATTTTTTGGTCATATTTAAACTTTTTAATTTTTAATATTGCTATAATATGTTATGGTTATTTTTATTTAGAACATTAATACAACATAGTAAGAGTTTACTTTATCATAATACTATTTTTTTTTAATGTGATTATTTATATAACTTATATAGGGAATGAAGTGGATTTGGGGAATGCACTCCCCATGTGGAAATCTTCCATCCCCACCTCGCTTAAATAATATGAGGACCGCGGTGGGGACTTTAAACCAAAATCCAAAATGGGATGGGGAGTGGAGGGCACCTCCCCACTCTCGATCCGCTTCATTATCATTCCTACACACAGATTCTATCCCCAATTGGGAATCTTGTCCAATTTAAAAATGGAGAAACCATCCCTATTTGCAATGATAAACCCAATAATTTTTGTAAGAAGCGTCACGATTAGAATATAATATTAAAAGACATTGTGTAATCATCTAGATTATAAATTAATAGATTGATAGCAATTTAACATAGATTTATAGATTCTTTAATCAATTATACTTAATGCCCTACAAATCCATGTTGTCAACTTGTCATTCCTAATCTTTTGACTAAATTGATCGAGTTTGCCTTTAATATATATAATCGATTTACGATATTTATTTTTTTTCAAATTAAAAAGATGGCTATACCAAATCATTATTAGGTGTCCAAGTGGTCAACTAAGACTTTTGAGTGTATAATTCAAGAGGTCTTGAATTCGATTCATCTCAACTTTTAATAGGGTAGCCAATAAAACTCTTACCCGACTGGATAGTTTCAATGTCCAAAGAGAATAATTGAGGTGTGTGCAAGCTGGCCATACACCTCTTATCATAAAAAATCATAAAAAAAATAGCTATACCAATGAATAGGCTATAGACTATAGTAATAATATATACGAAGTTATGTGTTATTAAATATACATGCTAGACTCTATAGTCCATACGACATTAATTGAATAATTGATACAATAGTAATTATTTTGAAATTGAATGTTGGATTATCTTCGCCTATGAAAGTACGAATTCACTTTTGTTTTGACTTAAATGGCTATATAACAAGATGTTAAAGTTATGATCCTGAACTATCTCAGATAAGCGTGAAGCTTAGTGGTCACTCATATTAGTGTCTAGAGAGGCTCAAACTCACTAGCTCATAAATCTCTTTTTGCTCTTTTACCATTTGATTACCCATTACTGGTTTGGTATATTATATTTGAAATCTAGTGGGTGCATAATCAAACTAAAATCTAAAGCTAGTAGGTGATTAAGTAAAAATTCAACATCAGTGATTATCAATTATCAAGGATAAGCATGTATTTTGCGTTTGGGAGTTCAATTAATATTTGATCTCATTACAGGAGGAATGTCAAAAGCCTAACCACAATAGTTAGTCTAGTGGTAAAGGCTTGGGCTAAGAGTTTGCTTTCCCTGTAGTCTTAGATTCGAATCACAAGAATGATTGTTAATACTGTTGACCACGAACCGTATAGTTTGTCTTATTTTAAAAGTCTTATTTGGGATCAAATAACTATCAGATACACGTAACTATCCGAATACTCTGATAAAAAAAAAAAAAAAAATTGTGAAAAGCCTCGTCAGAGGATCCAAACAAAAAACCTGTATCCACGGGTTCCAAACGACATTAGCCTCCATTAAAACGACATCGCGTAATATGAACATAAAGACAAAACAAATCACATGACTTCAACTATCACACCACATAATGATGCACCTGTGCTTTCTGTCCACGGGCATGAATGAATATGACATTCTTTCATGTCATCATCTAATTATTGCCGTTTGGCCTTTCTCTATGAAAAATAGACACTGATGAGACAAATTTATTGTTTAATAAACTTATATTTATCCCTATTAAATTTTCCTTTTATAAACATGTTTTTCAGCAAAATTAGATTAGGATTTTGTTTTTTATATAACAATAATACTATACTTACAAAAAATCTTACAAATATTTTTATATAAAGTAAGGTATATTTTTTTACTATATCACTTTGTATGAAAATCTTTATAAGAGTTTTTGGTAAATATAGAATTGTTCGTAACCTCTTTATAATGAGTATTTGTTAGTTCGTAACATGACCCTAAAACCCATGTGTTCGTAAACATGTGTTTGATTTTTTTGTAATGAGCTTTTTTTTTTTTTTTTTTTTTTTTTTTTTTTTTGTAATAAACATCCATTAGTTTAAAAATATCATCTATTCAACTTTTCAATTTATCAATAATTTCATCAATTTAATCTCTAAAAAATATTAATTATATAGATTAGTGACAAATTTTAAATGTTAGGTGAATACTAAAATATCATTTCCTTAAACTTAATGAATAATCAAACGATCCATAGAAATGAAGATTAGGGTCGCATTTTCTAAACCAATGATGATCACTATAAAAGGGTCAAACATATGGGCTTCATTTGGTTCACAATTGGGTGTTTTTTGCGAAAATTTTCTGAAAAAAGTTAAAAAAAAATTGAATTGGGCGGGTATTACGATTGTAGAATTTATAAATTCATAAATACCCACTATATTTGTTTATTTACAAAACACCCCCTATAATAAATCTAAAAGTTAACAAAAACACCCCCAACCCAATGTCAAATACGGACGGCCGGCCACCATCGCCGATGGTGGCCGGGTTCACCGTATTGGCGCATGACCGGCTGGATCTTGCCGGTCGTGCACACGATATGGCCTTTGCCCCAGATCCCGGTGGATCTGGCCGACAAAGGCCAGATCTACGCCAGATCTGGCTGTATTTTCTCGTCAACGTCGACCACAAACGGTCGTCATTGATGGTCAACGACGACCGTTTGTTGTCTGTCGTTATAAACCGTTACGGCCAAAGATCTGGCCGTCAATGGCCAGATCTTTGGCGAAAAGGCCAGATCCACCGTGAATCTGACCGAAAAGGCTAGATCTTGCACTACCGGCTAGATTCAGCCGTTAGTGCTCATCCTAACAGATTCCGCCATTTTCCCGGCAGTGGGGCGGAATCTGGTAAATATGAATTACTGGGGTGTTTTTGTAATTTTTTAAAAATATTTAGGGGTATTAATTAAATTATCAAATTTAGGGTTTAAAAAAAGTTGAATAATATTGGAGTAGTATTCCCAAAAATCAAAGTTTTTGGGTATTTACTGTTTAACTTTTTTGGGAATACTAAAGTAGTATTCCCAATTGGCAACCAAACGAGCCATGGAGATTTACTATTGAAAAAAAAAAAAAAAACCTCATTCTATCATGGAACAAACAACCCTTTAATTTTCAACAGTTTTATAAAAATCTAGAAATTCAAATGAATAAAAGCAAACTGAATTAATATAATAAATTTATTTGTAAAAGTTAAAGTTGTTTACTATTAAAAAAAAAAAAAAAAAAAATTCGTGACTTTATTGTTGCATGTATGTTCGGCTAAAAGAGAATATTAGAAAGATGGATTTAATTTTTTTAATGAATTATTTATGATGATGATTGTTGGTTAGTTAGAATAGAGAGATGAAAGAGGATGAATCGATGCTGAATTTTCCTGGCTTGAAGGTTTTCCTTCCCACTTTTATTTCATTTGTATCGCTTCACTTACTGCCCAAGTTTTCTCTTTCTATAAGGGATATATATTATTATAAAGATCAAAACGTTACTAAAAATAACAATTTTCCATGTTTCAGAAATAAGCTGCAATTAAGCTTATCGATCTATCTTTTTTTTTTTTTTTTTTGAACATGTTATATTAAGAAATTTTCATTATTAATTCCTAAATAAAAAGCTTTGTATTAGAAATTGAAATTAAGGTACTAATTACTTACGAAACACTATTAAAAAACAATAAGCTTTAGTGGTAATTAGAATATTGATCATTTGATTGAGATTTCTTTTTCTAAGGCTTAAATACTTAGATTAATATTGCATAAGTACAAGGCTTAAAATGATTGGGTTATAACATGAAAGTGTGGCAAAAGATAAATTAAGGCAATATTTATTGACCGAAAGCATAGACAAAAACTAATGCAAATTTATTGTGGCATAAAACCAATTAATGCTTTAGTTACTTTATTTCAATAAATTTACATAGACATCGATAAGTGAACAGGGTTCATTATCATCAATCATCTACTCGAAATTTTTTTATTTTTTATTTTTTGATTAGGAGTGTTTAGACCAATTTACACATGCTTAACTAATTCTATGGGACTCTGAAACTATCAAATAGGTAAGATCTCTAGTGTTTACACCTATTAGTAATCGAAGAAGGACTTGATTAAGACCTTTTGAGTAACTTTGACTCGAAAGTTTTATTATTAATTAGATTTTTTTTTTTAAATATTTTGGAATTTCAAAGGTCAACGGAATATTCCAATAATTTTTTTTTATCATTCTTGAAAACATGCATGAATATGTTGTGAAACGTAGTTGTAAAATCGTATTAGCATAACCATCCTATGGGGGTGTTTGGTTAGGTTATGTGGGATTACTAGGGTTATGTCGATTCAGGTTATGTCACTCTATTACTTGATTACCACGTTTAGTTGTCAAGTAATATAAGATTTCGGTAATTTTCAAATACCAATAGTAGTTATTGTAGGTAATATTAAAGTAATCTAATTACTTCCATTTTTTTAGGTATTGTATGATTACCAGATAATTTTTTTTTTTTTTTTGTTATAATTCTATCCCTATTAATAAATTTAAGGACAATAATGTCTTTATTTTTAAATTTATTTACGTGAATCTTGCTTTTACCTTTTCACCCCTTAATTAATTTTTTTGACATAATTACCCTTGAAATCAAAACAAATTTCAAGCTTACCCAAGCCGCCACCTCCACCCCACCCACCTGCCACCAGCCAAACCGTCGCCGACCGTTTCGGGAAGTCACCGGAAGTCACTTGGAGTAGTCGGAGTACCCACCATCAGCAAGGACTCCAATATGGTCATTTCTGGTCACATTGATGGCCGAAAAGGCCATATCGGGACCAATTGGTTAAATGGCCAAATCTATTTGTGACCATTTCTAACCAGATTGATGGGTCTGGCCGTTAAGCCTTTGCGCCATATCTGAATGAGATATGGCGGTTAACAACCAAGGATATGGCCATAACAACTAGATCTATTCTGGCTAGATATATCTGGCCGTTAAAGGCCAAATCCATGGTCGTTAATGACCATATCTCATTCAGATATGACCGTCAAGGCCAAGGTCTGGCTGTTATGGCCAAACCCATCAATCTGGTCGAAAATGCTAGATTATTTCTAGCCAGATCTGCTCCTAATATGACATTTTCGACCATCAATAGGACCAAATGGCCATATCGAGGTCTCTTGATCGCAGTGGCTGCTCACGACAACTTTGGGTGACTTCTAGTAGTGGTTACAGTGGGGGGGGGTGATTTTGTTATAAATTAAAGTTTTTATTAAGCGGGGTGTTTTAACTAAATTTGAAATATTGGGGTTTAAAAATTATTTAAATTTAATAATAAAAAAATTATATTAATATTAAAAAGAGGGCATTTAGTAATTTAAATAAAATACCTACCAATTTATTCCTCTTAACCAAACATATTAATACAACACCCACCTATTTATTTAAACTAACCAAACACATTTTTCTAAAGATTCCCACACAATTTTCATAATATAAGATTCCAATAATCCAACATTCCTAGCAATCCACATTCCTTGAACCAAACACATCCTATGTTTCATATTATTATAAACTTACTATTTCACGTTTTAAATGATGTCATGTTTATTATTATTTATTGATGAGAAAACATTACAACACATGTTTAAGATTATATACTGTTAAAATGTGAAGCTAAACCGCAGTGTATCAGGTTATTAAATGCTGCAGTTTAAATGTTAACATTTGAAGCAAAAAACACAGCGTATCAGCATGTAGCTCAAGCTTCAATTCATCTTGCAATCTTGACCGCTGATTAGAGACACATCTAAGGGCTATTATTTCACTTAAAAGTCAAGGTATAAAAGGAGCAGCTCTTCATTTTAACACTACAGTACATAACAACACAACAAGCTCTCTTCTTCTTCGACTCTGTATTTTACTTTGCTAGGGTTGTTTTCAGTTTATTCCAATTCTTGTAATCTTTGTGCAACATTTAGATTGATTAGTAAAGTGGTCCTTCATGGGTAGAGAAGCTTAGGAAGTCTTTCTCTTGAGTTTGAAGGTTATGGTAAATAGTTGTGTTAGATTAGCAAGTGAGTTGGTTGTGTTTGAGATTCTGAAGGTGTACTCTGTAAACGACATTAATCTCTTATTGCAACGAGCCCTGTGTTTTCGGAGCTCAACGTGGACGAGCTTGCTCAGATCTAGAGCAAGTGAACCACGGTAAAATCTTGAGTGTGTGTTTGGTTGTTTTCTTGATTCCTTGTGTGATTGATTGGTAGATTGGTGTTTAATTTAGTCTCAAATAGAGGTGGAGCCAGCAATTCATCACACGGATCTACCCAACTTTGATGAAACTACACCTTAGTAATGCACAAGATGTTGATGCTGTGCAAGATCCTGAAGAAGCAACTTGAAGAGATTGGTGAAGGGTCTCAACAAGGGGACCTTGCACATTATCAGCTTGCAAGGGACAAATCAGGAGGGATATAAGGCCTCCTACGAGATATAGTTATACAGCACCTGATCTATACAGCTCTAATTGCTAGTGGTGAAATTCAAAGGTTGAACCTACCACTTATGAAGAAGCCATAAGTTCTAAGGACAAAAAACAGTGGCTGACTACTATGAGTGAAGAAATGCACTCTTTAAGGTGAACAAGACCGGTCATTAGTTCAGAAGCCTAAGGATCAGAAGTGGTATAGGCAGGTGGCTGTTCAAGATAAAAGAGGCATAAACTCTTCAGACCCTCCAAGATACAAGGCCAGGTTAGTCGCAAAGGGCTACACACAACGAGAAGGTATTGATTTAATGAAATTTTTTCTCCGTAGTTAAATTTAAACAATTAGATTGATGTTGTCTATTGTTGCTCACTATGACCTAGAACAGAGCAATTAGGTGTTAGACTGCATTCTTACATGGTAACTGGAAGAAACTATTTTCATGAATCAACCTATTGGTTTCTTTGATAAGACTTTCCTGAGCATGTGTGTTTACTGTATGCTGAAACAGTCCCCTAGGTAATTGTATAAAAGATTTGACTCTTTTATTGTTGGGATTGGTTTTAATAGGAGCAAATATGACACTTGCTTTTACTTTGCACTTAAAATGACATGCCTATATATTTGCTTTTGTATTTGGATGACATGTTGTTGATTAGTGAATCTAAGTCCAAAATAAATACTTAAAGACCAATTGAGTGCTGAATTTGATATGAAGATTTAGGGTGTGCAAAAAGAATCCTAGGAATGGTGATAGAGAGAAATAGGAATGTAATGACTAAAACTTCACCAAATGTCATATTTGTAGAAACTCACATCAAAGTTTGGAATGTCTGACTCTAAGGTAGTCTCTATACCATTAGCTAGTCATTTCTGTTAGAGTAGATGCCTAGAGCCAATCATTATTGTAGAATTGACTCTTGTAATAATGTTCATTAATCATATAAACATTTTATTCTATATCGTGTAAATCATTATTATTGCAATATGTATTGATATATGTCCTTAGAATGGTAGAACCGTGACGAGGTATCAAGTGTTTCAAATCTTGGTAGTGAGAACCCTATGAGCACATATGATGGCCATTCTAGAAACGTCCGTAGCCCCAGTATTATTCTGAAGTAAGGCCACAGATAATCCGGTAAGGCTATCATAGTGTTGTACGACCTTGTCGAAAGGTAATGACTGATCTCACTTGTCAAGGTTGTTTGGTGACAACCTGGTGCAACACATGGGTGCTTGTTGTAGCAAGATATACCGCATCAAGTTCACTGGACTGACCCACCAGAGGATTCCATATAGATGGTAACCCCAGTGTCTATGGAACAAATCCTCTAACGAATGGTGTGTATGTGATCCTTAGACTTGAGATCACCGGAGCGCCTTGTGCACTGATTGGTACAGTTTGACACTAGCCTAATGCAGTCATATCAGAGCTGTCAGTACGGTGTGATTGGCTGTATCAAGAGTGTATCAAGACTATGGTAGATTGACAGAGGATTCATCACTCTCGGGCATGGGAGAAGTTATCTCACGACGCAATTCAGTATATGGCAATGACACTAAATTTGTGGCTACAGTGGGATTGAGTTGTTGCTCTATCCGATTATAATACGCGTCATTGGTCCGAAACTGAGTATTATATCGAGAGTAACCGAAGGTTGACACTATTTCTATGCCTTCTGTTAGACCGGTCATCACGGTCCAAAATTAAACAAAATACCATAGTTAGCGGTAAGCAGGCAAATCCACAGAGCAAGACTACACCTAATGTTTTTTAAGTAGCGGAAATGAAATTAGCATTGATTAACAAACTAAATACTAAATGCAATAATGAAATAGTGCAATTAAAACTAATAAAGACTTTAATAAAAAATGTTGTCGTTACGGTTTCGGTTCGACACGAACCGACTCACACAATTCTTCTCCACCCTCTACGATCCCCTAAACCTACAAGGCAAGGTAAATCAATGAAATGGCCTCCCGGCACTCTAGGTATAATCTATCATGTCTCACCCGATCACCAGTTCGATTGGTTAAAGACTATCATTAAACGTCGAAAAACACTACAAGGCAATACCACTAGTTGGTACGCGATTAACAATACAATTTGTCACACGTAAAATCCAATCAACCAACTTCACAATAAACGCAACAATAGTAGAAATTAAATAAATCTGAACACAACTCAATTACAATCGATGCGAATTAATGAAAAGCAATATTCATCATTTAATTATTCCAAACCAACGTTTATCATTCAGCAAGTTCTATGAAAACATTAATCATAATGGACAGCAATATTCATCACAAGTTATGCTCAACATATTAAAGTATCGAATCAACATGAAACGAAAACAAAATAATTTGAAGCACAATACTACCAAAGTTCTATTATCGGGCTCATCCAACTAGTCGAGAGCTGATGAGGAGAGTCATGAGTCAATCCCGATCTCGCCTATGCCGTAACAGACAACCGGAACTTAGCCCTCATGGTGGTGATGACGAGGCTGAAACAGTGGAAACGGAGCTGATCATGGCGAAGAGGAGGTAACCGACAGCGATATGATGTAAGAAGGGGCGAAAACGACCAACGGACAGCCCGAATCCGAAATACCGCACTTCGTCGGAAAATGTTAATTTTCCGGTGGGTCTTCCGAAAAACGGTGCGGAAATGGGATCCGAAGGTACCGATGGAAAGCTCTAGTGATGGGGATTCAGATCAGGTCTTGGGAGGTGAGAAGTCGCCGTAAATAGCAGGATCTGAGCTGGAAGATAAGAGGCGCAGCGCAAAATCGCGGATTCCGGCAGCTGAAGCTTGGAAATGCTAGATCCGGCCGTGGGGAAGGAGATCAGTCTTGGGGAGTCTAACCGTTGCCGAAAACGCCAAACTGGCTGAGAATCCAAAGCATCGCGTGTGGAAGATGAAGCGTTGCAGTGGAAGGCGTGTTTCATGGTGGTGAGTGGGAGATGGTGACCGGAGCAAGGGAAGCCGAAACGTCATCGAAAATGAAGATGAAGGGTCGCCGGAGCTTGATCGGAGGTGAAGAGTTTTGGTGGGCGGTAGCCACCTTTCTGCAAACTTGCACTGGAGTTTTATACAAAATTTGGCAAATTTCCATTTGGTCCCTATACGATTGAAACATGACAGAATCAACCCCTTAAAACATGACATTTTACCCCCTAAACAGCATAAATGAGACAAAATCACCCTTAATCCATAAACCACAACCTAATATCAACTCATATACTTTCCAAAATCATTCCAAACACGTTAAATTCATAAGAAAATATCAGGAAGCTATTTTCATGAATAAATTCATAAATTTTTTAATTCTCTCATATACTTCAATTTAATCATACATAGGGTATTTTTATCACCAAAATAGAGTCACTTTCATGACTCTAACCACTCCCCAACTTACTCTTTGCTCGTCCTCGAGTAAAGTTAAAAGACTCTTTCACATTCTCACAAAATCATACACAACCATATTCATCAACAACCAAGATATTCATCAAAAGGTAAGTGAAGAATTTGAACATAACAAACAAACAACACAATCCTAATAATGAACTAAAGTTTCTGTCAAGATTTGCCTATCTCCATTCAAGCTTCTCAACACACATTTCATATTCATATCACAAAGTTAAAATGTCATGCAAAGCTCTCCAACTTATGTACATGCAACATAATGCTCATTTTCCACACAAGATTTTGACATATAATTTCTTTTTCATTCATCACCCTTTTTTTTTTTTCTCTCTCTCTTAACTTTTTAAGCTTTCTAGAAGGTCCGTGTAACGGCTTTAGGTCAATGACCCCAACCAATGGCTATAGGGCATTAAGTGTAGAATACTCCTCGAACTTACTCACCCGAACCAACTAGGCTACATTCAAGACTTTATTTTTTTATTTTTTTTTTCTTTTTTTTTTTATAAAGCTTATGATCTATGTAATGACTTCTTAACTTTCTAGAGGACCCTGTAACGAGCTTTAGGCCAACCGTTCCAAGCTAGATAGCTTTAGGGGATTAGGTGTAGACACCCCTTGGGCGTACTCACTCGAGTCAACTAGGCTACAAATCAAAACCAAATCATCAAGCAACATTTAAGCACTTTTAACACACGCAAGATAATAAATGAAAATTTGCTCCATGGGCATGTAAAGTATGTGGGACTTGCATAAACACTAAAACATATGACATTTACACAAAACGTGTCTAACCACAATATGGACAACCTAGCACAAAACAGAACCAATAGTTTCAATGTTTAAAACCATGTTGCAACAAACAATTTTCAAAAACCTCACAAAACCTTTCAACTAGCACTTTAATTGCTTCAAAATGGTAATTATGCATGAATTTATGAAAAATTTTAAAAATACTCACTTTAGTTCACTTTAACCACTTTGGACTTACAAGAATAGATTCAACATATTTTCAACAAAAACATCATCATGCCACAAAATTTAAGCACAATCTCCACAAAGCATCATCAACAACACTTCACAAAAATATCACAATCTCCACAAAAGCATGATCACAACACTTCCCAAAAATATGATCAACAACATACTCTACAAAATAAAATCAATCACCACTCCCCAACTTAAAATTCATTGTCCTCAATGACCCACAACTACAAACACCTCGCCAACTTAGCATCAAATGATCTCAAATGGCAATATGATCAATAACTTAAAATCGTCCAACATATTTGAGAACAAAAAATCTAACAATAACCATATAAGGTGGAGAGATACAACCTGAGGACAATGTGTGATTGTCACCAACGGAGTTTGTGGAGCATGATAAGTGTAGCCTTGGACTAGTTATGAGTTTCCAAACATGGCATTCCTACAAAGACAAAACAACAAAAACATAAAAGCAATAAAAATATATTTAAAAAGGGTGGGTTTGCCTCCCACGAGCGCTAAGTTTTAATCTTCAGCCAGACTAAATGCAACATCAAGTTCAAGGTGGTTGAAACGTTGGCGTGCCTTACATGACCCTCGCCATTCAGCAACAATAGGATATCACGAGGTCCCAAGAAGGCATATTTGAATTTAATACACCATTTCCATGCACAAGTCTTTTAAGAACTTGGCATAGGCAGGTATGAGCTTAATGGCATCGAGAAGTGGAATACCAATCAGCCCTTGTCTAACAGCTTAACCATTTCCTCCATCCTAGTAGTTTCTCTAAAGTTGGATGCATTATTCGACTCTAGGGATTGAGGACAAGGTTAATCGGCATGTCAAATGCAGGGATGTTTCTTTCTCCCCAATTTCCTCATTTTCATGCCTCGGCACACCAACTCTATGGTTGGTTCTCTTTCACTCCTCTCGGCTTGGTTTCCCTCTAAGCTCTCTTTCTCTCCCAAACTCAGCATATAATTCACTCTCAGCCTAGCTTATTCATGACACCCCATCTGGTGAGGTCACCATTGGGATTATCGACAACTTGACTTGGCAAATAACATTCCTCTCTCTTATAAACAGCTTCAGCTATTTAGCAATTTGGGTCTCTAGCTTACTAATAGATTGGGAATAGGAATGTAATATCTGATAATGCTGCTCTAAGTCATTGACCTAGCATTCATGTCATCTTTTTGTTCTTGCATGGTCTGAGCATTTGAGCCATCATTGATTCCAGTGGACTGGGCTCGAGAGTGGGCTGTTGGACGGGAGGTGGGATCCTAAGTTGGGCGGGTGGTTGGATCGAATACATGTCCCAATAATTGCCGCTGTTTATTGGAAAAACTATATGGCATATTATGGGAGACATTCTGAGATTGTTCCTGCTTCCATGCAAAATTAGGATGGTCATGCCACTCACTATCAAATGTGTTCGAATACAAATGATTTCATCTCTGGAAACGTTGTGCCTTGCACTTGCTCCTCAAAAGTGTGGGGAGCTGTTCCTCTAATGTGTACTCAACAGCTAAAAGGTCTGAAGGCATAGAAAAGACATCCGACTTGTCCTACGGGAGGTCGTTGCCTAAAGCTTGCCCATGTATGGATATGAACATGTCAAATTGATAGGCTAAAGACTCCAACTTGGAGTCTATATCGTCCAAAAGGAGAAACTCATAATGCCACCATTCCTAGGCAGTTGCCCTATGATAGGAATCCTAGAAGCTAGATGGTTGTGCAGGGATACAGATCATCATCCATCCTACGTGCTTTCTATTTTAAAATCCAAGGTACTAAATTGGTTGATACGACTATCTACCAAGCATTCATCAACAAGTGTACCCAAGGTTCCACAAACACACCACGACATCAAAATTAAAAGAAAAAGAAAAAAAAAGAACTAAAGCAAATTCAAAAACCACACATAAGAAAAATAAAGCTGAATATGATAACACCCTAAAAAAAAAATCAACACAATCAACAAACTAAAACTAACAGTCAACAAAAAGAAATTTTACTAGATCAAAACTAAATCCTATGAATAAAACAAAATATGCAAAACTAAAACGACACATGCAAACAATAAACACGAAACATGCAAATATCACACAAACGATTAACAAGCACTAAAAAGAACTAAAGCTAAAAGATTAGAAAATATCACATCGGTCACGCTTAAACTTTGATGCACATGACATACTGCAACGTTTCCCCAATTGCGATCTTCCTGCAAAATAACAAACACAATGAAACTGTCATAATGAAAATTAAATAATATAGAAAAATTAGACTTAAGTATTTACAAACCCAAATACACACAAAGTCAAAACACGTTGCTCCCTGGCAACGGCGCCAAAATTTTGTTAGACCCGGTCGTCACGGTCATAAAATTAAACCTAATAACCGTAGTTAGCGGTAAGCAGGATCGAATTCACAGGAACAAGACTAACACCCTAATGTATTTTAAGTAGCGGAAATGAAATTAGCATTGATTAAAGAACTAATAGACTAAATCATAATGAAATAGTGCATAAAACTAATAAGACTTTATAATAAAAAATGTTGTCGTTACGGTTTCGGTTCGACACGAGACCGACTCACACAATTCTTCTCACCCTCTACATCCCCTAAACCTACAGGCAGGTAAATCAATGAAATGGCCTCCCGCGCTCTAGGTATAATCTATCCTGTCTTACCCGATCACTCAAGTTCGATTGGTTAAAGACTATCATTAAACGCCAAAAACACTACAAGGCAATACCACTAGTTGGTACGCGATTAACAAATACAATTTGTCACACGTAAAATCCAATCAACCAACTTCACAATACCGCAACAATAGTAGAATTAAATTAAATCCGAACACAACTCAATTACAATCGATGCGAAGTATGAAAAGCAATATTCATCATTTAATTATTCCAAACCAACGTTTCATTCACAAGTTCTATGAAACATTAAATCATAATGGACAGCAATTTCATCACAAGTTATGCTCAATCATATTAAAGTATCGAAATCAAACATGAAATGAAACAAAATATAATTCGAAGCACAATACTACCAAATGTCCTATTATCGGGCTCATCCAACTAGTCGAGAGCTGATGAGGAGAGTCGTGGAGTCAATCCCGATCTCGCCTATGCCGTAACAGCAAGTGGGAGATTGTTAGAGATGCCTAGAGCCAATCATTATTGTCGAATTGACTCTTTGTAATAATGTTCATTAATCATAATAAAAGGCATTTCATTCTATATCGCGTAAATCATTATTATTGTAATATGTATTGTATATGTCCTTAGAATGGTAGAACCGTGACGAGGGTATCAAGTGTTTCAATCTTGATAGTGAGAACCCTAGAGCACATGTGGTGGCCATTCTGAAACGTCCGTAGCCCCAGTATTATTCTGAAGTAAGGGCACAGATAATCACGGTAAGGCTATCATAGTGTTGAACACCCTGTCGAAAGGCCGTGACTGATCTCACTTGTCAAGGTTGTTTGGTGACAACCTGGTGCAACACATTGGTGCTTGTTGTAGGCGGATATACCGTAGCAAGTTCACTGGACTAACCCACCAGAGGATTCCATATGGATGGTAAACCCCAGTGTCTATGGAACAAATCCTCTACGAATGGTGGTGCATGTGATCCTTAGACTTGAGATCACCGGAGCGCCTTGTGCACCGATTGGTACAGTTTGATACTAGCCTAACGCAGTTCTATTCAGAGCTACAGTATGGTGGTGATTGGCTATATCAAGGATTGTATCAAGACTATGGTGGATTGACAGAGGATTCATCACTCCCGGGTACGGAAAGTTATCTCACGGCGCAATTCAGTATATGGCAATGACCTAAAACTGTGGCCACAGTGGGATTGATTTGTTGCTCTATCCAGATTATAATGGGTCATTGGTCCAAAAACTGAATATATAATATCGAGAGTAACCGAAGGTTGACACTATTCTATGCCTTCGTCTCGTCGAGATAACGTATGATGAAAGGATCGTATTGTATGGTAACCATATCGTTGACAGGTAGCTACTTTGCTGAATCCGAATCTATCGGGTGGCCATGATGCCTTGCTGGGGGCCAATCTTGGTCTGTGTATTAGTGAGACGATTAATTGGTGTTAATCGCGATACTATCCCTACCGTTATGATGAGGAGCCTATGGGTCACACACATAGAAGATATTTAAGAGCCAAGAAGAAAGAAGGCGTTTTCGTCTTTTTAGGTGAAAGGGTATTTTGGTACGGCAATTAATTTGCTGAGGTCGTAGCCTTTTATTTAATTTGTTAAAAATTAATAAGTGAAATTACAGTTAAATGTGTGTTCGCACATATTTAATTAAATCATCATTATTGTTAAATGTTAATTAAATATTAATTGATTTTAATTAAGATAATGATGAATTAAATTAAAATTCAAATGGAGTGTTTGGCAACATGGGGTGTTTGGGTTGGAACCCAAGCCCATTCCATGTGGGAATAGTGTTTGTGTGATTTGTGAATTAATTAATTTTGCCTTTTGATAAAAACACACAGCAGCCCCTTTTACACTCACTCCCACGCCCCTTTCACATGTTCCATTGAAAACAAACATTTGTTTTTCTTCTTGATTTCTTAAGGCCAAGGAGGATCTAGCAAATCCCTCTTGGTTCTTGTTGATTGTCTTCGTGTGGACCTCTACGGTTCGATCCTACACTTGGATCGGTAGCAAACACATTCAGGGACAACATTGGTGGAGCCTCCAAACGTGGGTATGAATCTAAACATTTGGATTTATTTTCCTGAAGATTCTTATTATGCATAAACTGTAAAATCTGTCCTGGATTTTGGGTTCTAAGGAACGATCCGTGGTTGTAAATTTTTGTTTTCCGCTGCGCAACCGGGTCGTTTCCTAACAGTGGATCAGAGCCTAGGGTACTAGATTTACAGTTATTGAATGGTTGATTACATGTGTTTGTTGATACATGCTGCCTTGATGAATCTGCCATGAAAAACCCAGATTTTGTTAAATCTGAAAATTCTGTAAATCCACTGTTGAATGAATGATTCAAATGATAAACTGGTTTAATAATGTGTTATTGAATGTTATTTGGTTGGTTATATCCTGTTGAACGTATGTACGCTTGATTTGATTTGGATTAGTGTTTCTACACAAAAACTGCAAAAACGCGAACTGTAGGAATTGGGATTCCAGGTTTCGCCGCGCGAGGAGCCTCTGGACAGTTTCGCCGCGGCGAAGATAAAACCTTCACCGCGGCGAAGTCTTTGGCGGCTAGACCTAATTTAAATCCTCGCCGCGGCGAAGATAAAACCTTCGCCACGGCGAAGTATGCAGCAGGAAGTGCATACTGTAAAACCTCGCCGCGGCGAAGGCTTTAGCTTTTCAATTCTGTATTTTTGCAAAGGGACTAATCTACAGTTTTTAATAACCTATAAAGCCAATGTACATTCTGCACATTTAAGAGGGTAATTAATTAATTAACCCACCCAATTCAAAAATTGATTGTTTTTGAAATGTATGCTTTGTACTTGTTTGTATATTGCTGGTGCGCGGTATATGAGCCTTTGACCTAAGGTTGAATGTTTAAATATTTTGGGTATGTATGTTGTAATATTTTAAATAGGGCCTGCATGTCCTGCTCTTCCTCTCCTCTTCTTGATGTACATTCTTTTCTCATCTCATTCCTCTCGAAGTAAATCGAGGTTTCTAATGTTGTATCTAAAATTAGTTAATATTAATTTATTGTAATTTAGAATGAGTTTTTGTAATGTGCCTGGAGACGGAGCGAAGGACGAGGCAACTATACTTGAAGACTCAAGATTTTGTTACAAATCCTAGGTGACCCACCGATCCTCTAGGCTCGAGGAGATGGGTTTTAGTTAGTGTAACGCCCCACTTGAGTACATAGTTAAGTTATGGTGTATTGTTAAATGTTTATTGTTTTGCTTTATTTTGGTCGATATATTGTTATATTGGTTGGTTGGCCTTAGTTGAATTTGTTAAAGTTATTTTGAGAAAAATGTAAGAAAATCCTAAACTTTCATTAGGGTAAAATGGTCTTTTCACTCAAAATTAGTGAAATTGTGGGGAGTGAAAAGAGATAGAATTTCATAGAGAATGCATAAAAAATGGGGCATTATGGTCTTGACTAAGGGACATAGATGGAATTTCAAAGAAAGATAAGGGCATAATGGAAAGTTGGTTATAAACTAAGTGTTAAGGTTTGAAACCCTTATTTTCTTCATTCCACCGCCACACTCCTCCCCCATTTTCTCTCAATTTTCATTCAATCCTCCAAGGATTTTGAGGGCTTTTAAGTGGTTTTCAAGGGCTTTGATTCTAGGTATCAAAAGGTAGGATTCATACTCTTTATCTATGATTTATTTGTGTAAAGATTGAGTTCTTATAAAGTTTATGCTTAGGTTAAGAAAGATTGGAATCCAACAAGAGAGAGAGTTTAGGAGAGACTACTCAAGCACAAGGTAAGTAAATTCCACTCAAACCCAACTCAAGCTAAAATTTAAATTCAGTGAGTAGAGATTTATTTTAAATATGCATATGTTGTGATTATTGAGAAATTGAGATGAGATGTATGATGTTTATGCTTATTGTTGGATATATTTGAATATGAGAAGTATATGTGATGTTTGTTGATGGGTTTAAATTGGAAGATTGGAAAATTTTGTGGAGTGTGTTTGCCATGTAGGTATGTGATGCTATAAGAGAGTTTTTCTCTCATTTTGGATGGTTTGAGAACTAAATAAATGATAATTGAATTAGGGTTTGTTTATGCATATGAGTTGTTTGATGAATGCCTAAGTGAAATCTGCCCTGTCACTGCCGTGACTTTCTGGGATTTTTGGGCGACTTACGTTTGAACTGGGCTGAGACCAAAACTAACAGTTGTAGCTCTATCTCTAAGCTTTAAAACGAGACAAAACCGTAGCAATCCAGATGTAAACTCAAGTTATGCCTTCTTGAGTGTGACCTGCACAAATGCAGTTTGATGCAATATTGCATTTGTGCATTTCAAAATGCATTAAGTAAGAAACTTTAAGCATGAACCATCCTTATGCATTAATTGTGCATTGAAGTAGTTTGAGAAAGATAAAGACTTTGTGAATGGGCTACTCTAAATAAAGAAGAATGAAAAATCTAAAATGGTTGGTGCTTTGGAACTCCAACCGGAAGTTACGAAAAGTGGGTTGGTGCTTTGTGAACTCCAACCGGAAGTCACGAAGAGTGGGTTGGTGCTTTGTGAACTCCACCCGGCCGCCTCCGGTAAGATGAGGCCGTGACATTCAAGTGAGAAGATGAGAAAATATAGAAAGATAAAGGAAGAGAATAGTAGAAGTCACGAAGAGTGGGTGGTTGCTTGTGATCTCCACTCAGCCGTGCCTCCGGTAATGTAGGCCGTGACATACAACAGAAAGTTAATAGAAAGAGTCATGTGAAGAGAACAGAAAGAGAAAATAAGAGATGAGAAGATGTAAGGAAAGAATTAGAGAAAGAGTTACGGGATAGACGAGTAAGATTTACTTACTGAGCATTATTTTGGCTCACCCCGTTGTTTTCTTTGTGTTTGCAGGATCAGTGGGAGGACGCGGTCGGATGGGCATCGGCAAGCGAGGAGTAATAGCTACACTGTCCCTGTTTTTGATAACTTTTACTTATGATGCCTTACTTTGTATAAAGAAGATTAAATGTATTAAAGAAAATTTGGGCCCATTTCTTTTGCTAATATAAATATATTTACTTGATGTATTTCTATACGTATCCTAGTATGAAGCAGTTATTACAGTTGGGCCATGTACCGGCACGTTTAATATTTTGTTTAGAATGCTTCTAAGGTTGAATGTCGAATAACATGCCACAACATGTCATTCTAACAAGATAATAATCTGATGAGACATTGAATAACAACCCCTCAACTAAGTATATAAGTCACGAATGCCTTCCATCACCATGGTTTTAATCAAACCACTGTTCGTCGAAACCTTGTTCGCCAAACGAAGGGTACACTTCTACCAGTGGGAGGTTAAAATTCATTGGAGTTTCCCTTAATGGTGATGGTCGACTTAAAATGACGGTTTTGCTTGTTCGCCAAAGCGAAGGTTGATAAACGCGTCATAGGCATAGTAGAGCAGTACAATATTATGTGTACGTGGTGACATGTAGTGTCCACTCTACTGATACTGAGAATCACACTTGAGGACAATGGTTGGAGCCATTGAATTGTGTTTGGCTTGTTGGTTTTTTCACATTTGAGGTTGATAGTGGGAGCTATCAATTGGTGTGGATTAGTTTGTTGCCTACCTAATCAACCCATTTTGCTTGTTCGCCAAAGCGAAGGTTGAAATGGGCAGGATGGGATCTCGGTCCACTAGGAAAGCCAACGGGTTTTCCGAGTTAATAGTGAGGGCTATTGGCTTGATGAAATAGTGGGAGCATCGTTTAATAAAGACCATATTAAATAATAATGAACTTTATAATAACTTTATCTTTTCACAATTGTAGATTCACCGAAATGAGTATTATGAACCTGCGACCGATAATCGAAAAGAAACGGTTGGATGGATCCAATTTCTCAGATTGGTATCGTAATCTTCGGATTATACTTAAGTCAGAAAAGAAATTGTATATCCTTGAAAAGCCATACATGGCTGACCTATCCTGATGCCACCAGGAAGTTAAGATACTTATCAAAAGTTCCTTTATGATGCTGATAGCGTACAATCTGATGTTAGCATCGATGACACCTATGCTGCAAAAGCAGCATGAGAATATGGATGCTTCTTCCATAATTCTACACCTCAAGGAGCTTTACGAAACAAATGCTCGACATGAGAGTACAAGGTGTCGAAAGCACTGTTGGGAGTCGTCTGACTGAGGGTGCCTAAGTTGGTCCTCATGTGCTCAAGATGATCGAGCACATAGAGAGGCTTGACTTTGGGATGTGGCTTGATGCAGAATTACAAATGGATTTAATTCTGCAATCCTTGCCTACTCTTATGCTCGTTCATAATGAATTTCAAATGAACACGATGGGAGAAAACCCTATCAGAACTTCTAACATGCTTAGGACTGCGAGCAGGACTTGAAAAAGTCCAAGCCTGTTTATTGGTTCTGCCAGTAAACAAAGGGTAACGGCAAGGGTACCAAGGCCAAACCCAAGCCCAAGCCCAAAGGACAGGTTGCTTTTGGGCCTGAGAGTGGCATAAGAAGGGCAAGGTATTCTGCTTCTTTTGTGGCAACTAGCCCCTGGAGGAAACACTGCAAGGCTTCCTCGCAAGCAAGAAGAATCAGAGGCTACGACTTCAGGTACTTTCATGATTGAGATAACTTCTCTCCCTCACGGTCATGGACACAGGATGTGGTACTCACATTTGTACTGATGTGCAGGGACTAAGGCAGAGTAGATGCTCGCTAAGGGAGAGGTGGACCTACGAGTTGGAAATGGAGCACATTGGCTGCATTAGCTGAGGGACTTATTGTTTATCTTTGCCTACGGGCTTATTGTCGGAACTACATAACGGTTATCACGTACCTTCTATTTCTAGAAATATTATTTCAGTATCCGTTTTGGATAATATGGGGTATCATTTTGGATTCTAATGGATTGTTGTCCTTTAGTTTGAATGGTATTCTATTTGGAATTGCAAGGTTATATAATGGATTATATGTTCTTGATTTAACAATAAAGATTTCTCAACATTGAACCAAGAAGCTAAACATAGCGATCAAAACCAAACATATCTCTAGCATTGTAGATGTGTCATGTTAATAAGACTCGCATTGCAAAACTTCAAGGGATGAGTTTTGGCCCCTTTGACTTCCAGTCATTTGAGGTATGCGAGTCATGCCTTTTAGGCAAGATGACCAAGTCGCCGTTCACAGGACAAAGTGAAAGGGCTACTGAACTGTTAGGCATCATCCATAGTGATGTATGTGGTCCACTAACAGTTGAAGCCAGAGGTGGATATTCGTACTTCATCACAAGCCAGAGGTGGTCCACTAACAGTTGAAGCCAAAACTAGCCGATAATACGAAGCGTCGTGGTGGAAAGATGAAGCGTCGCGGTGGAAGGCTTGTTTCACGGTGGTGATGACGGGATGATGGTGACTGGAGCAAGGGGAAGCCGAAACGTCGTTGGAAATGAAGATGAAGGGTCTCCGGAGCTTGATCGGAGAAGGTGAAGAGTTTTGGTGGGCGGCAGCCACCTTTCTGCGAACTTGCACTGGAGTTTTATACAAAATTTGGCAAATTTCCATTTGGTCCCTGTACGATTGAAACATGACAGAATCAACCCCTTAAAACATGACATTTTACCCCCTAAACAACATAAATGAGACAAAATCACCCTTAATCCATAAACCACAACCTAATATCAACTCATATACTTTCCAAAATCATTCCAAACACGTTAAATTCATAAGAAAAATATCAGGAAGCTATTTTCATGAATAAATTCATAAATTCTTTAATTCTCTCAATATACTTCAATTTAATCGCACATAGGGTATTTTTATCACCAAAATAAAGTCACTTTCATGACTCTAACACCTTCGTCTCGTCGAGATAATGTATGATAAAAGGATCGAATTGTACGATAACCATATCGTTGACAAGTAGCTACTTTACTGAATCCAAATCTATCGGGTGGCCATGATGCCTTGCTAGGGGCCAATCTTGGTCTGTGTATTAGTGAGACTATTAATTGGTGTTAATCGTGATACTATACACTACCGGTATGATGAGGAGCCTATGGGTCACACACATAGAAGATAATTTAAGAGCCAAGAAGAAAGAAAGGCATTTTCGTCTTTTTGGGCGAAATGGTATTTTGGTAATTTCACAGTGCAATTAAATTTGCTGAGGTCGTAGCCTTTTATTTAATTTGTTAGAAAAATTAAATAAGTGAAGGCTTTGTATTTGGATGACATGTTGTGATTAGGTGAATCTAAGTCCAAAATAAATTACTTAAGACACAATTGATTGCTGAATTTATATGAAGATTTAGGGTGTGCAAAAGAATCCTAGGAATGGTGATAAGAGAAATAGGAAGTGTAATAGACTAAACTTCACCAATGTCTATTTTGTAGAAACTCACATCATTTGGAATGTCTGACTCTAAGGTAGTCTCTATACACATAGCTAGTCTTTCTTTAGAGTAGATGCCTAGAGCAATCAATTATTGTAGAATTGACTCTTTGTAATAATGTTCATTAATCAATAATAAAGGCATTTTATTCTATATCGGTAAATCATTATTATTGCATATTTATTGATATATGCCTTTAGAATGGTAGACCGTGAGGATCAAGTGTTTCAAATCTTGTTAGTGAGAACCCTATGAGCACATATGTGGCCATTCTAGAAACGTCCGTAGCCCATTATATTCTGAAGTAAGGGCACAGATAAACGGTAAGGCATCATAGTGTTGTACGCCTTGCGAAAGGACTGACTGATCTCACTTGTAAGGTTGTTTGGTGACAACCTGGTGCAACACATGGTGCTTGTTGTATGCAAATACCGCAGAAGTTCCACTGACTGACCCACCAAGGAGGTCCATATGATGGTAACCCCAGTCTATGGAACAAATCCTCTAACGAATGGTGGTGTATGTGATCCTTAGACTTGAGATCACTGGAGCGCCTGTGCACCGATTGGTACAGTTTGACACTAGCCTAAGCCGTCATATTAGAGCTGTCAGTACGGTGGTGATTGGCTGTATCAAGGAGTGTATCAAGACTATGGTGATTGACAGAGGATTCATCACTCTCGGGATGGAGAAGTTATCTCACGACGCAATTCTATATGGCAATGACACTAAATTGTGGCACAGTGGGATTGATTGTTGCTCTATCCAGATTATATACGGTCATTGGTCCAGAAACTGAGTATATATATCGGAGTAACCGAAGGTTGACACTATTTCTATGCCTTCTGTTAGACCGGTCGACGTCACAAAATTAAACCTAAATACCTAGTTAGCGGTAAGCAGGATCAAATCCACAGGGAGAAGACTAACAACCTAATGTATTTTAGTAGCGAAATGAAATTAGCATTTGATTAAGAAACTAAATAGACTAAATGCAAATAATGAAATATTGCAATTAAAACTAATAAAGACTTTATATAAAATGTTGCATTCGGTTTTGGTTCGACACAGACCGACTCACACAATTCTTCTCCACCCTCTACGATCCCCTAAACCTACAAGCAAGGTAAATCAATGAAATGGCCTCCCGGCACTCTGGTATAATCTATCATGTCTCACCCGATCACTCAAGTTCGATTGGTTAAAGACTATCATTAAACCCAAAAACACTACAAGGCAATACCACTAGTGGTACGCGATTAACAAATACAATTTGTCAACACGTAAAATCCAATCAACCAACTTCACAATAAACGCAACATAGTAGAAATTAATAAATCTGAACACAACTCAATTACAATCGATGCGAATAATGAAACAATATTCATCATTTAATTATTCCAAACCAACGTTTATCATTCAGCAAGTTCTATGAAAACATTAAATCATATGGAAGCAATATTCATCACAAGTTATGCTCAAATCATATTAAAGTATCGAATCAATGAAACGAAAACAATATAATTGAACACATACTACCAATGTCTATTATCGGGCTCATCCAATAGTCGAGAGCTGATGAGGAGAGTCTGAGTCAATCCCGATCTCGCCTATGCCGTAACAGACCGGGAACTTAGCCCTCATGGTGGTGATGACGGAGGCTGAAACGTGGAAACGGAGCTATCATGGCGAGAGAGGTAACCGACAGCGATATGATGAAGAAGGGCGAAAACGACCAAGGACGCCGGAATACATCGCCCCACTTCGCGGAAATTTTAATTTCCGCGGTGGTTCTTCGAAAAACGGTGGGGAAATGGGATCCAAGGTACCGATGGAAAGCTCTATGATGGGGGAGTTCAGATCAGGTCTTGGAGGTGAGAAGTCGCCGAAATGAGCGACTGGCTGAAGATGAAGAGGCGCGCGGAGCAAAATCGCGGATTCCGGCAGCTGAAGCTTGGAAATGCTAGATCCGCCGTGGGGAAGGGAGATCAATTCTGGGGAGTCAACCGTCCCGGAAAACGCCAAAACTGGCGAGAATCAAAGCATCGCGGTGGGAAGATGAAGCGTTGGCGTGGAAGGCGTGTTTCATGTGGTGATGATGGATGATGGTGACCGGAGCAGGGGAAGCGAAACGTCTCGAAAATGAGATGAAGTGTCGCCGGAGCTTGATCGAGAAGGTGAAGAGTTTTGGTGGCGGTAGCCACCTTTCTGCAACTTGCACTGGAGTTTTATCAAAATTTGGAAAATTTCTTTGGTCCCTTACGATTGAAACATGATAGAATCAACCCCTTAAAACATGACATTTTACCCCCTAAACAGCATAAATGAGACAAATCACCCTTAATCCATACCACAACCTAATATCAACTCATATACTTTCCAAATCATTCCAAACACGTTAAATTCATAAGAAAAATATCAGGAAGCTTTTTCTGTGATAATTCATAAATTTTTTAATTCTCTCAATATACTTCAATTTAATCATACATAGGGTATTTTTATCACCAATAGAGTCACTTTCATGACTCTAACACACTCCCCAACTTACTCTTTGCTCGCCTCGAGTAAAGTTAAAAGAACTCTTTCAACATTCTCCACAAATCTACACAACCATATTCCCAACAACCAAATATTCATCAAAAGGTAAAGTGAAGAATTTGAACATAACAAACAAACAACACATCCTAAATAATGAACTAAAGTTTCTGTCAAGATTTGCCTATCTCCATTCAAGCTTCTCAAACACACATTTCATATTCATATCACAAAGTTAAAATGTCATGCAAGCTCTCCAACTTATGTACATGCAACATAATGCTCATTTTCCACACAGATTTTGACATATAATTTCTTTTTCATTCATCACCCTTTTTTTTTTTTTCTCTCTCTCTTAACTTTTTAAGCTTTCTAGAAGGTCCGTGTAACGGGCTTTAGGTCAATGACTCCCAAACCAGATGGCTATAGGGCATTAGTGTAGAATACTCCTCGAACTACCTCACCCGAACAAACTAGCTAGCTACAAGTCAAGACTTTATTTTTTATTTTTTTTCTTTTTTTTTTTTATAAGCTTATGATCTATGTAATGCCTTCTAAGCTTTCTAGGGAGACCCTGTAACAGCTTTAGGCCAACCGTTCCCAAGCTAGATAGCTTAGGGGATTAGGTGTAGAACCCCCTTGGCGTACTCACTCGAGTCAACTAGGCTACAAATCAAAACCAAATCATCAAGCAACATTTAAGCACTTTTAACACAGCAAGATATATAAATGAAAATTTGCTCCATGGGCAGTAAGTATGTGGAGACTTGCTAACACTAAAACATATGACATTTACACAAAACGGTGTCTAACCACATTAACTGACAACCTAGCAAACGAACCAATAGTTCAATGTTTAAAACCATGTTGCAACAAACAATTTTCAAAACCTCACAAAACCTTTCAACTAGCACTTTAATTGCTTCCTAAAATGGTAATTATGCATGAATTTATGAAAAATTTTAAAATAACTCACTTTAGTTCACTTTAACCACTTTTGGACTTACAAGAATAAGATTCAACATATTTTCAACAAAAACATCATCATGCCACAAAAATTTAAGCACAATCTCCACAAAAGCATCATCCACACTTCACAAAAATATCACATCTCCACAAACGCATGATCAACAACACTTCCAAAAATATGTCAACAACATACTCTACAAAATAAAAATCAATCAACACTCCCCAACTTAAAATGTCATTGTCCTCAATGACCCACAACTACAAACATCCTCGCCAACTAGCATCAAATGATCTCAAATGGCATATGATCATAACATTAAAATCGTCCAACATATTTGAGAAACAAAAAATCTAACAATAACAGCAGATAAGGTGGAGAGATACAACCTGAGGAACAATGTGGGATTGTCACCAACGGAGTTTGTGGAGCATGCATAAGTGTAGCCTTGGACTAGTTAATGTTTCCAAACATGGCAATTCCTACAAAGACAAAAACAACAAAAACTAAAAGCAATAAAATATATTTAAAAAAGGGTGGTTGCCTCCCACGAGCGCTAAGTTTAAGTCTTCAGCCAGACTAAATGCAAACATCAAGTTCAAGTGGTTGAAACGTTGGCGGTGCCTTACATGACCCGCGCCATTCAGCAACAAATAGGATATCACGAGTCCCAAGGAAGGCATATTTGAATTTAATACACCATTTCCATGTGCACAGTCTTTTAAGAACTTGGCATAGGCAGGTATGAGCTTAATGGCATCGAGAAGTGGAATACCAATCAGCCCTTGTCTAAACAGCTTAACCATTTCCTCCATCCTATAGTTTTCTTAAAGTTGATGCATTATTCGACTCTAGGGATTGAGGACAAGGTTATCGGCATGTCAAATGCAGGGGATGGTTCTTCTCCCCAATTCCTCATTTTCATGCCTCGGCACACCTAACTCTATGGTTGGTTCTCTTTCACTCCTCTCGGCTTGGTTTCCCTCTAAGCTCTCTTTCTCTCCAAACTCAGCATATAATTCACTCTCAAGCCTAGCTTATTCATGACACCCCATCTGGTGAGGTGCACCATTGGGATTATCGACAACTTGACTTGGCAAATAACATTCTCTCTCTTATAACAGCTTCAGCTATTTGAGCAATTTGGGTCTCTAGCTTACTAATAGTTGGGAATAGGAATGTAATATCTGATAATGCTGCTCTAAGTCATTGAACCTAGCATTCATGTCCATCTTTTTGTTCTTGCATGGTCTGGAGCATTTGAGCCATCATTGATTCCATGGTACGGGCTCGAGAGTGGGCTGTTGGACGGAGGTGGGATCCTAAGTTGGGCGGGTGGTTGGATCGAATACATGTCCCAATAATTGCCCTGTTTATTGGAAAAACTATATGGCATATTATGGGAGACATTCTGAGATTGTTCCTGTTCCATGCAAATTAGGATGGTCATGCCACTCACTATCAAATGTGTTCGAATACAATGATTTCATCTCTGAAACGTTGTGCATCTTGCACTTGCTCCTCAAAAGTGTGGGGAGCTGGTTCCTCTAATGTGTACTCAACAGCTAAAAGTCTGAAGGCATAGAAAAGACATCCTACTTGTCCTACCGGAGGTCGTTGCCTAGAAGCTTGCCCATGTATGGTTATGACATGTCAAATTGATAGGCTAAAGCTCCAACTTGGAGTCTATATCGTCCAAAGGAGAAAACTCATAAATGCCACCATTCCTAGGCAGTGCCCTATGATAGAATCCTAGAAGCTAGATGGTTGTGGGGGATCAGCATCATCATCCCTACGTGCTTTCTATTTTAAAATCCAGGTACTAAAATTGGTTGATAACGACTATCTACCAAGCATTCATCAACAAGTGTACCCAGGTTCCACAAACAACCACGACATCAAAATTAAAAGAAAAAGAAAAGAAAAAGAACTAAAAGCAAATTCAAAACCACACATAAAGAAAATAAAGCTGAATATGATAACACCCTAAAAAAAAAATCAACACACAACAAACTAAACTAACAGTCAAACAAAAAGAAATTATTACTAGATCAAAAACTAAATCCTATGAATAAAAACAAAATGCAAAACTAAAACAACATGCAAACTAATAACACGAAACATGCAATATCACACAAACGATTAACAGCACTAAAAAGAACTAAAGCTAAAAAGATTAGAAAATATCACAATCGGGTCACGCTTAACTTTGATGCACATGACATACTGCAAGTTTCCCCAATTGCGATCTTCCTGCAAAATAAAACAAACACGAATGAAACTGTCATAATGAAAATTAATAATATGAAAAATAGACTTAAAGTATTTACAAACCCAATACACACAAAGTCAAAAGCACGTTGCTCCCTGGCAACGGCGCCAAAATTTTGTTAGACCGGTCGTCACGGTCATAAATTAACCTAAATACCGTAGTTAGCGGTAAGCAGGATCGAATTCACAGGAAGCAAGACTACAACCTAATGTATTTAGTAGCGGAATGAAATTAGCAATTGATTAAAGAAACTAAATAGACTAAATGCAAATAATGAAATAGTGCAATTAAAACTAATAAGACTTTATAATAAAAAATGTTGTCGTAGGTTTCGGTTCGACACGAGACCGACTCACACAATTCTTCTCCACCCTCTACGATCCCCTAAACCTACAAGGCAAGGTAAATCATGAAATGGCCTCCCGGCTCTCTAGTATAATCATATCCTGTCTTACCCGATCACTCAAGTTCGATTGGTTAAAGACTATCATTAAACGCCAAAAAACACTACAAGGCAATACCACTAGTTGGTACGCGATTAACAAATACAATTTGTCAACACGTAAAATCCAATCAACCAACTTCACAATAAAACCAACAATAGTAGAAATTAAATTAATCCGAACACAACCAATTACAATCGATGCGAAGTAATGAAAAGCATATCATCATTATAATTATTCCAAACCAACGTTTCATCAGCAAGTTCTATGAAAACATTAAATCATAATGGACAGCAATATTCATCAAGTTATGCTCAAATCATTAAAGTATCGAAATCAAACATGAAATGAAAACAAATATAATTCGAAGCACATAACTACCAAATGTCCATTATCGGGCTCATCCAACTAGTCGAGAGCTGATGAGGGAGTCGTGGAGTCAATCCCGATCTCGCCTATGCCGTAACAGACAAGTGGGAGATTGTTGAGTAGATGCCCTAGAGCCAATCAATTATTGTCGAATTGACTCTTTGTATAATGTTCATTAATCAATAATAAAAGGCATTTCATTCTATATCGCGTAAATCATTATTATTGTATATGTATGATATATGTCCTTAGAATGGTAGAACCGGACGAGGGATCAAGTGTTTCAAATCTTGATAGTGAGAACCCATGAGCACATGTGTGGCCTCTAGAAACGTCCGTAGCCCCATTATTATCTGAAGTAAGGGCACAGATAATACGGTAAGCTATCATAGTGTTGAACGACCCTGCAAGGCCGTGACTGATCTCACTTGTCAAGGTTGTTTGGTGACAACCTGGTGCAACACATTGTGCTTTTGTAGGCGGATATACCTAGCAAGTTCCTGGACTAACCCCACCGGATTCCATATGGATGGACCCCAGTGTCTATGGAACAAATCCTCTCAACGAATGGTGGTGCATGTGATCCTTAGACTTGAGATCACCGAGCGCCTTGTGCACCGATTGGTACAGTTTGATACTAGCCTAACGCAGTTCTATTCAGAGCTATCAGTATGGTGGTGATTGGCTATATCAAGGAGTGTATCAAGACTATGGTGGATTGACAGAGGATTCATCACTCCCGGGTACGGGAGAAGTTATCTCACGGCGCAATTCAGTATATGGCAATGACACTAAAACTGTGGCCACAGTGGGATTGAGTTGTTGCTCTATCCAGATTATAATATGGGTCATTGGTCCAAAAACTGAATATATAATATCGAGAGTAACCGAAGGTTGACACTATTTCTATCCTTTCTGCTCGTCGAGATAACGTATGATGAAGGATCGTATTGTATGGTAACCATATCGTTGACAGGTAGCTACTTTGCTGAATCCGAATCTTCGGGTGGCCATGATGCCTTGCTGGGGGCCAATCTTGGTCTGTGTATTAGTGAGACGATTAATTGGTGTTAATCGCGATACTATACACTACCGGTATGATGAGGAGCCTATGGGTCACACCATGAAGATAATTTAAGGCAAGAAGAAGAAGGGCGTTTTCGTCTTTTTAGGTGAAAGTTATTTTGGTACAGTCAATTAATTTGCTGGGTCGAGCCTTTTATTAATTTGTTAAAAATTAAATAAGTGAAATTACAGTTAATGTGTGTTCGCACTATTTAATTAAATCATCATTATTGTAAATGTTAATTAAATATTAATGATTTTAATTAGATAATGATGAATTAATTAAAATATCAAATTGGGAGTGTTTGGCAACATGGGGTGTTTGGGTTGGAACCCAAGCCCATTCCATGTGGGAATAGTGTTTGTGTGATTTGTGAATTAATTAATTTTGCCTTTTGATAAAAACACCAGCAGCCCCTTTTACACTCACCCCACGCCCCTTTCACTGTTCCATTGAAAACAAACATTTTGTTTTTCTTCTTGATTTCTTAAGGCCAAGGAGGATCTAGCAAATCCCTCTTGGTTCTTGTTGATTGTCTTCGTGTGGACCTCCCGTTCGATCCTACACTTGGATCGGTAGCAAACACATTCAGGGACAAACTTGGTGGACTCCAAACGTGGGTATGAATCTAAACATTTGGATTTATTTTCCTGAAGATTCTTATTATGCATAAACTGTAAAATCTGTGCCTTGATTTTGGGTTCTAAGGAACGATCCGTGGTTGTAAATTTTTGTTTTCCGCTGCGCAACCGGGTCGTTTCCTAACAGTGGTATCAGAGCCTAGGGTACTAGATTTACAGTTATTGAATGGTTGATTACATGTGTTTGTTGATAACATGCTGCCTTGATGAATCTGCCATGAAAAACCCAGATTTTGTTAAATCTGAAAATTCTGTAAATCCACTGTTGATGAATGATTCAAATGATAAACTGGTTAATAATGTGTTAATGAATGTTATTTGGTTGGTTAATATCCTGGTTGAACGTATGTACGCTTGATTTTATTGGATTAGTGTTTCTACACAAAAACTGCAAAAACGCGAACTGTAGGAATTGGGGATTTCCAGGTTTCGCCGCGGCGAGGAGCCTCTGACAGTTTCGCCGCGGCGAAGATAAAACCTTCACCGCGGCGAAGTCTGTGCGGCTAGACCTAATATTAAATCCTCGCCGCGGCGAAGATAAAACCTTCGCCACGGCGAAGTATGCAGCAGGGAAGTGCATACTGTAAAACCTCGCCGCGGCGAAGGCTGTAGCTTTTCAATTCTGTATTTTTGCAAAGGGACTAATCTACAGTTTTTAATAACCTATAAAGCCAATGTACATTCTGCACATTTAAGAGGTAATTATTAATTAACCCACCCAATTCAAAATTGATTGTTTTTGAAATGTATGCTTTGTACTTGTTTGTATATTTCATGGTGCCGGTATATGAGCCTTTGACCTAAGGTGAATGTTTTAAATTATTTTGGGTATGTATGGTTGAATATTTTAAATAGGGCCTGCATGCCTGCCTCCTCCTCTTCTTGATGTACATTCTTTTCTCATCTCATTCCTCTCGAATGTAAATCGAGGTTCTAAATTTGTTGTCCTAAAATTAGTTTAATATTAATTTTATTGTAAATTTAGAATGATGTTTTTGTAATGTGCCTGGAGACGGAGCGAAGACGAGGCAACTATACTTGAAGACTCAAGATATTTGTTACAAGATCCCTAGGTGACCCACCATCCCTCTAGGCTCGAGGAGATCGGTTTTAGTTAGTGTAACGCCCCACTTGAGGTACATAGTTAAGTTATGTGTATTGTTAAATGTTTATTGTTTTGCTTTTATTTGGTCGATATATTGTTAATATTGGTTGGTTGGCCTTAGTTAATTTTTGTTAAAGTTATTTTGAGAAAAATGTAGAGAAAATCCCTTAAACTTTCATTAGGGGTAAAATGGTCTTTTCACTCAATTAGTTGAAATGTGGGGAGTGAAAAGAGATAGAATTTCTAGAGAATGCATTAAAATGAGGGCATTATGGTCTTGACTAAGGGACATAGATGGAATTTCAAAGAAAGAATAGGGCATAATGGAAAGTGTGGTTATAAACTAAAGTGTTAAGGGTTTGAAACCCTTATTTCTTTCATTCCACCGCCAACCCTCCCCCATTTTCTCTCAAATTTCATTCATCCTCCAGGATTTGTGGGGGCTTTTAAGTGGTTTTTCATAGGGCTTTGATTCTAGGTATCAAAAGGTAGATTCATACTCTTTATCTTGATTTATTTGTGTAAAGATTAGTTCTTATAAAGTTTATGCTTAGGGTTAAGAGAAGATTGGAATCCAACAAAGTAGAGAGTTTAGGAGAGACTACTCAAGCACAAGGTATAAATTCCACTCAAAACCCAACTCAAGCTAAAATTTAAGAATTCAAGTGAGTAGAGATTTATTTTTAAATATCATATGTTGTGATTATTGAGAAATTGAGATGAGATGTATGATGTATTATGCTTATTGTTGGATATATTTGAATAGAGAAGTATATGTGATGATTTGATGATGGGTTGAAATTGGAAGAATTGGAGAATTTTTGTGGAGTGTGTTTGCCATGTGTATGTGTAGCTATAAGAGAGTTTTTTCTCTCATTTTGGATGGTTTGAGAACTAAATAGAATGATAATTGAATTAGGGTTTGTTTATGCATGAGTTGTTTGATGAAATGCCTAAGTGAAATCTGCCCTGTCACTGCCGTGACTTTCTAGGTAATTTTTGCGACTTACGGTTTTGAACTGGGCTGAGACCAAAACATAACAGTTGTAGCTCTATCTCTAAGCTTTAAAACGAGACCAAAACCGTAGCAATCCGAGATGTATAACTCAAGTTATGCCTTCTTGAGTGTGACCTGCACAGAATGGCAGTTTGATGCATATTGCATTTGTGCATTTCAAAAGTGCATTAAGTAAGAAACTTTAAGCATGAACCATCCTTATGCATTAATTGTGCATTGAGAAGTAGTTTGAGAAAGAGTAAAGACCTTTGTGAATGGGCTACTCTAAAAGTAAAGAATGAGAAATCTAAGAATGGTTGGTGCTTTGTGAACTCCAACGCGAAGTTACAAAAAGTGGGTTGGTGCTTTGTGAACTCCAACCGGAAGTCACGAAGAGTGGGTTGGTGCTTTGTGAACTCCACCCGGCCGTGCTCCTCCGTAAGATGAGGCCGTGACTATCAAGTGAGAAAGAATGAAAAAATATGGAAAGAATAAAGGAAGAGAATGAGTAGAATCACGAAGGTGGGTGGGTGGGTGCTTTGTCTCCACTCAGCCGTCCTCCGGTAGATGAGGCCGTGACATACAACGAAAGTTAATAGAAAAGAGCTATGTGAAAGAGAAACAGAAAGAGAAAATAATGAGATGAGAAAGTGTAAGGAAAGAATTAAGAAAAAGTTACGGGGAAACGAGTAGAGGATTACTTACTGAGCATTATTTTGTGCTCACCCCGTTGTTTTTCTTTGTGTTTGCAGGATCTAGGTGAGGACGCGGTCGGATGGCATCGGCAAGCGAGTAATAGCTACACTGTCCACTGTTTTTGATAACTTTACTTATGATGCCTTACTTTGTATAAAGAAAGATTAATGTATTAAAGAAAATTTTGGGCCCATTTACTTTTGCTAATATAAATATATTTACTTGATGTATTTCTATACGTACCTAGTATGAAGCAGTTATTCAGTTAGGCCATGTACCGGCACGTTTAATATTTTGTTTAGAATGCATGCTAAGGTTGAATGTCGAATAACATGCCAAACAATGTCATTCTAACAAAGATAATATCTGATAGACATTGAATAACAAACCCCTCAACTAAGTATATTAAGTCACGAATGCCTTCCATCACCATGGTTTAATCAAACCACTGTTCGTCGAAACCTTGTTCGCCAAAGCGAAGGGACACTTCTACCAGTGGGAGGTTAAAATTCATTGGAGTTTCCCTTAATGGTGATGGGTCGACTTAAAATGACGGTTTGCTTGTTCGCCAAAGCGAAGGTTGATAACGCGTCATAGGCATAGTAGAGCAGTACACATATTATGTGTACGTGGTGACATGTAGTGTCCACTCTACTGATACTGAGAATCACACTTGAGGACAATGGTTGGAGCCATTGATTGTGTGATTGGCTTGTTGGTTTTTTCACATTTGAGGTTGATAGTGGGAGCTATCAATTGGTGTGGATTAAGTTTGTGGCCTACCTAATCAACCCATTTTGCTTGTTCGCCAAAGCGAAGGTTTGAAATGGGCAGGATGGGATCTCGGTCCACTAGGAAAGCCACGGGTTTTCCCGAGTTAATAGTGAGGGCTATTGGCTTGAGTAAAATAGTGGGAGCATCGTTTAATAAAAGACCATATTAAATAATAATGAACTTTATAATAACTTTATCTTTTCTACAATTGTAGATTCACCGAAAATGAGTATTATGAACCTGCGACCGATAACGAAAAAGAAAACAGGTTGGATGGATCCAATTTCTCAGATTGTTACGTAATCTTCGGATTATACTAAGTCAGAAAAGAAATTGTATATCCTTGAAAAGCCATACATGCTGAGCCTGATCCTGATGCCACTCAGGAAGTTAAGGATACTTATCAAAAGTTCCTTTATGATGCTGATAGCGTACAATGCTTGATGTTAGCATCGATGACACCTATGCTGCAAAAGCAGCATGAGAATAGGATGCTTCTTCATAATTCTACACCTCAAGGAGCTTTACGAAACAAATGCTCGACATGAGAGTACAAGGTGTCGAAAGCACTGTTGGGAGTCGTCTGACTGAGGGTGCCTAAGTTGGTCCTCATGTGCTCAAGATATCGAGCACATAGAAGGCTTGAGACTTTGGGATGTGGCTTGGATGCAGAATACAAATGGATTTAATTCTGCAATCCGCCTGACTCTTATGTCTCGTTCATAATGAATTTCATATGACACGATGGAGAAAACCCTATCAGAACTTCTGAACATGCTTAGGACTGCAGAGCAGGACTTGAAAAAGTCCAAGCCTGTTTATTGGTTGCTGCCGTAAAGCAAAGGGTAACGGCAAGGGTAAGGCCAAGGCCAAACCCAAGCCCAAGCCCAAAGGACAGTTGCTTTTGGGCTGAGAGTGGCATAAGAAAGGCAAGGTAGTCTTCTGCTTTTTGTGCAAGCCTAGCCACTGGAGGAAACACTGCAAGGCTTTCCTCGCAAGCAAGAAGAGTCAGAGGCTACGACTTCAGGTACTTTCATGATTGAGATTAACTTCTCTCCCCTCAACATCTTGGTCATGGACACAGGATGTGGTACTCACATTTACTGATGTGCAGGGACTAAGGCAGAGTAGAGTGCTCGCTAAGGAGAGGTGGACCTACGAGTTGGAAATGGAGCACATGTGGCTGCATTAGCTGTAGGGACTTATTGTTTATCTTTGCCTACGGGCTTATTGTCGGAACTACATAACTGTTTATCACGTACCTTCTATTTCTAGAAATATTATTTCAGTATCCGTTTTGGATAATATGGGGTATCATTTGAGATATCTAATGGATTGTTGTCCTTTAGTTTGAATGGTATTCTATTGGAATTGCAAGGTTATATATGGATTATATGTTCTTGATTTAAACAATAAAGATTTCTCAACATTGAAACCAAGAAAGCTAAACATAGCGATCAAAACCAAACATATCTCTAGCATTGTAGATTGTGTCATGTTAATAAGACTCGCATTGCAAAACTTCAAAGGGATGGAGTTTTGGCCCCTTTTGACTTCCAGTCATTTGAGGTATGCGAGTCATGCCTTTTAGGCAAAGATTACCATCTATTCCTAGCAATCCAACATTCCCTGAACCAAACACACCCTATGTTTCATATTTATTATAAACTTACTATTTCACGTTTTAAATGATGTCATGTTTATTATTATTTATTTGATGAGAAAAAAATTACAACACATGTTTAAGATTATATACTGTTAAAATGTGAAGCTAAAACGCAGTGTATCAGGTTAAGTGAAATGCTGCAGTTTAAATGTTAACATTTGAAGTAAAAAACATAGCGTATCAGCATAAGTGAACTGCTGCAGATTCAAGTCATCTTGCAATCTTGACCGCTGATTAGAGACACATCTAAGGGCTATTATTTCACTTAAAAGTCAAGGTATAAAAGGAGCAATTCTTCATTTTAACACTACAGTACATAACAACACAACAAGCTCTCTTCTTCTTCGACTCTGTATTTTACTTTGCTAGGGTTGTTTCAGTTTATTCCAATTCTTGTAATCTTTGTGCAATAATTAGATTGATTAGTGAAGGTGGTCCTTCATGGGTAGAGAAGCTTAGGAAGTCTTTCTCTTGAGTTTGAAGGTTATGGTAAAATAGTTGTGTTAGATTAGCAAAGTGAGTTAGGTTGTGTTTGAGATTCTGAAAGTGTACTCTGTAAACGACATTAATCTTCTAAGTGCAACGAGCCTCGGTGTTTCAGAGCTCAACGTGGACGTAGCTTGCTCAGATCTAGAGCAAGTGAACCACGGTAAAATCTTGAGTGTGTGTTTGATTGTTTCTTGATTCCTTGTGTGATTGATTGGTAGATTGGTGTTTAATTTAGTCTCAAATAGAGGTGGAGCCAGCAATTCATCACACGGATCTACCCAACTTTGATGAAGATACTACACCTATAGTAATGCAGCAAGATGTTGATGCTGTGCAAGATCCTAAAGAAGCAATTGAAGAGATTGGTGAAGGGTCTCAACAAGGGGACCTTGCACATTATCAGCTTGCAAGGGACAAAATCAGGAGGGATAAAAGGCCTCCTGCGAGATATAGTTATGCAGACCTGATCTATACAGCTCTAATTGCTGGTGGTGAAATTCAAATGGTTGAACCTACCACTTATGAAGAAGCCATAAGTTCTAAGGACAAAAAACAGTGGCTGACTACTATGAGTGAAGAAATGTACTCTTTAAAGGTGAACAAGACCTGGTCATTAGTTCAGAAGCCTAAGGATCAGAAGTGTGTAGAGTGCAGGTGGCTGTTCAAGATAAAAGAAGACATAAACTCTTCAGACCCTCCAAGATACAAGGCCAGGTTAGTCGCAAAGGGCTACACACAACGAGAAGGTATTGATTTTAATGAAATTTTTTCTCTAGTAGTTAAATTTAAAACAATTAGATTGACGTTGTCTATTGTTGCTCACTATGACCTAGAACTAGAGCAATTAGATGTTAAGACTGCATTCTTACATGGTAACTGGAAGAAACTATTTTCATGAATCAACCTATTGGTTTCTTTGATAAAGACTTTCCTGAGCATGTGTGTTTACTGTATGGACTGAAACAGTCCCCTAGGCAATGGTATAAAAGATTTGATTCTTTTATTGTTGGGATTGGTTTTAATAGGAGCAAATATGACAATTGCTTTTACTTTGCACTTAAAAATGACATGCCTATATATTTGCTGTTTGTTGTATGTGGAGAGCATGTTGTTGATTAGTGAATCTAAGTCCAAAATAAATGACTTAAGACACAATGAGTGCTGAATTTGATATGAAAGATTTAGGGTGTGCAAAAAGAATCCTAGGAATGGTGATAGAGAGAAATAGGAAGTGTAATAGACTAAAACTTCACCAAATGTCATATTGTAGAAACTCACATCAAAGTTTGGAATGTCTGACTCGTAGTCTCTATACCATAGCTAGTCATTCTATTAGAGTAGATGCCCTAGAGCTAATCAATTATTGTAGAATTGACTCTTTGTATAATGTTCATTAATCAATAAAAAAGGCATTTATTCTATATCGCGGTAAATATTATTATTGCAATATGTATTGATATAGTCTTTGAATGGTAGAACCGTGATGAGGGCATCAAGTGTTTCAAATCTTGATAGTGAGAACCCTATGAGCACATATGGTGGCCATTCTAGAAACGTCCGTAGCCCTAGTATTATTCTGAAGTAAGGGCACAGATAATACGGGAGGCATTCATAGTGCTGTAGACCTGTCGAAAGGCGAGTGACTGATCTCACTTGTAAGGTTGTTTGGTGACAACCTGGTGCAACACATGAGTGCTTTATAGGCAAAGATACCGCAGTAAGTTCACTAGACTGACCCACCAGAGGATTCCATATGAGGTAACAGTATCTATGGAACAAATCCTCTAACGAATGGTGGTGTATGTGATCCTAGACTGAGATCACTGGAGCGCCTCGTGCACCGATTGGTCAGTTTGACTAGCCTAACGCAGTTCTATTTAGAGCTGTCAGTACAGTGGTGATTGGCTGTATCAAGGAGTGTATCAAGACTATGGTGGATTGACAGAGGATCATCTCACTTCGGGTATGGGAGAAGTATCCACGACGCCATCAATATATGGCAATGACACTAAAACTGTGGGCACAGTGGGATTGAGTGTTGCTCTATCCATATAATACGGGTCATTGGTCCAGAAATGAGTATATATCGAGAGTAACCGAAGGTTGACACTATTTCTATGCCTCTGTTAGACCGGTCGTTCGCGTCACAAAATTAAACCTAAATACCGTAGTTAGCGGTAAGCAGGATCGAATCCACAGGGAGCAAGCTAACAATCTAATGTATTTTAAGTAGCGGAAATGAAATTAGCAATTGATAAAGAAACTAAAAGACTAAATGCAAATAATGAAATAGTGCAATTAAAACTAATAAAGACTTATAAAAAAATGTTGCCATTACGGTTTGGTTCGACACAGAGACCGATCACCACATCTTCTCCACCCTCTACGATCCCTAAACCTACAAGGCAAGGTAAATCAATGAAATGGCCTCCCGGCACTCTAGGTATAATCTATCATGTCTCCATGTCACTCAAGTTCGATTGGTTAAAGACTATCATTAAACACCCAAAACACTACAAGGCAATACCACTAGTTGGTACGCGATTAACAATACAATTTGTCAACACGTAAAATCCAATCAACAACTTCACAATAAACGCAACAATAGTAGAAATTAAATTAAATCCGAACACAACTCAATTACAATCGATGCGAATTAATGAAAAGCAATATTCATCATTTAATTATTCCAAACCAACGTTTATCATTCAGCAAGTTCTATGAAAACATTAAATCATAATGGATAGCAATATTCATCACAAGTTATGCTCAAATCATATTAAAGTATCGAAATCAAACATGAAACGAAAACAAATATAATTCGAACCAAATAGGACCAAATGTCCTATTATCGGGCTCATCCAAATAGTGAGAGCTGATGAGGAGAGTCGTGGAATCAATCCCGATCTCGCCTATGTCGTAACAGACAACCGGGAACTTAGCAGCTCATGGTGGTGATGACGGAGGCTGAAACAGTGGAAACGGAGCTAATCATGGCGGAGAGGAGGTAACCGACAGCGATATGATGCAAGAAGGGGCGAAAACGACCAATGATAGCGGAATACCAACAGTCGCACTTCGCGGAAAACTGTAATTTTTCGAGGGTCTTCTGGAAAACGGTGGTGGAAATGGGATCCAAAGGTACCGATGGAAAGCTCTAATGATGGGGAGTTCAGATCAGGTCTTGGGAGGTGAGAAGTCGCCGGAAATGAGCAAGATCTGGGCTGGAAGATGAAGAGGCGCGGTAGCAAAATCGCGGATTCCGACAGTTTTCGACGGCTGAAGCTTTGAAATGCTAGATCCGGCCGTGGGAAGGGAGATCAATCCTAGGGAGTCCAACCGTCACCGAAAAACGGCCAAAACTGGCCGAGAATGCGAAGCGTCGTGGTGGGAAGATGAAGCGTCGCGGTGGAAGGCGTGTTTCACGGTGGTGGTGATGAGGGATGATGGTGACCGGAGCAAGGGGAAGCGAAACGTCGCGAAAATGAAGATGAAGGGTCGCGGAGCTTGATCGGAGAAGGTGAAGAGTTTTGGGGGCGGCACCACCTTTCTGCGAACTTGCACCGGGTTATACAAAATTTGGAAAATTTATTTGGTCCCGTACGATGAAACATGAAGAATCAACCCTAAAACATGACATTTTACCCCATTTACCCCCTAAAAAGCATAAATGAGAAAAAATCACCTTAACCATAAACCACAACCTAATATCAACTCATATACTTTCCAAAATCATTCCAAACACTTAAATTCATAAGAAAAATATCAGGAAGCTATTTTCGTGAATAAATTCATAAATTCTAATCTCTCAATATACTTCAATTTAATCACACATAGGGTATTTTTATCACCAAATAGAGTCACTTTCAGACTCTAACATTTATCTTGTCGAGATAACGTATGATAAAAGGATCGAATTGTACGATAACCCATTCGTTGACAGGTAGCTACTTTGCTGAATCCGAATCTATCGGGTGGCCATGATGCCGCTAGGGGCCAATCTTGGTCTGTGTATTAGTGAGATGATTAATTGGTGTTTAATCGCGATACTATACACTACCGGTATGATAAGGAGCATGGGTCACACAAATAGAAGATAATTTAAGAGCTAAGAAGAAAGGGCGTTTTCATCTTTTTGGGTGAAAGGGTATTTTGGTAATTACAGTGCAATTAAATTTGCTGAGTCGTAGCCTTTTATCTAATTTGTAGAAAAATTAAATAAGTAAAATTACGTAAATGTGTGTTCGCACATATTTAATTAAATCATCATTATTGTTAAATGTTAATTAAATATTAATTGATTTTAATTGAAATAGATGAATTAAATTAAAATATCTAATTGGGAGTGTTGGCAACTTTGGGGTGTTTGGGTTGGAGCCCAAGCCCATTCCATATGGGAATAGGGCAACTTAAATTGGACTATGAAGAAAAGTGTTAATTGAAAATATGTGTGAATTCATATTATTCATTTTGAATTTTTCATTGAAAAGAGAAAAACTCTCCAACCCTTAAACACTCTCACTCTTACGCCACTTTGCTTTTGCAAAGAACCAAAGTCTTCTTTGGTTTGTTCTTCTTGATTTCTTAAGGCCAAGGAGGATCTAGCAAATCCTTCTTGGTTCTTATTGATTGTCTTCGTGTGGACCTCTACGATTCGATCCTACACTTGGATCGGTAGCAAACCGTTAGAGACAATATGGTGGAGCCTCAAATGTGGGTATGGTTTCTTAAACCTTGACTGATTTTTGCAGATTTGATTTTTTAATGTAAACGTGATTTTTGTACCGGATCTTGGTTCTAAGGACAAGGCCCATAGAGTTTATGTTTTTATTTTCCGCTGCGTAACTGGGTCGTTTCCTAACAATTTCATACTGAGCAAACTGCAGTGCCTAAAACAGAGAGTGAAGTGATCAAATGGAAAACATACTTACTCTCGTGCAATAGGCTCCATAATGTATGCTATGATCAGTACTAGACCTGATCTGTCTTTTGCAATCTCTTACTTAATAGATACATGTCAAATCCTGGTATTGAACATTGGGTTGCATTAAAATGGTTGCTAAGGTACATAAATCACTGTGCATGTTGGTTTAGATTATTGTAAAAGATATGATACACTTGATCTTGTAGGGTATGTGGATTCAGGTTTGCAGGTGATAAAGACAGTAGAAAGTCCACTTATACTGTTTTACGCTTGGAGGAAATTGTGTGAGCTGGAAATCTAGTTGCAACCTTTGGTTGCACTATCCACAACATGAATTGAATATGTGGCAGTCACGGATGCTTTCAAGGAGGGCATATGGTTGCAAGGAATCCTACAAGAAGCCAACCTGTTGGATGGACTTGTGGACTGTCCAGTCAAAATGCTATCCACTTGAGCAAAAATCTGTGTATCATGAGAGAACCAAGCACATAGACGTGAAGTTTCATTTTGTGAGGGACTCATTTCAAGTGGACAACTACTCCTGGAAAAGATACAAATGAAGAAAATCCAGCAGATATGGGGACCAAGGGTGTGACTGCTCAAAGTTCAAGCATTGCTTGGACCTACTGCATATAAGGTAACACATTAGAGCTGAGAAGAAACATTGAGAAGCTTGTTGCACAATGGAGGGACAACCTAGAGGAGTTTGTTAGCTTCAAGGTGGAGAATGTTAAAATGTGAAGCTAAAATGCAGTGTATCAGGTTAAGTGAAATGCTGCAGTTTTAATGTTAACATTTGAATCCAAAAATGCAGCGTATCAGCGTAAGTGAACTGCTGCAGATTCAAGTCATCTTGCAATCTTGACCGCTGATTAGACACATCTAAGGGCTATTATTTACTTAAAAGTCAGGTATAAAAGGAGCAGCTCTTCATTTAACACTACAGTACATAACAACACAACAAGCTCTCTTCTTCTTCGATCTGTATTTTACTTTGCTAGGGCTATTTCAGTTTATTTACAAATTCTTGTAATCTTTGTGCAATCATTTAGATTGATTAGTGAAGGTGGTGTTTCCTTCATGGGTAGAGAAGCTTAGGAAGTCTTTCTCTTGAGTTTGAAGGTTATGGTAAAATAGTTGTGTTAGATTAGCAAAGTGAGTTGGGTTGTGTTTGAGATTCTGAAAGTGTACTCTGTAAACGACATTAATCTTCTTAGTGCAGTGAGCCTCGGTGTTTCGGAGCTCAACGTGGACGTAGCTTGCTCAGATCTAGAGCAAGTGAACCACTGTAAAATCTTGAGTGTGTGTTTGGTTGTTTCTTGATTCCTTGTGTGATTGATTGGTAGATTGGTGTTTAGTTTAGTCTCAAATCGTTACATATACGTATATGGATAAGAGTTAGCAATAAACATTATAAAACTGAGTTTCAAATGAGATTTATTTCTTTGACTTCAACATCAATAAATTTGTTTATATGAGCTTGGAGCATTGATTATTGAAGATATTCACAGTTTAAAAGCAAATGAGTGCAATAATTGTACGGTATATTGATATACATAAAAATTTTCACTTGAAATAATTGTATTTTTCAACATCAATTATTTTTCTTCTAAAGTCTAAACTGTATTTTTGAAATAATTGTACTGTATGTCAATTATGGGGATAATTCATAATTGTATTGTATTAATTTGTGATGAAATTAGAGCCTGGTCAAAGTTGCATTCAATTGACAATTAGGGCTTTTCTGGAATGCCAAAAACGTTTAAATAATTTTGAATAAAAACAAATTAATACAGATATACATGGAAATTTTCACTTGAAAATTGAAGACTCAAATGTTTTTTATGTTTTTCTTTATCAATTATTAATTTCTTCTCCCTTTTGGGCTGGTTTTCTTCCCTTGGGCTTCGTTTTATTTATTGGGCTTCTTCCAGGATCCACTAACCTTCTTAGTAGTTAATTCCTGTGGATTCTCTTTTGAGCCTGAGCTCATATTATGGTCCAATTTACTTAGCCATGTCCAACTCCTGTATACATCGTTGCCATTTTTATTTGCCCGGTGGTGACCAATATCAAAAAACAAAATTTCATACTTTTGAATGCTAATTAAATTTTTTTATTTAAGTGTTACCTAGGGGTTGAATACCATTAATTATCATTGGTAAATGAGTTCCACATTTTATAAATAGATTTATTTTCATTATACTGTTTATGTTTTAAGACTCTTAGACCTTTTTATTCATAGTATTTTATTACATTTTTATAAATAATATAATGACGTCTTAACTAAGATTTTTAATTATTTGACTGATTTTAAAATTAGAAAATCCCTATAAAATAGATAGATATTTTAATATGCAAAAAAAAAAAAAAAAAATTTAATTATTTGACTGATTTTAAAATTAGAAAATCCCTATAAAATAGATAGATATTTTAATATGCAAAAAAAAAAAAAAAAAAAACTTTAAAGCCCATATATTATTAATTACCAATCTTCAATATTAATGCTCTAACTTTCAGAAATCCTTATATAAAATCTTCAAACGGAATTTAAATTAATAAAATTAACATAAATTATGATAATCTAAAGTAAAACTTGTTTGAAGATTTAACCATTCAAACAAAAGTGATCCCGAGTTCTTTACTACAATTAATAGTACAAAGATGGATTTAATTTGTTTAATTATTTATTGCGTTTGGTAGTTAAGTTGGAATAGAGCGGTTAAAGACGGATGAATCAATGTTCAAATTGTCGTGACTTGGAACCGAATCGTCTTTATTTTGTTGCAGCTCATATGTCTGAATGTCTCATGCTCTATTGCATTCTAGAAGAGGAATAAAAATACGAGAACAGTGGTAAACGACTTTTTCCCATTCAAATAATAGTTTAATGATATTTTTTCACTTATAAACTTTTAAAATGCTATATTACTATTACTATTACTATTTTATTTCTGATTTCTACATTTACGCCACCACCAGTCTCGTTTTTTGTTTTTCTATATCATTTCATCCATCTTTGTCTTGTCAACCCTGTTAATTTCTTCTCCCTTTTGGGCTGGTTTTCTTCACTTGGGCTTTTCCAGGATCCACTAACCTTCTTCGTAGTTAACTCTAGTGGACTCTTTTGAGCCTGAGCTCATTTTCTGGTCCAATTTACTTAACCATGTCCAACTCTTATGGAGACGTTTGGTTCAGAGAAATTGGATTACTGAGAATGTTAGATTACTGGAAGGTTAGATTACCTTGAAGATTACTAGAAATCTTTAGGAAAATATGTTTGGTTAATTAGTAGGTATGTTATATTAATATGTTTGGTTGAGAGGAATAAATTGGTGGGTATGTTATTTAAGTTACTGAATTGTTCTCTAATTAAATATTATTATTATATTATTTTTTAATATTGATTATTATTTGGATAATTATAACTCCCCTATATTTAAAAATTTGGCAAAAACAACCCCATAATAAAAGTTTAAAAAATCAACAAAGAACCCCCACCAACCCACCACTGTTGGCTGTCAGCAATCACCGCAGGCAGCTGGCAACCTAACGGTGTACGGAAGGCAAGAAATGGCCTCCGTGCGCCTTATGGCCATTTTCGGCCAGAGATCTGGTCGGAAATGGCCAGACCTGATAGATCTAGACGTCACGGCCAAATCGATGATAAATCTGGCTGTCCATGGCTAGATCGATGAATCTGGCCTTTGATGGCCAGGACGGCTAGATTTGACACGATCTGGCCATTTTTTGCCAGATATCTCGTCAGAAATGGCCATATCGGTGCACTATGACCATTTTTTGCCTTTCGTGCACCATTTCGATGGCAGTGACAGCTGGCTGTGGCGGGGCTTATCAGTGGCAGGTGGGTGAGGGTGGTGGCTTGGGTGGGTTACAATTTATTTTGAATTTAAAGGTAATTTTGTCTAAAAAGTTAATAGTACAAGAGATGGATTTAATTTGTTTAATTATTTATTGTGTTTGCCAGTTAAGTTAAAATACCGAGACTAAAGACGGATGAATCAATGTTCAAATTGTCGTGACTTGAACCGAACCGACTTTATTCTGTTGTAGCTCATTTGTCTTTGTTCAATTTGTCTCACGCTCTATTGCATTCTAGAAGAGGAATAAAATAAGAGAATAGTGTTAAGATTTATATACTTATAATATAACATGATAAATTACTAACCTCTGTTATATAATAATTTCTTATGGTTCCAANTTCATCATTTAATTATTCCAAACCAACGTTTATCATTCAGCAAGTTCTATGAAAACATTAAATCATAATGGATAGCAATATTCATCACAAGTTATGCTCAAATCATATTAAAGTATCGAAATCAAACATGAAACGAAAACAAATATAATTCGAACCACAATAGGACCAAATGTCCTATTATCGGGCTCATCCAAATAGTCGAGAGCTGATGAGGAGAGTCGTGGAATCAATCCCGATCTCGCCTATGTCGTAACAGACAACCGGGAACTTAGCAGCTCATGGTGGTGATGACGGAGGCTGAAACAGTGGAAACGGAGCTAATCATGGCGGAGAGGAGGTAACCGACAGCGATATGATGCAAAGAAGGGGCGAAAACGACCAATGGATAGCCCGGAATACCAACAGTCGCACTTCGCCGGAAAACGTTAATTTTTCGACGGGTCTTCTGGAAAACGGTGGTGGAAATGGGATCCAAAGGTACCGATGGAAAGCTCTAATGATGGGGAGTTCAGATCAGGTCTTGGGGAGGTGAGAAGTCGCCGGAAATGAGCAAGATCTGGGCTGGAAGATGAAGAGGCGCGGTAGCAAAATCGCGGATTCCGACAGTTTTCTCGACGGCTGAAGCTTTGAAATGCTAGATCCGGCCGTGGGGAAGGGAGATCAAATCCTAGGGAGTCCAACCGTCACCGAAAAACGGCCAAAACTGGCCGAGAATGCGAAGCGTCGTGGTGGGAAGATGAAGCGTCGCGGTGGAAGGCGTGTTTCACGGTGGTGATGACGGGATGATGGTGACCGGAGCAAGGGGAAGCTGAAACGTCGCCGAAAATGAAGATGAAGGGTCGCCGGAGCTTGATCGGAGAAGGTGAAGAGTTTTGGTGGGCGGCAGCCACCTTTCTGCGAACTTGCACCGGAGTTTTATACAAAATTTGGAAAATTTTATTTGGTCCCTGTACGATTGAAACATGATAGAATCAACCCCTTAAAACATGACATTTTACCCCCATTTTACCCCCTAAACAGCATAAATGAGACAAAATCACCCTTAATCCATAAACCACAACCTAATATCAACTCATATACTTTCCAAAATCATTCCAAACACGTTAAATTCATAAGAAAAATATCAGGAAGCTATTTTCGTGAATAAATTCATAAATTCTTTAATTCTCTCAATATACTTCAATTTAATCACACATAGGGTATTTTTATCACCAAAATAGAGTCACTTTCATGACTCTAACATCTTCATCTTGTCGAGATAACGTATGATAAAAGGATCGAATTGTACGATCACCATATCGTTGACGTAGCTACTTTGCTGAATCCGAATCTATCGGGTGGCCATGATGCCTTGCTAGGGGCCAATCTTGGTCTGTGTATTAGTGAGATGATTAATTGGTGTTAATCGCGTACTATACACTACCGGTATGATAAGGAGCCTATGGGTCACACACATAAAGATAATTTAAGAGCTAAGAAAAAGAAGGCTTTTTCTCTTTTGGGTGAAAGGGTATTTTGGTAATTTTACATGGCAATTAATTTGCTGAGTCGTAGCCTTTTATCTAATTTGTTAGAAAAATTAAATAGTAAATTACGGTTAAATGTGTGTTCGCACATATTTATTAAATCATCATTATGTTAAATGTTAATTAAATATTATTGATTTTAATTGAAATAATGATGAATTAAATTAAATATCTAATTGGGAGTGTTTGGCAACTTTGGGGTGTTGGGTTGGAGCCCAAGCCCATTCCATATGGGAATAGGGCACTTAAATTGGACTATGAAAGAAAAGTGTTAATTGAAAATAGGTGTAATTCATATTATTCATTTTGATTATTTTCATTGAAAAGAGAAAAACTCTCCAACCCTTAAACACTCTCACTCTTACGCCACTTTTGCTTGCAAAACCAAAGTTCTTCTTTGGTTTGTTCTTCTTGATTTCTTAAGCCAAGGAGGATCTAGCAATTCTTCTTGGTTCTTATTGATTGTCTTCGTGTGGACCTCTACGATTCGATCTACACTTGATCGGTAGCAAACACGTTAGAGACATATTGGTGGAGCCTCCAAATGTGGTATGGTTTCTTAAACCTTAACTGATTTTTGCAGATTTGATTATTTTAATGTAAACTGTGATTTTTGTACCCGGATCTTGGTTCTAAGGAACGGCCCTAGAGTTTATGTTTTTATTTCCGCTGCGAACTGGGTCTTTCCTAACATTTCATACTGAGCAAACTGCAGTGCCCTAAAACAGAGAGTGAAGTGATCAAAATGGAAAACATACCTCTCTCGTGCAATAGGCTCCATATGTATGCTATGATCAGTACTAGACCTGATCTGTCTTTTGCAATCTCTTTACTTAATAGATACATGTCACTCTGGTATTGAACATTGGGTTGCATTAAAATGGTTCTAAGGTACATAAATAGCACTGTGCATGTTGGTTTAGATTATTGTAAAAGATATGATACACTTGATCTTAGGTATTGGATTCAGAGTTTGCAGGTGATAAAGACATAGAATCCACTACTACCTACTGTTTTACGCTTGGAGGAAATTGTGTGAGCTGGAAATCCTAGTTGCAACCTTTGGTTGCACTATCCACAACTGATCGAATATGTGGCAGTCACGGATGCTTCAAGAGGTCATATGGTTGCAAGGAATCCTACAAGAAGCCAACCTGTTGGATGGACTTGTGACTGTCCAGTCAAAATGCTATCCACTTGAGCAAAATCCTGTGTATCATAGAGAACCAAGCACATGACGTGAAGTTTCATTTGTGAGATCTCTTTCAAGTGACAACTACTCCTGGAAAAGATACAAACTGAAGAAAATCCAGCAGATATGGGGACCAAGGTTGTGACTGCATCAAAGTTCAAGCATTGCTTGGACCACTGCATATAAGGTAACACATTAGAGCTGAGAAGAACATTGAAAGCTTGTTGCACTAATGGAGGGACAACCTAGAGGAGTTTGTTAGCTTCAAGGTGGAGAATGTTAAAATTGAAGCTAAAATGCAGTGTATCAGGTTAAATGCTGCAGTTTTAATGTTACATTTGAATCCAAAAATGCAGCTATCAGCTGTAGTGAACTGCTGCAGATTCAAGTCTCTTGCAATCTTGACCGCTGATTAGAGACACATCTAAGGGCTTATTTCACTTAAAAGTCAAGGTATAAAGAGCAGCTCTTCATTTTAACACTACAGTACATAACAACACAACAAGCTCTCTTCTTCTTCGACTCTGTATTTTACTTTGCTAGGGCTATTTCAGTTTTTTCCAATTCTTGTAATCTTGTGGCAATCATTTAGATTGATTAGTGAAGGTGGTGCTTCCTTCATGGTAGAGAAGTAGGAAGTCTTTCTCTTGAGTTTGAAGGTTATGGTAAAATAGTTTGGTTAGATTAGCAAAGTGAGTTGGGTTGTGTTTGAGATTCGAAAGTGTACTCTGTAAACACATTAATCTTCTTAGTGCAGCGAGCCTCGGTGTTTCGAGCTCAACGTGGACGTAGCTTGCTCAGATCTAGAGCAAGTGAACCACTGTAAAATCTTGAGTGTGTGTTTGGTTGTTTCTTGATTCTTGTGTGATTGATTGGTATTGGTGTTTAGTTTAGTCTCAAATCGTTACATATACGTACATGGATAGAGTTAGCAATAAACTTATAAACTGAGTTTCAAATGAGATTTATTTCTTTGACTTCAACATCAATAAATTTGTTTATGAGCTTGGAGCATTGATTATTGAATATTCCACAGTTTAAAAGCAAATGAGTGCAATAATTGTACGGTATATAGATATACATGGAATTTTCACTTGAAATAATTGTATTTTTCAACACAATTATTTTTCTTCTAAGTCTAAACTGTATTTTTGAAATAATTGTACTGTATGTCAATTATGGGGATATTCTAATTGTATTGTATTAATTTGTGATGAAATTAGAGCCGGGTCAAAGTTGCATTCAATTGACATTAGGGCTTTTTGGAATGCCGAAAACGTTTAAATAATTTTGAAAAAACAAATTAATACAGATATACTGGAAATTTTCACTTGAAAATTGAAGACTCAAATGTTTTTTATGTTTTTCTTTATCATTTATTAACTTCTTCTCCCTTTTGGCTGGTTTTCTTCCCTGGCTTCGTTTTATTATTGGGCTTCTTCCAGGATCCACTAACCTTCTTAGTAGTTAATTCCTGCGATTCTCTTTTGAGCCTGAGCTCATATTATGGTCCAATTTACTTAGCCATGTCCAACTCCTGTATGCTCGTTGCCACTTTTATTTGCCCGGTGGTGCCCAATTCAAAACAAAATTTCTACTTTGATGCTAATTAATTTTTTTATTTAAGTGTTACCTAGGGGTTGAATACCATTAATTACATTGGTAAATGAGTTCCACATTTTATAAATAGATTTTTTTCATTATACTGTTTATGTTTTAAGACCTTAGACCTTTTTATTCTAGTATTTTATTACATTTTTATAAATAATATGCGTCTTACCTAAGATTTTTAATTATTTGACTGATTTTAAAATTAGAAAATCCCTATAAAATAGATAGATATTTTAATATGCAAAAAAAAAAAAAAAAAAAAACTTTAAAGCCCATATATTATTATTACCAATCTTCAATATTATGCTCTAACTTTCAGAAATCCTTATATAAAATTCAAACGGAATTTAAATTAATAAATTAACTAAATTATGATAATCTAAAGTAACTTGTTTGAAGATTTAACCATTCAACAAAAGTATCCCGAGTTTCTACTACAATTAATAGTACAAGATGGATTTAATTTTTTTAATTATGGTAGTTAAGTGGAATAGAGCAGTTAAAGACGGTGAATCAATGTTCAAATTGTCGTGACTTGGAACGAATCATCTTATTTTGTTGCGCTCATATGTCTGAATGTCTCATGCTCTATGCATTCTAGAAGAGGAATAAAAATACGAGAACAGTGGTAAACGACTTTTCCCATTCAAATAATGGTTAATGATATTTTCACTTATAAACTTTTAATGCTATATTATATTACTATTACTATTTTATTTCTGATTTCTACATTTACGCCACCACCATCTCGTTTTTTGTTTTTCTATATCATTTCATCCATCTTTGTCTTGTCAACCCTGTTAATTTCTTCTCCCTTTTGGGCTGGTTTTCTTCACTTGGCTTTTCCAGGATCCACTAACCTTCTTCGTAGTTAACTCTATGTGACTCTTTTGAGCCTGAGCTCATTTTCGGTCCAATTTACTTAACCAGTTCCAACTCTTATGGACGTTGGTTCAGAGATTTTGTTACTGAGAATGTTAGATTACTGGAAGGTTAGATTCCCTTGAAGATTACTAGAAATCTTTAGGAAATATGTTTGGTTAATTAGTAGGTAGTTATAAATAGGTTTGGTTAGAGGAATAAATTGGTGGGTATGTTATTTAAGTTACTGAATTGTCTCTAATTAAATATTATTATTATATTATTTTTTATATTGATTATTATTTGGAAATTATAACTCCCCTATATTTAAAATTTGCAAAACAACCCATAATAAAGTTTAAAAAATCAACAAAGAACCCCCACCAACCACCACTTGGCTGTCAGCAATCACCGCAGGCACGGCAACCTAACGGTGTACGGAAGGCAAATGGCCTCCGTGCGCCTTATGGCCATTTCGGCAAGATCTGGTCGGAAAGGCCAGACCTGATAGATCTAGACGTCACGGCCAAATCGAATAAATCTGGTCCATGGCTAATCGTGAATCTGGCCTTTGATGGCCAGACGGCTAGATTTGACACATCTGGCCATTTTTGCCAGATATCTCGTCAGAATGGCCATATCGGTGCACTATGACCATTTTTTGCTTTCGTGCACCATTTCGATGGCAGTGACAGCTGGCTGTGGCGGCTTATCAGTGGCAGTGGGTAGGGTGGTGGCTTGGGTGGGTTACAATTATTTTGAATTTAAAGGTAATTTTGTCTAAAAGTTAATAGTACAAGAATGGATTTAATTTGTTTAATTATTTATTGTGTTTGCCAGTTAAGTTAAAATACCGAGACTAAAGACGGATGAATCAATGTTCAAATTGTCGTGACTTGAACCGAACCGACTTTATCTGTTGTAGCTCATTTGTCTTGTTCAATTTGTCTCACCGCCTATTGCATTCTAGAAGAGGAATAAAATAAGAGATAGTGTTAAGATTTATATACTTATAATATCATGATAAATTACTAACCTCTGTTTATATTATTTCTTATGGTTCCAACGGAGATAGTAGGTTAAATTGATAATTTTGATTAATAAAATAATACTTATTAAAAAACTTTACGTATTAGTGATCCCATTTATACCATAATAATAATTTGTTAATTGACTATGATGTTTTATTAAAATATGATAATATCGCTACTTTTTTTTTTTTAAAATTTAAATCTTGTTGAATCTCATCTCTAATTTTTCTCATTGCATTTAGAAGTTTTCAGGTGTGAATCCGCGATTGCAATAAAAAAAATATAAAGTGTTGTTGATGCTTTGAATCTTATTGGATCTCATCTCTAATTTAAATATATGTTCGTTGAATCGTAAATACATTCTACAAATGAATAAATTATTAATTTATCGATTAATTAATATCTCTTTTAATTAATAAGATTTATATGTTCTTAAGATTATTAATTTATAGATGTTATACTGTAGATGAGTAAAAAAAAATTGATTAAATCTAAGAGGAAAATGTTAGATTAGTCATCCTAAATACAGGACACATCAATTTGTGCATCATATTGATTATTAATTTCAATAACGTATGTTATATTGAAAGTTTTAAGTTACTAACCAACATTAATAAATTAAAACAAAAAAATTCCTAATGATCGGGATTCATTCTCTTTATCCAATCAATTTACATAAACTTTATGATATATATGATAAATAATAAGGGCCATATTACGAATCTTGCTGCCATCATTATTGTTATGCTTAAAAAATCAAGATTGATGCTATCCTACGTTAGCAAGTACTAATCAGAGTTTAGGAAGGTTTTGCGCCGCCTAAGAGCTGCCACGTCGCTCCATGACAGAAGAAGTATGACTGTCATTAATTTGGCAGATTCAAGTTTTGTCTATGAGTGATTGAAGGCCGCACACATGTCCAAGCCCCAGGTAATTTGAGGATATTTCCTAAGTTATCAGCCAATGAGAGGCAAGGAAGGACTTGCACGACATCTACCTACTTATAGATTTGTAATCATTACCTTGAATTCCTCTGCTATAAATAGAGGATTTCCCCTCTCATTTTCGGGATTTTGAGACTGAACCCGCTTTCTGATTGTAATCTTTATTTTCATATCAAAGATAACCTACGAGAAAGAGACTAACTTGATATTCTCTCTGAATACTCAGTTATTGTACCTTTGCTCGTTGTTCGCTATACGCGACCTCTTGTAATCTCTCATATAATAAAATAACAGTGGATGTAGGATTCGCTTTAGGCATCCGAACTATGTTTGTCAAATCGCGTATTGTATTGTGTATCAAAAACCTAATTTTTCAAATCATGTATCGTATCGTAGGATACGCCTTTTTAAAAAAAAAATTAATAAAATAACAATTTTTTTCCAAAAATTAATATCATCCCCATGATTAATTAACGAATTTTGTGGTATTATTGACTTTAAATTATGGTATTGCATAATCAAAATTAATCACAAAATTAAGAATCTATATTTTTTCCTCTCAACCATTCATATTATTTCAAAGATCAATGTCAATATCTATATCTCCACTTGTATTATTATTATCATGCAAAATTGGCAACACATCTTCCTTTTCATTTTCTCCATGCAAAATGGGTAAATTTGGGCAGGTTTTAGTGAACCGAGTTGGGTGACCTGGATCCGATCTGAAATTTTTTTTGGGCCTTTAGCCGAAATTAAAAAATTCGTATCGATTTGTATCAATATTTTTAAAGATATAAACGGATACGTATCGTATCGTAGGATACATATTAATATATCGAAAGGTTTAGGATACACTCTTTGATACGTATTGGTGACCCATATCGAATCGTATTGTAGGATACATATCTCATATCGTGGGATACTAATAACCATGATCCAAACCACTTTAAAAATCATATCTCTCATTTACTATTTAATCTTTGTATCTGATCGTAAATCTTCATGTGTAATTTCTAAGAACAGCTTAGCACTTTGCATGTGCGAGGTCGTTGGTGTCAAAAGCACGCATCAATAGTTTGACACTAGAAGGAGGTCACATATTTCATATTTGCTTTTCATTCAGAATCTTCGATCAAGCAGTTTTACTTGTGAACAAATGGCCCGTGGTCCTGAAACCGAGCGAACTAGCACCAACAATGAGGAGATCCCCCAGGTATAGAATGTTACTTCTTCTGAAGTGCCTCTAACTCCCCAAGGTACCGCGGTGAATATTCCCTCGACCTTTCAACTCGATCCCGTTAAGATGAGTTACTTAGAGAGGTTCAATAATACTCTCTAAACGGTTAGTCGAAGGCTAGATAGTTTGGATCAGGTCGTGCCGCCCAATTCTGGTAAGGTGGTACTACCTCCAAAAAGGCCTGTAGGTCACGCTAAAGCGTGGAAAGGGGTAAAAACTCATACCACGCACACTACAATGCGTAAAAATAAGGGATAACAAGTGGTTGACGATGGGCCAAAAGGCTCAAAAGGGCTAGTGAATACCGATCTTGAAATAGGTATAATACTTGTAGCTTTGTGACTTGGTAGTATGTCACATCATGAGCCGTCTCACACCACATCACATGGGCACCCCCACAAGAGAACGCAGCACAGAGATTTTCATTATCGCCGGAATGATGGTTCTAACCATCATCGTGAGAGAAATACCTATCGAACACGGGTCGGTTCTAACCATTGTGGAGGTCGGGATAACTTCCCTAATCACTTAGTGCCTTCACATGGCTCCAGCCAGCATATGTCAAGGCATGCCAGAGGTTCTGGCCGAGGCGAGGAATAGCCTGATCTGCGGTCCTTCCTTAATTGCAATCGTGGGGAGTGAACCCACATTGTGGAAAGTGATCCTCAGGTGGCCCACTTCCTCAGATTGAGGAGTTACAGTGAGCTCTAGATCAGCTTAGAGCTCATCAGAATGAGCGAGGGTAGGTCGCTGAGGCGTCTCCTTTTTCTCTGGCAATCTTGACTACTTCTCTCCTGTTAAGGTTTAGAATGCCCGATATGCGAGCATTCGATTGGAATTCTGATCCGCAGGATCATCTCTATGAGTTTAACGACCTCATGGAGCTTTGCCAAGTTTCCAACTTGGTGAAATGTTGTTGCTTAGTAGTAACTCTAACTGCCCATGCTAAGCGTTGGTTTAGATCACTTCCGCCAAGATCTATCAACTCATGGTAGTAGATGAGTTCGTTATTCTTGAGACAATTCTAGGCTAATAGGAAGTTCTCAATGTCGTTGAGCTATTTGAGCAACATATGGCAGGAGAGGAATGGGTCCTTATAGTCTTATATCGACATGTTCCATAGGGAGCTTCATAAGGTGGCTAATACACTTGAAGATTCGGTTCGAACTCTTATTATTGCGGGAGTTTGTCCACAAACCAACCTATGGAAGAAACTGCAATTTGAGGATGACATTTCCCTCACCCGCTTCTACAACCTCATTGAGAAATATCTCAGAATCAAAAATTCAGTATTAGCCTTGAACTGCCATGATCCTGATCCTTTGACCAGTGCTCGTAGTCGGAGGAAGGAAAATGAGGTAAGAATAGTAGAATGTCTGATTGTAAATAGGCTAACGATGATCAGAGAAAGAGGAAAAAACAGCGGTTTGAGCCCAAGAAATCTTATGCCCAAGTTCCTCGTCGCGATCGCGACAAGAATCAGTACATTCCATTGAACGCATCGGTATCAGCTATTTTGGATAAATTCGAAGAAGCTAATCTACTCGGAGAGCCAATGCCCATGAAAAATCCTCCTTTAATAAGAAAAAAAATATTGCTGTTATCATCGGGACAATGGGCACCATAGTCGAATGCCAAGCTCTTAAGCAGGCTGTTGAAGACCTCATTAAAAAATGGAACTTCAAGGAGTATGTTGACGGTCCAACTCTCGTTCGGGAGAAGGATCAAGAGGAAGATGGGAAGAAGCGTCATGGTCGAAGGGCCTCCATTTAGTCGAAATTATATTTAGTGGGTCACACCTCGCGGGGAATTCTCGAGATGCTTAAAAGAAAATGGAGGGTTTAGGAACCTCTCCATTTCAAGGTTCTGTTGCTTCATTTGCTCAATCAGCGAAGTGATTTGCCCATAAGCCAGCTTAAGGTCTGTCTGTAGTGCCTTCTTCTTTTTCTCTAAGTTTTCCCATAACTCAGCTCGAGTCTTTTCTGTTGCTTTTTCGCGATCTGAAGTCACTTATAGCTCATTTTCTCTTTGGCCTAACTCTTTAGTAAGCCTCGCTAGCTCTTTGTTATCGCTACTTTCTTCTCAAGCTTGATCTTTTGGAAATCTGCTGCTCGCATAACAGAATTCCTTTCAGTTAGATATATGTTCGCCTGAATGTGGGCGGCATTTGCTTCTTCATCTGAAGTCGCAAGATCTTGCATCAATTTGGCAATTTCCTCTTTCATGTCATGGAATTTGCCTGCAAAATTGATCTTCATCTTATTGTGGGCCATATTTAGGGCTAGTAAAGACTACATAGAAAGGAATAAAGAGTTACTTTTTTCTCAAAAAGCTAAAAGATTGACTTATATGAAGGAATTTTAGAAGAGAGCAAGTTATTTTACCTAACTTTGCATTTGAAATGCAATGGCAACCAAGTTAGTAGGTCGAGAAGCCACGAACCTATCAAAGGTTATAAGAAGTTGGCATTCTAAAAAGGTGTAAACCACCAGTCGTAAATGGTATGTTAGTTACACTAAAAGATCCAACACCGATAGGTCAAGTCTTGTCATGGCAAGAACCCCTTCGACTTGTTGCTGGCCTGCCTATTGCTCACCTGCTTCCCCTTAAATGGCCGTGGTCGCTCCCTCTTTCCCTTGCGAGCTCTTAGGGGTAGTCAAGGGCCCGAGAGCGTTTTCGAGGTTGTCCTCGTAGAGAAATGTTGATAGGGCTATAACCTATTTGGTAATATCCTGAAACCTTCTGGCTCAGATTTGGTTTCCTCTTCGGTGGGTATTGTCTTTCTCTTCTTTGACTTTTGGCCTATGGTTTTCTTCTTTAGCGGGCGAGAAGTGGCAGGCCAGGGAGCTTCTTCATGTCGCCTAGTGGTTTGTTGCCTTTCGACACCAATTTGTATCCCCCTTGTAGGGATATCGCTGGAGGTCGCTCCAACTGGTTCAGTTGGATTGATCCAGGGGAATGAGAACCCCCCAGGCTTCTTCATCGTTTTCGCGACCTTAAGTGGCATAGTTGCCACATGGCATAAGGATGCACAACAGAGAAAGTTTTTTTTTGTTAATAAAGACTTAAAAGTTTTTCTATATAAGAAATACTTACAAGCCGGACCTTTTAAACATGCGTCAGAGGTGAAAAACTCGTACTTCCACAAGTTAGCAGTAGTCACGAGCAGCCTTGAGTCGTGACTCTAATCGGGCAATGGCCCAAATGCTTCAATGTAGCTGCGATCAACTAGTGCCGACAATCTGGTCATGTTGTTTTCTATAAGAAAACAAAATGTTCGTTAGCCTAATATATTAAGGAAGAGTTAAAGCTAAAAGATGAGCGATCTAGAAATTAGAAGGAAAACTTACTCGGGTCCTTAAAATTACAGACTCCATCGTACTTGAAGAAAAAATACTTGGTTTCATAAGCTCCAATGTTGCTGGGGTAAGCAAATATCCCTCCCTCGATTGTTGATCGCTTGGAGAGTACGAATCTTTATCTCTACTCCTCTTTAAGTAATAGGCGCAACTGAGTTTCTCTGTTGTTGGCTTGCCGAGGTTGTGCTCACCAAATGCGATATACATAGCGATCGCTATCATATATGCATTTGGCGTCAACTGGAATGGCGCGATCTCGAAGTGGCCAAGGATCGACCTGATGTAGTGGTGAAGGGGAACCCTTACTCCACATTTAAAGATCGCTTTGGAGATCGCAGCCATTCCCTCAGGAGGATCCTAAGCAGTATGCGACTTGTACTGATACACGTACATGTTGATCGCGTACTAGTCTATTACTTTCTGAATTTCTTCCTTTGTAATGGTAGATCGTATCACCTTTCCAAGACCTGCTGAGGTGCTTGGTGGTTGTGAGCTTCCCTCTTTGGCTGCTCTCGCCTCGGGAATTTCTAGTGCTCTTAGAGTTTGTAAAAGGGCGACATGTAGGGCTGACTCAAACTTTGCATAAGTTACCTCAGGAACCCTAGTTTCTCTTCCATAGCCGCTAAAACCCTAAAAACCCAAAAAATTCTTAAGAAAGATTTTCTAAAGATCTGTGCCCTAAGTTTTGACTCTTAAAAGTGTTTCTTTTCAAACACTACCCAAGAATGCTCACACCTAAACCTACCAGACGTTCACACCCACCATTACTATAAAGACCTAGTTTTTCTAACAGGAATGTAAAAGAGAAAAAAAAAATTTCTTTACCTCTTCATTGCTGGGAATAGATGTCCTGTCATAGCGTTGAGTGCGCATCAACTAGGAAGAGGATGAACTAATCTCTTGAGTGCAAAAACGTTGTTTTTTTCTCTCTAAAAGCTTAAGTTCTATGAAAAACTTAGAATGGGCTTTGGGTTTTATAGGGAGGGAGACGACACTTGGTTTCTTTTACAAGCGACATTTGGGCAGGGACGCGTTTCCAGCCATTGATTATGACCACATTTCATTAATCTGTGCGAAGAGTAACCCTCATGCTTCGTGAAGATCAGTCGGCGTTTTTCTTTATGGAAATCGCCAAACGCCGGTGTGATTATCTCCTCCACATTAAATGCACCCTCATCTGCATTTATTGCTTCAAAAGGGCTTCAAAAGGGAATGTCATTTCAACATGACTTGCATTTAATGCTCATGGCTGACACTTATTATGCAGAGACATGTCTGTCAGATAAAGCTCATTTTATTGACCAAGACAGATGTCAACCGCAATGGATAACATATAAGGAGGTCGTTCGAATAAGACATCTTTTCCACGTGTCAAATTCAAACACCGAGCAAAATGATTCTAAATTTTCGATAGCAAAATTTTTTAAGTGTTTTCAGGTCGTGAGTGATGGGTAAGACCCGAAACAAACTATGATAGCACCGAGCATGATCTGAATTAGGTCGCTGGACTTTTGTGAAACGATCACATTAGGTCGCTTGTGTAGTTCTCGAAAACCCATGTCATGTTCTACACTTAGTTTGTTGGTCGAGTCAAACTATCAACCTCATATCGTTTGTAACAATGTGGCTCGAGACAAATCAAGTCATGACATATTCATGAAGTTCTCAAGATTCAATCTTTGAACCTTAAGAATTAGGGAGCTTTTGTTATGCCTAAAAAATCAGGGCTGATGCTAGCCTACGTCAGCAAGCACCAATTATAGTTCAGGAAGGCTTTGCGCCGCCCAAGAGCTGCCACATCACTCCATGACCGAAGAAGTATGGTTGTCATCAACTAGGCAGATTCAAGTTTGTCTACGAGTGATTGGGGGCCGCACACCTGTCCAAGCCCCAAGTAATTTGAGGATTTTTCCTAAGTTATCAGCCAATGAGAGGCAAGGAAGAACTTGCACGACACTTGCGCTCTTGCAGATTTGTAATAGTTGCCTTGAATTCCTCTACTATAAATAGAGGACTCTCCCTTCTCATTTTCGGGATTCTGAGACTGAACTCGCTTTTTAATTGTAATCTTTATTTTCAAAGCAAAGATAATCTACGAGAAAGAGACTAACTTGATATTCTCTCTGAATATTCAGTTATTGTACCTTTGCTCTTTGTTCGTTATACGTGACCTTTTGTAATCTCTCATATAATAAAATAACAGTGGATGTAGGATTCGCTTTAGCCAGCTGAACTACTTTAAAAATCATATTTCTCATTTATTATTCAATCTTTGTATTTGATCGTAAGTCTTCATGTGTAATTTCTAAGAATAGCTTAACACTTTGCACATGCGAGGTCCTTGATGTCAAAAGCACGCATCAACAATTATGAAGACATCAACTGTCAATTTTATTTCATTTAAGGCGAATTGTAAATATCTCCATTGCCATTAACAAGAAATTAAACTGTAGAAAGATTATGTTTCAACACTTCATTTATCACCAACCTTAATCAATTCTTAATATGATACATTAAAGAACTATATATTATAGCAAACTCACACTAATCTCTCAGCAATCACAAACAAAAAAAAAAAAAAAAAAATTAATAGCTTCAGGTTGAAAATTTTTCAGCTGTTTATTATAATACATGAAAGAAAATGCCTGAATAGTCAAGTATCAGCTTTTCGAGAATTTAGAAGATCCGTTGTTGAGCCTGCTGATGTTGACGAATATGTAGAGTAACTGTTAACTGATGATTGCGTGACGCCGGAAGATTTGTAGGTGAACTTACAGAGATCCATGGGCGGTGCATAATACATTGGCACCGGCAACTTTGAGGGAAGGCTGGGCAATGGAGCCTGAAAGTTGAGAACATTTATCACTTGTCTTATAGATGGACGAAGAGTGTAATCAGGATGGCAGCACCATAACCCAATTATCATCAAACATTCCATTTGCCTCTCATCGAAATCTCTCATTAATCTCTTGTCCGCAGCTTCAAGAAGTTGGCCTTTTCCGTAGAGGTCCCAGACCCACTCCACTAGCCTTACTTTACTCGGTTCTTCCCTCGGTTCAACTGGCCTTCGTCCACATGTGATTTCGAGGGCGACAACTCCAAAGCTATAAACATCGGATTCTTTACTCGCCTTGCCGGTTGTGACGCATTCCGGAGCAAGGTAGCCCAGGGTGCCGGCCAAAACTGTAGTCTGCGAGCCCAAATCATGGTCTACAAGTCTTGCAAGACCGAAATCGCCTAATTTGGCGTTGAAATTGGAATCCAACATGACATTGCTAGACTTGATATCTCTGTGAACAACGCATTGTTCCCACTCTTCATGAAGATATAACAAAGCAGAAGCCAAGCCAAGCGCTACTTTGTAACGTACAGTCCAAGAAAGCATGGCCTTTCCGCCAAAGAGGTGAGCATCAAGGCTTCCGTTTGGCATGAATTCATAGACAAGAAGCAATTCACCTTGTTGGTGACACCAACCAAACAGGTGAACCAAATTTCTATGTCTCAAACGACTAATGATCCTCACTTCTGAAATGTATTCCTTTTTCCCTTGTTTTGATCCTCTTGAGACCCTCTTGACAGCCACTTCTGTGTTCTGATCGCTCAGTGAACCTTTATAAACACCGCCAAATCCTCCCTCCCCTAACTTGCCTCCCTCTGCAAAGTTGTTTGTGGCTCGACTCAGTTCACGATAAGTGAACCTTTTAGGTCCTGTCCCCTTTTCGAATTCGTCGTCTATAGCTTCATCAATGGCCTCATCTTCCGTATTCACACCTGCCGTCTTTCTCCACCAGATGAACAAAATCACACCCAATCCACATATTAAAGCGCCAATACCCACAGTTAAACCAGCAATTAACCCAACATTGGTTTTTCCTTTAGTCTCATCCAAGGTTGAACTAAAACTCCAAGAAATTATGTTATGTATTTCAACAACCTCACTTGTAGATGCAGAGAAACCTACCTTAACCCGTTCCGGGAGAACTTCCCTCAAATCAACAATATACCAAAGACTAGAATTGCCAATGAAGACAGGTTTATCCACATAAGTTAGAAAGACACTTAAATTTTGTGTACCAGAGTTGTAACTCACCCAAGCATTAGCCCTTGATCCATTCTTAATGCTGCTTTTCCAGTCGACAGTCGCTACAGAGATAATGGAATTAACGTTGATTCCTACATGATCAGAGCTCGGATCCCATTCATTTTGGAAACTATCAAACTCCACCGCAACAATTTGCTTGGAAGTATTAGTTTTCGCAGTATCAGGACTAAACAGTGCCAGATATCCACCGGTTGAGTTGTCAGGAATCGTTGAATCAAATGGAGCAAAGAAGAAAGTTATACCGTCTCCATTATTAGAAGTATTAAGTGCCCTAATAATAAAGGAGAAGTGGGCTGTGAAGTCTGTAAGCCTCCGAGTCTTGGCATCCCAAATAATCACAGGTTGATTATATGTGGCGCGGCCAACACTTCTTGTGAGGTTATTATCTGCTTGATTCTTCGTCAATTGGAGGACATCATTAGATGGGAATGCATCTCCTTCAAATATTATATTGGGAATGTTTGTTGGGAAACTGGAATAATTGAAAGAAACAGAACTTGCAAAGGGGAGCAGTAACAGGATCGAGAAAATCATAAAATTCGGAAACATAAGCGAACAGTTTTGTTTAGATTGAAGTTGGCAGGAGAAAGCCATGACTGAATTAGGGCATATAGATGGCGAGAAAGAGAATGAACATAAATGGGATGGAGAGACAAAAGTAGTTCACCTATGTCATCGTCCCAATGGATCTTTGCTTGGTTTTATCAAATATCAACCTGGTCAAGTTGAACTGTTCTTGATTAATAATTAAATATTGCGTACTTTTATTAAAATAATATGACCCTGGTTCCTAATCGGATACACTCGCTTCCAAGTTTATTGTTTGCGGAAGTCTCGTCTATTGGACCTATCCTGAGACTTTGATGAGATGCAAGCGAATCTCAAACGTTAAATACAAGTTTTGGACGGAGTAAAGTGACAGGCGGTCGGGATTACCGCGGCACAATATTCTTTTGAAGCTAAGGAATCAGAAAATCGGCATACTAGAGAAACGTATCATACTCATTACTCCATTCACTATTTCAAAATTTTGTACGTATTTGAGACTTTCGGTTTTATTACACGGCTTCAATACGTCTGTGCCAATTAGAGACGGTGGGATACGACAAAGGGATGAAATTAAATTACACAAACGGAAAGCACTGGAGACAAGTAGCCGAATAATATTGTTTAATGTTTAAAACAGTACCTAACACCAAAACAATTAAATCCGCCGGTTGCCGTCTTGTTCTGAGTTGGTTAGGTTGATTTCTTAAGGAATGACATGTGTAAATCGTCGTCCTTCCTAGAACAATCGTATTAAATTTACTAATAGTTAGTTTTATATAGTTGGTTTTCGTCCAATTTCAAGAGCTGTGCACGTAACGCGATATGTAATAGCAATCATAGTCATGACAATATTTCTGCCAAAGCTATTAATCGTCCATTCCGAATGTAATTCCCAGCATTTATATATGTCCAATAAATAAACTTGTAGGTTTGGATAATTCAAGGAACTAAATTGATTGTTTCGATACAAATGCATGGAACATGTTAATTTAAGTCTATGCGAGTCTCTTTCTCAAACTCAACCTAATCAAATTAAGTATCCAGCTACAAAAGGCAGGAAACAATACTAAAGCCATACCAAAACTTTGCTTTACCCCTTGGACATATATGTCAGTTTTACATGCTCTGTTAAGTAGAGTTGAATTTCAAATTGAAAATAGAATAAATAGAAGATTTAGCATACTGACAAAAATTAAGCCCATGTTTGTTACACTTTTTTTGATTATTATTATATTATTATATTTAGATTAAAAAATAGGATATGTGTTTGTTTACTTATTAGACCAATCCAATTTGAAAATTAATCCAACTCAAATAAGATTTTTTGTCTAAAAATGAAAAGTGGGTGGGAATTGTTTTCAGATTATTCAATTTTATTCAAGTGAAAACATTTTTTAAACTCTATTCAATTAAAAACATTTTTTTTTTTTTTTTCTTTCTTTTTCTTTTTGTCGTCATTTTTCCCTCCTTCCCATCTGAAAATTAATCCACTTAAGACCACCACCGCTTGCCAGCAACCATCGTCGACCTTTGGCCACTGCCATTGTTGTAGGTGGCCACCATTGACCGACATAGTCGGAATGGGGCATGACTGACTGGTCATGCGTCGATCTGGCCGTTTCTAACCAGATCCATGAAAAGGTCAAATCTACAGCCAGATTCTGGTCGAGATCTGGACATCGACGACGACTAGATTTGGTCGATAACAGCCAGATTTTGACCATAGATATGGTCGAAAATGACCATATGGCGCACCACTGACTAGATCCAATCGATCGTGCGCCGTTTTGGCAATTGTTGGTTGTCATCCGACGGTGGTGGCCAGCAGTCGGTTGTCTTCTTCGGTGGCTGTAGTGCTTTAGTTAATTTTTAAACTTTTATTGTGGAGGTGTTTAGCTAAATTAACAAATATAGAGAATTAAAAAAACAATCTAAATATTTTCAAAAAATGTACCAAACAACTATTCTGTTCTAAAAACCTTTTTTAAAAAAATGTTCTAAACAACTATTAAACATTTTATCAAACTCTGATATACTTTTCAAATATTTTACAAAACACATTTTCAGAATTAATTCAACTCAACTCAATTTAAAACACCTTTTCAGAATAACATTTTTCAAATAGTCTACCAAATAGGTCTTTAATTTTTACGAGTGTCTTTTTTAGTAATTTCAAATAAAATTTAAAAGAATCAACATGGCTCTTTGTTATCGAAGCGGTGTCATTTAAGTTCCACAAAATTTCTTTTCAAACCCCAATAATAATTGCTTAAACAATATATATTTTAAATTAATATATACCAAGGACATTTATTCTTTAGCACACCCCATTTATCAGAAAACTCTTTACCTAGAGTTTTTTCTCAATACCCCAAATCCCTTTTTTATTTTCTTTTAAATTGTAGTTTTAAAATTATGTTATTACGAGTAATTTTCTATTTCTATATTTTTTTTTAGGGATGGAAGATGGAATCCGATATAGGAATAAAATAATACGTTTGGTACACTTTTTTTAATAGGATTTCTAAAATCTCATTTTGAATGTATTTTAAGATCGGATTCTAAGAATGTAGTTGATACATTATTGAAAAACATTTTCTAAAAATATTTAGATTATTTATTAACCCCCTATATTTGTTAATTTAACTAAACACCTCCATAAAAAAATTTTAAAATTAACAAAAACACCCCCACCCAGCTAACTTTTTGTCGGTAGCTGGCTACCACTGTCGAACAGTGGCCATCAATCACCGGAATGGCATACGATCGGCTGGATCTAGCTAATATTGCCTTTTCTGACTAGATCCATTATGAACCTAGCTGGAAAAGGCAAAATCTATGGCCAGAATCTGGCCGTCGTTAACGGTTAGAATCTAGCTGTTAGCGACGGCCAAGATATGACAATTGTCAATGGTCAGATTTAGCTGTAGTTATGATTGTTTTTGGCTAGATCCATGGTGGATCTGGCCGAAAAAAGAAAAATTGGCGTATGATCGGCCATATTCGGCCGGTCATGTGCCATTCCATCGACTAACGGCCATCGTCCAGCAGTGGTGGTTGACTGCTAGCAAAAAGTTGGATGAGTGGTGGTGTTTTTATTAATTTTATAACTTTTTATTAAGAAATATAATTATTAAATGTTTTGAATTGAATAAAATAGGATTGGATTTGGAAGAATATTAAGACAATATTTTTCATTTTTTAAGATAGGATGATAGAATATGAGAGGGTAAGAATAGCTAAACAAATGCAGTGGAATATTCCCGGTGGTTGTTATTGCTTAGAGTTGAGAAATGCAGCTTAACAGTTAAGTATGTGTAAACTACTATTTAATCTTCGTCTACGGAAAGGAACTGAGATTTAAGTAAAAAGAAAAATTGACGTCCGGAATTTAAATTGGAGAAAAAATAGGGATGACATAACAAAATTTTTAAGGAAAATTATTAGAGAAGGACAATTTTTGAAGAAACACAAGGGCCCGTTTAATATACAATTTGAATTTTTTTGTTTTTGAAAACAAGAGATACAATAAATCTTATGAAAATAAGTTTGGTAAAAATGAATAAAATTTTATTAAAAACAGTTTTCGAATACAATCCTAAAACCTAGTGTAAAATTAGAATATGTCAAAAGTTGGTTTCATAGTTTTCTACAGTTTTTTATCTGAAAATAGTTTTTAAATTTATATCATAGACTTTTTCAAATATTAAGAATATTAAAATACAATTAAAAAATTCAAATCGCATTTTAATTTTTGAAAATTATATTTGAATCATAAATCAAATAAGCCCTTTTAAAATGATTAAAATTATTATTGCGGTTTAGGAAGAGATTTAGTAGGCTAAACAACATCTTTCTTATTGTCGCATTCGGCCCACAAAGGGTTGGGCCTAAGTATTGGAAAGTAAATTTGGGTCTTATGAATCCTTGATCAACATATTGCATTTTCATTGTCTATAGGTTCATTTGTCTCCACACCACTTCCCTCTCCTTTTATTTATCTCTTTCGATTATAAACAATGAAACATGTATCCCAAAGTATTAATGGAAGTTACGTGCAACATAACATTAATGAACATTAATGATATGTAGAATAAGAACAATGCTTACTATTAAATCAATAGCAATGAATTTAAGAAATTAACTGATCATCAGAAAGATTATTCTAAGTGTAAACTGTTTTAATTTAGTACATGGTAAATGGCGACGGTTGGAAGAATTGGTATCTCAGCCTCATATTTTAGAACTTGAAGTACAGTGTGCCTTACGGATGGCCTCAGTCTGTGATCAGGGTGAGGTCTCATCCAAGGTTGAGCTAAAACTCCAAGAAATTATGTTATGTATTTCAACAACCTCACTTGTAGATGCAGAGAAACCTACCTTAACCCGTTCCGGGAGAACTTCCCTCAAATCAACAATATACCAAAGACTAGAATTCCCACTGAAGACAGGTTTATCCGCATAAGTTAGAAAGACACTTAAATTTTGTGTACCAGAGTTGTAACTCACCCAAGCATTAGCCCTTGATCCATTCTTAATGCTGCTTTTCCAGTCGACAGTCGCTACCGAGATAATGGAATTAACATTGACTCCTACATGATCAGAGCTCGGATCCCATTCATTTTGGAAACTATCAAACTCCAACGCAACAATTTGCTTGGAAGTATTAGTTTTCGCAGTATCAGGACTAAACAGTGCCAGATATCCACCGGTTGAGTTGTCAGGAATCGTTGAATCAAATGGAGCAAAGAAGAAGGCTATACCGTCTCCATTATTCGAAGTATTAAGTGCCTTAATAATAAAGGAGAAGTGGGCTGTGAAGTCTGTAAGCTTCCCAGTCTTGGCATCCCAAATAGTCACAGGTTGATTATATGTGGCGCGGCCAACACTTCTTATGAGGTTTTTATCTGCTTGATTTTTCGTTAATTGGAGAACATCATTAGATGGGAACGCATCTCCTTCGAATAATATGTTGGGAGTGTTTATTGGGAAACTGGAATAATTGAAAGAAACTGAACTTGCAAAGGGGAGCAGTAACAGGATCGAGAAAATCATAAAATTCGGAAAACTAAGGCAGTTGTTATGTTTAGAATGAAGTTGGTAGGAGAAAGCCATGGTTAAATGGCATAGAGAGAAGAGAATGAACGTAAATTGGATGGAGAGATGAAGGATGGGAACACATCTTAAACGTTGAATGCAAGTTCCGGACAAAGTAAAGTGACAGGTGGTCGGGATTATCGTAGCGCAATTGACAAATTTAGAAGCAGTCCACCAATTTGAAGCTGAAGCCAAAAAGAAAAGCACCTACTGCTAGGTCGGCATATTAGCTGGAGAATCGAATTATACTCAATTGACTTGTTTGAATTTTTGTATGTAATCGACATTTTTCTTGTACATTACACGGCTTCAATACGTCTATGCTAGTAACTTGCATCTTATGCAAAAGCGAGTGTGATATGGACAAAGGGATGAAATTATTTTACATAAGCAGAAAGCACTCGAGGCCGGCTAAGGGTTGGGCCTAAGTATTGGGACGTAATTAACTTGAATTTGGCTGTTTTGAGTTTTGAATCCTTCAACAGTTCCTAAGATGTTGATACAACCCCTTTCTCTTGTATCATGATTTCTCTCTTCAAGCAAGATTTAGGTAAAAAAGAAGATATACCAAGCTAGTCAGTTTCCAGTGAAAAGCCTACAATACAATACAAAGAATCTGCTTATGGTTACTCAACCAGTTATGATAGAAGCCTTACGTAAATGATTGTATTTCTTCAATTTGTTTGAAAGCTTTCCCTTAGACAATATAACGTCTGGAAATTTTAATGCAAAGTCGTCAAAGTTTACAATTAAAATCCTGAAACCTAACTCTTAAGGGCCCGTGATAACTGACCCATAATTTTGCTTTTCAGGCCGGCAGACTGCTCTATTAAGCACAAACAAATGTCAATCTGGGGTGTGTTTGAGGGTGTCACTGTCTCTACATATAAGTCTTCGGGTTTACCAAGCAAATAACTGTAAACTATCAGAAAATATTTATATATACATGCAATGAGGCTTGGCCACATGAAATGGGGATTAATTCACAACTCTTATTAATGAATGAACTTTGTTTCAGAACCAAAAGCTTTAGTGTCAAGAAGAGAGAAAAAAAAAAAAAAAAAAAAAACTGAAAAGTGGAAGCCTGGAACACACCAGCTGTAAAAGCCAGGGACTCAAGCGTACACGAGCTCGCAGCTTAAGCCCATCAGCAATCAGAATTTTCTTTATTTTAGCTTAACTTGATATGAAGAATGACAACAACGTCTACAATTGAAGCAATGGTCATGACTTAGAAGTTAACATATCAGAAAAGAATATTAATCTAAAGTGTAAACCTATGATTTAACGACCTAAATTAGCACTTGTAAAAGTCATAAAGGCTTGACTTGAACTGGATGAAGAGTTAGGTTCATGATAAATGGCTACAGGCATCATCTTAGGAAGAATTGGTATCTCAGCCTCATAATTAAGAACCTGAACAGCTTGCCTTATGGATGGCCTCAGCCTATGATCAGGATGAGCACACCATAATCCCAGCATCATCAAACGCTTCAACGGTTCGACTTGGAAATCTCCCAAAAGTCTCTGATCGGCAGCTTCAACGAGACTTTCTTTTCCATAGAGCTTCCAGACCCATGATACCAGTGTCATCTGTAAATCATCTAATATTCCGGGTTCAGTTGCTCTTCTACCGCAAATGATTTCTAGTATCACCACTCCAAAGCTAAATATATCAGATTCCTTACTAGCCTTGCCCGTGCTGATGTACTCTGGCGCCATGTAACCGAAAGTACCAGCTAGCCCTGTGGTCTTGGGGCCGAGCTCACGATCAATAAGTCTTGCGAGGCCAAAATCACCAAGCTTGGTGTTGAAACTTATATCTAACATAACATTGCTGGGCTTTATATCCCTGTGCACCACACATTGTTCCCATCCTTCATGCAAATATAGCAATGCAGAGGCCAAGCCAACAACAATCCTGTATCTGATTCCCTACGAGAGCATTCTATATTCTGAGAAGAGATGAGAATCAAGGCTACCATTTGGCATGAACTCATAAACAAGAAGAAATTCACCTCTTTCATGACACCAACCTATGAGTTGCACTAAATTTCTATGCCTTAAACTGCTGATTATCATCACTTCAGACTTGTATTCTTTTCTTCCTTGTTTAGATCCTTTAGAATTGAACCTCTTAACAGCTATATCTAAATTCCAGTTACTTAAAACACCTCTATAAACATCTCCAAAACCTCCTTGACCGAGTTTCCCTTCCTCTGCAAAGTTATTTGTAGCTTGTTCCAGCTCGCTACAAGAGAATCTCTTTTGCCCGGATCCTGATCTGGCAAGTTCATCATCAATAGAGTTATCGACAACGATCATAGGCACATGATTTTGTCGCTGATCTCCATCTCTCTTCCTCCTATGCAAGAATAACCATAACAAAACAAGCACCACCCCAATCAAGAAAAAAGTACTACAAGCTCCTATTATTGTTGCCAATGCTAGATTGATCACCTTCGTTTTCTTGTTGCCGCAATTAGTTCCATTTTGAGCTTCAAAATTGGCCTTTAAGTTTGAACTAAATTGCCACGAATAAATGCTATATGTCCTGGTGAACTCTCCTGCGGCAGCTGAAAAGCCAATAGTAACCCATTCTGGTAAGTAGTTTATTAGATCTAATTTGCTGCAGAGATTAAGAATTCCACTCAATACAGTATAGTCAGCTTGATCAATCAACGTAACACACAAATATTTCGTACTAGAATTATACTCGACCAACACATTGAGTCTTTTCTGTGCAGTAGTACTTGGCAATCTCCTGAACTCGGAACCTGTGGAGTTAATATGCACTCCAACAAACTGATTATCGAACTCCACAGCGACAAAATGATTTTTTGTCGAGTTTGTAGAGTCGTTATTGCCAGTAACAAGACCAAGGAACCCACCACTGGAGTTCGGAAGCATAATAGAGCCATTTGTAGTGAGGAAGAAAGAAAGCCTAGCACCGGGAAGATCCTCATCGCCAGAGGCCACCGCGAAGGAGAAACTTGAAGTGAAATCAGCAACCCTCCTAGTGGCATTATCCCACAGATGCACTGGCTCTTTATAGATGGCTCTCCCACTGAAATTGACATCGCCTTGGCTGCCTGCAGTTAGCTGGATGACATGATCTCTAGCATTAGCATCACCCTGGCAGAGTATGTCACTGTGTTCACTGAAACATGTAATATTGAATGAAATTGAGTTTACAGAAAAAATATGTAGCAAAATGAGGAAAACCCTGAAGGCCCCAAAGTAAAAATTTCTAGCTGGATTTGATTGCAGGAATGAATGTATTGATTTGCAGAATTCCATCATGAATTGGAGTGGTAGGATAATGTAAGTGTTGAAGATTGGTGTATATAAATTCTCATATGTCCGAATGTTTGTAGCAGGTGAGACATCAGTGTCCTTTGTGGCCGGATTCTAGTGTTAGTTCTGTGCAGTTTCCTATACCAAAAATTGGTAAGTGTTAGACTTAGTAGGTCCTGAATTAAAATTCTTTTGATCATGACTTTCCAGGATTAGTATTGACAGAAAGCGAAGTTCAAATTATGGTTTCAGGGTTGGGTCATTTTCACCTGATTAATTAACCTGGTCGGCCAAGTATTATATCTATCATGTGGAATAATAGATAAATTAGATTTGACAGTAACAGGCAAAACAAGAAATAAACCGACAACAGGTGTTTACCGAGGTTTTACATGGACACCCCTAAGGTTTAGTGAAAAAAAAAGATACATAGATTTTAAAATGAGACACTTACATCCTCGTAGTCTAAGAATGGAATCGCTTGTATGTTTGTAATTGAATGATGTTTGTGAAAAATAACTATTTGATATTTTAATTATGTAACAAATGTCAAATATTAGCTTTTTTTTTTCTTTATTATGGAAGAAAAGGCAAAATAAGAGTACATTAGTTATTGTACCAAGATTATGTGTCTGTATTAACTTTTTAGAAGTATCTGTCAATNCAGGCTATTGTTGATCTTGCTATCATTATTTCATTTGCATTCTTTTAACTATTAATAAACTTTTGTTCTTTTGTTCCAGCTTATATATGGAGATACTACTATATATAAATCCTTGGTTCGAATGGCACAGGAAAATGATGGAATTTTAAGGACACTTTTGTGGGATTGAGTTCGATTGCTTGGCTTACATCATTGAAGCTTTAAAGGACACTTTTTTTCTTGGTTTTCTCCTCACTAAAATTGAGAAGAGACTTTGGGTTAATTTTGTTCAATTGGATTTACTTTTGAGTTCTCGAATAGCTTTTTATATGGAGCTGCTCAACAACTATGTTTAAGACTGTTTTTGTGATCCTTTAGATCCTATCATTTCTGGAAAACAGGTTCACTCTTTTTAATTATTCTTCTCAAATCAATGATATTCTCTCCTTTTCTTTTTTCTCTGGGGAAAATGAGGGAAAATGAGGGAAAATGTAAATCCCTTCTCTCATTTATGTGAAATTCACTGCATGGTTTTTCTTGTAGGATTTCTCTTTAAGATTTCCTTTAATTCAAGGGTATGGGAATTTTGGTATGATTGATGAAGATCCTCCTGCTGCCATGCATTATACTGCGTGCAGATTGGATGTATTTATTATAATTTTAGCTCATTTGAACTTATGTTGCTCTGCTTGGATGAATTTTCTTAATTGAAGATGTTTTTCTTTAACTGAAATAATTCATGATTTGATAAATTGTATCGTAAATTTTGATCTAAAACGAACATAAATTTCTACCAATCCTTGTATATGTTATGCAACGGAAACATAAACTCTAACGCTAGCTATTGAATATAATAATAACAAGTAGTAAAGCAGAAATAAAGGGCCAAAATTAAATGCAAAAATAAAGAATACCAAGAATTAAAGAGGTTCGGTATTGTAACCTATGTCCTCGGACGTTGCAAAAGAATACTCCACTATCTCCAAACAATATTACAAACTTTTGGGCAATACAGCAAATACCCAAAACAAATGGGAGATACAACAAAGCTTTTAAACTAAATGGTCCTTAATGAAAGAACCCTATACAAGAGAAGTGTAAAGAAAATACAACTTGGGATACAAATAACAATGATTTGGGTCCTTATATATAGGCCCCCAAAGTTTCCCACTTTTCATTCCTAAGAAATGTGGGACAAACTAACTTTTTGGCCTATTACATATAAGTCCCTAAACCTTTCTCCATTATCACTTCTATCCTATGTGATTTTGCTAAATGAGCCATTTTTCCAACAAATCTCCACCTTGGCGAATTAGCAAACCTTCAAAGTTTTGTATTCTTCTGTCAAATTTTGCAACACCTTCAAATGCGCCAAAAAGCATAGTCAAGCTCGTAGGATATTGATCAAGTTCAAACAATGATTGAACTTGATCATTGTCACTACTTTTGTTAAGACATCTGCAGGATTCTCAGCAGTCCCAATCTTCTCTAATAAGATTCTTCCTTCAGAAATAATTTCCCGCACAAAGTGGTAACGAACATCTATATTCTTGGTGCGAAAGTGGAATACTGGATTCTTTGCTAAGTGAATAGCACTCTGACTGTCAGAATAGATAGTGATCTTCTTCTGACTAATTTTCAATTCATCCAATAGCCCTTGTAACCAAATAACTTCCTTCACAGCCTCTGTAACTGCCATGTATTCTGCCTCTGTAGTAGACAAAGCAACTGTAGACTACAAAGAAGATTTCCAACTTACTGGAGCTCTAGCAAGAGTAAATACATATCCAGTAGTTGACCGACGCTTGTCCCCATCACCAGCATAATCAGAATCAACATACCCAACAACAAATTGACTAAGATTTTCATCCCGCTCAAAAACCAAACCAATGTTTACATTACCTATAATATACCATAAAATCCACTTCACAGCTTGCCAATGTCCTTTACCAGGATCATACATATACCTGCTCACAATTCCAACTACATGTGAAATGTCGGGCCTAGTAGACACCATTGAATACATCAATCTACCAATCGCATTTGAATACGGAACTTTTGACATATACTCTTGTTCTTCATGCGTACTTGGAGATAATGATGCACTAAGCTTTATATGAGGAGCAAGTGGAGTACTTATAGGTTTTATACTTTCTGTTATGCCAAAACATTGTAAGACCTTCTTTAGATACTGCTTTTGTGTCAAACAAACCTTGCCATTTCCTCTGTCTCTAATTATGTCCATACCAAGAATCCTCTTGGCTTCTCCTAACTCCTTCATCTCAAATTCTTGATTTAGTTGAGCCTTTAACTTCTCAATTTCTTCTACTTTCTTTGAAGCAATCAACATATCATCAACATATAAGAGTAGATAAATGAGAGTATCACCTTGTAGCCTTTGAAAGTACACACAGTTGTCAAATTTGCTTCTTGTGTACTTCTGACCCATCATAAACCTATCAAATCGCTTGTACCACTGCCTCGGAGATTGTTTCAAACCATAAAGCGATCTTTTCAGTTTACAAACCCAATCTTCCTTCCCAATAATCCTAAATCCTTCTGGCTGAGTCATATAGATTTCTTTTTCCAAATGACAGTGTAGAAACGCGGTTTTCACATCAAGTTGAACAAGTTCAAGATTCATCTGAGCAACCAAGGCCAACAAAATTCTAATGGAAGAACGTTTTACAACTGGAGAAAATACCTCATTGAAATCTATTCCTTCCTTCTGAGTGTAGTTGAGCATAGCCTTTCGCCACCAACCTTGCCTTGTATCGGATGTCTTTCAAATTCGAAAATCCTTCTTTCTTTGCATATACCCATTTGCACCTAATTGCCTTCTTATTCTTTGGTAATTGAACTACCTCCCAAGTTTCATTCTTATGGAGAGATTGCATCTCATCTTTCATGGCTTTCTTCCACTTACAATTTTCGGAACTGCTAGCTACTTCATTATAAGTGGAAGGAACTTCACCATCTTCAATTGGGAGTGCATAGGCCACCGTATCAGCAAAACGAGCAGGCTTGCGAATTTCTCGTCTTGGCCTATTAACAGCAATGGATTCTTGTTGAGGTTCTTGGGAAGAATCTTCTTCTTCATCTCCAATAAACTCCTCTATCATAGGAGTCTCATTTCTAGCTAGGCTAACTGATGTTGTTTTAAACTCCATGTGCTGCTGAGTATGCTCTACTTGCTGTGGAGTACTGAAAACCTTCATCTGACTTCTTGTTTTCTTTTCTAACATAGAAGACTCATCAAATGTCACATCCCTACTAAACACTATTTTCTTCGAACTTGGACACCAATGACGGTATCCTTTCACACCTGAGGTAATCCCCATAAATACTGCTTTCTTTGCTCTAGGATCTAACTTAGACTCTTTCACATGATAATAAGTAGTGGAACCAAAAACATGTAAAGAGTCATAATCAAAAACAGTTTTTCTAGACCATACCTCAATCGGCGTCTTGCTTTCAATTGCAGTTGACGGTAGATGATTAATGAGATGACATGCATATATAACTGCCTTAGCCTAAAACTCTTTGCCCAACCCAGAATTGGACATCATACATCGAACTTTCTCCAGTATAGTTCGATTCATGCGTTCTGCCACCCCATTCTGCTGTGGTGTATTTCTTACTGTAAAGTGACGTACTATTCCTTCATCTTGGCAAACTTTCAAAAACGGATCACTACGATACTCCCCACCATTATCTGTACGTAGCTGCTTGATCTTTCTGCCAGTCTGAGTCTCAATCATCTTTTTCCATTTAAGGAAAACACCAAGTACATTATCTTTAGTTTTTATCACATACACCCAAACTCTTCTGGAAAAATCATCTACAAAAGTGACAAAATAGTGCATACCTCCCAAAGATGTTGTTTTGGTAGGTCCCTACCCATTAGAATGAACATAATCCAAAATACTCTTAGTATTATGGATTGCGGTGCCGAATTTCACTCTTGTCTATTTTCCCAGAACACAATGCTCACAGAAATCTAGCTTACAGGTATTTGCACCTTTCAATAAGCCTTGATTCACCAAACTAAGCAAGGCTTTTTCACCTGCATGCCCTAAACGCATATGCCACAGCATGAGCATTTCTGAATCTGCATCCTTGTGTACGACTGTAGTTGTTGTTTCAATAACCGTACTACCATTATAGTAATACAAGTTGTTTCTCCTTGTGCCTTTCATTACCACAAGAGCGCCTGAAGAAACTTTTAGAATTCCATCTCACATATTCACCGTGAAACCTTTAGATTCCAAGGCTCCCAAAGAGATGAGATTCTTTTTCAACTTCGGTACATACCAAACATCTGTCAGAGTTCTAGTTGAGCCATCATGATTCTTCAATTGAATTGAACCTATCCCAGTTGTTTTACAAGCATCATCATTGCCTATATAAATAACTCCACCATCAAGTTCTTCAAAATTAAAGAACCACTCCTTGTGAGGACACATATGATAAGTACAACCTGAATCCATAATCCACTCATTTGATCCAGAGGTGGATGGTAGGCTAACTAGACATAAATCTGACTCATCTTCTTCACGCTCAACAAAGTATGCATCAGAAGCAGCTTTGCCCTCTTTCTTCTGCAACTTTGGACAATCTTTCTTCCAATGCCCTTTCTCACGACAAAAGGCGCATTGATCCCTATTGAGTTTTCCCTTTGAACGAGATCTTCCTCTTCTCCTTCTTACGACTCTGATTTTGACTCTACCTTCTTGCTACAAGTGCTTCTGTTGACTCATCTCTATTCTCCTTCTGATCTTTTTTCCGAATTTCATGATTGGATAGAGCAGAAAAAACTTCTTCAAAGGACAATTTTTCTTTCCCATGAAGAAGTGTAATACTAAGGTGATCCAATTCATCTGGAAGAGATCCAATTAACAACATAGCCTTATGTTCATCTTTGAATGTTTGATCCAAATTTAACAAATCAGTAATTAATCTGTTAAATGTATCAATATGGCTACTGATATTCGTACCTGGTCTCAACTGAAGATGAAACAGTCTTTTCATCAAATAGAGTCGATTCTCATTACTTCTCTTCATGTGTTTGTTTTCCAATGCCTTCCATAACTTATTGGCAGACGTCTCTTTCATGAATGGATATTTCTGCTCTCTACAAAGACATGAGCGAATCATCCCACAAGCTTTTACATTCAACCTCACCCAGTTTTTCTCATAGATATCTTCTGGTTTTTCCTCCTCTAGAACGATATCTAGATCCTACTGATACAAGCTATCTATTACCTCATTCTTCCATAAGCCAAAATTATTTTGACCATCAATTTTTGCATTTGAAACTGTTATCATCTTTACTGGCATGAATGGTGGTGCCGCGGACGGTGATGCCTCGGACGATGAATGCCATTTATGCCTTACTCAATTGGCTTAGTAAACAAAATTCCCAATAACCAAGCTCCACAAATTATTATATTCAATAGCTAACCAACAAATCAACAATAGCCCAAGGTAGTAGTAAGTGCTGAAATGATTAAATACGCATCAGGAAAATTCCCAAGAAACAATGGAGGGGTCACAAATGGTCCCACTTAAAATCCAGTTTCCTTAGACTTTTATTGTCTTGTTGACAGAATTTTCCTAGACATGCATATAACCATACAAATAGCTACTCACTGTCCTAAACCTAGGCTCTGATACAAATTGTTATGCAATGAAAACATAAACTCTAATGCTAGCTATTGAATATAATAATAAGTAGTAAAGCAGAAATAAATGGCCAAAATTAAATGCAGAAATAAAGAATACCAGGAATTAACGAGGTTCGGTATTGTAACCTACGTCCTCGGGCGCTGCAAAAGAATACTCCACTATCTCCAAACAATATTACAAACTTTTGGGCAATACAACAAATACCCAAAACAAAGGGGAGATACAACAAAGCTTTTAAACTAAAGGGTCCTTAATGAAAGAACCCCTATACAAGAGAAGTGTAAAGAAAATATATAGGCCCCAAAAGTTTCTCACTTTTCATTCCTAAGCAATGTGGGACAAACTAACTTTTTGGCCTATTACATATAAGTCTCTAAACCTTTCTCCATTATCACTTCTACCCCATGTAATTTGCTAAATGAGCCATTTTTCCAACTGTATCTTGATTCACCAGTTAATGGAGTGGAACTACTTGAAGTTGAAATGTAGGTTTTAATTTTCCAATTAAATAAACTTCTAAACCGTTGGGGTTTGTGGAACTTTAAATCAAACTTTTTAAGTCACACTAATCTGACCTTATACATACATACACATATATACTTTACTTTTTGAATGTGGCTGATGGTTAAGTAATTATTCCATCCCCTCTACCAATTCCCTTCTTCCTCTCTCCTTGTATTCTCCCTTCATATTTTAACTATACTTGCTACTCGAGAATTGGCAGTCTATTGATAATGGATGCTAATAGTCAAAATCTAGTTTATTGTAAGGTAGAGGAGTGGAACTTTCCTTAATGTTGATTTGACTGGCTATGACACTTGCTCAATTATTTTGATAATTTATAAAACAGCTCACATCAAAGCTTGTTAGGAGGTGTACCTGGAAAAATCAAGTTGAGTGTTCTAGATTATGAATAATCATGAAGCTGAACTAGTTTGTCATGAAATTAAGAGCGAATTAGTGACGAGAGGATATTTCTACTGCACTCTTTTGGACAAGAAAAATAACTGCATATTGACCTTTAGTGAATGAGTAGTCACAAATAAGATAGAGATCAAGTGAGGAATGAAACCCCTTGAAGGTAACTACTGCCATTTTCTTGTTGTAGATGCTGACTTCAAATCAGATAGACATTTTGTAAATAATTCCTACCTCAAATTGTTGTGATCATAGTACTTCATTGGCCTATTGTATCAACTTTGAAGGCAGGAGTAATGAAAGGTATGATTGGGCTCCTATTTGTATAATAGTTCCCTATTAGAGATAGAAATTCTAACTTTTTTGATATACCAGAATTCTCTATGTGCATCAAGGAGTTGGGGATTATATGTTACAATGTTGAATAGTTAGGGAACTCATGAGATATAAAACCCAGATAGCTGGCTCTTTGGAATTTGAACCTTCTGACTTCCTGGTTTGGAAGCCAAGGTCATAACTGTTTGATCTACCTTTTGAGTTTAGGAGCTTCTAAGTATTCTCCACTTAACTCCCACTGTAGAGCTTCTTGTTGAATTATCCAAGTAAAAAACTCTCTTCTATTCCATCAAAGATATCTTTATTATACTTTATCCTCATGACAAACGTAAGAAGCAAATTTACATTGTTTTATTGTTAGCTCATTTTTAACTTTGATGGAGTTTGTAAATACATCTCAGTTTGATAGTAGCCATTTCATGAAGAAATGTTACTGAGGGGAATAGAATTAAATCAATGTCATAGATAAGTTATGATCTTTACCCACATATACTGAGGATGGAGACGTATGTTGCATGCACAGACATCTCATAGGGGCAGTCTTCTTGCTAAGTGTTGGCTTTTAATGTGTGCTTCTTGAGACTGCTGCTTAACACTTAAAAGCTTTAAATGGTTAATCATTTACTCGGTTTACAACTTACCTCCAGTTCTACCTTTAAGAAACATTGCTTCAACCTCTCTCTATAGGTTGATTATTCAAAACCTAATTGTTTGTTCTTGTGAGTCACTTTTGCTTCATAGTTCTACCTTCTTTGCTTTAAGTTCTTAAAGATCATTTGTTTTCTTTAATTTTTTGTCTGACAGCCACTAGCTGAAGCAATGCTGTTGACAGATTTAGAGCTAGACACTGTAAGTGCTATTTCTTGTTTCATAATCATTTATAATCTACATGCTTTAAATCATCATTAATATATTTATGCATCGAATTTGATCTCATTGCAGGTAAAAGATGATCTATTATGGAAGAGTTCTCCTGAAATTAAGGTGACTTAATCTAACTGTTTTTTCCTTAGTTGTACATTTTGTTTCGATTTTCATTGTTCCTGTTGCTTTCTCTCATGAACAATGTTTATAGGAGGTATGAGTAAAATTTTTTTATTTCAGATCATTTTATGTTTTACAGGTTCAGATGGCAACCAACATTTGTCAAAATCTTGGAGAGTTGTTAGACGAGCTCTATGTGTTAATTCATCATCCAAAAGGCACAGTAAGTTCCCAAGGTCTTATTCATTGCTTGCTTCCATTGATAATAATAGAAATTGATGTTAGGTTTGATTTAGTATATTGGGACTTATTCATTTTTTTTTTCCTATAGATGTATTGATCATTAGTGTTGTGTGAAATGCAATTTAATTTGGGTTGGAGTTTTAATGATATGAAGGGAGGATTATGTGCTATCTTTGTGGACACCTGGTCCGCTTTGTACATGCAACTTCTTCATATTTAGTAATATACATTCTCAGTTTCTTAAAAAAGAAAAAAAGAAAAAAGAGAGAAGATTCAGAGGAAAGTGAATTTTTAATCCTGAATAGATTTTTGGTTATGGTGGATAGTCTATTCCTAGTTTGGTTGTTGAAGTACTGTCAAGTTTGATTGGCCTATGACAATATGAGCTGATGTAATGGCTTAAGTGTGTTTTATGTTATGTATTTGGCATGAGAGAACTGGTAGGGCTTTTGGAATATGGAAGTTTTTCTATGAAACTCAATGTTGAGTTTGCTTTGAGAATCTTATTTCCACCATTGTAAGCTCCGATGTATTCCATACACAAGGATCTATTTTGAGCTTCATTGATTTATTGAACTTTAGGAACTTATGTCTCCTGCTTTTTTCGACTTCCTTTCATTTGTGCTTTTCTTGAGTAACACTGTTCATTGCTGGCAAATTTTGTTTCGAACTATAATGGAGAACAAAAGGAGCCATCATTTCTGCCTGCTCGACTCCCAAATCTATTATTGAATGGTTCTTTTGGGATTGCGGTGACTTAATCTAATTATTTTTTCCTTAGTTGTACATTTTGTTCGATTTTCATCGTTCATGTTGCTTTCTCTCATGAACAATGTTTATTGGAGGTATGAGTAAAATTCTTTGATGTCCAATCATTTTATGTTTTACAGGATGACATGAGAACCGACATTCATGATTATCTTGAAGAGTATATAGACACAGTCAATGCGGTAATTTATAATAAAAAAGGCAAAGTAAGTTCTCAAGGTCTTTTTCATTGCTTGCTTCCATTAATAATAATAGAAATTGATGTTAGATTTTATTTAGTACGGTGGGAATTATTCTTTTTTTTTTTCTTATGCATGTATTGATCATTAGTGTTGTGTGAAATGCAATTTAATTTGGGTGGAAGTTTTAAAGATATGAAGGGAGGATTATGCGGTATCTTTGTCGATGCCTCGACCGCTTTATACATGCAACTTCTTCTTGATATTTAGTAATATACATTCTTAGTTTCCGAGAGAGAGAGAGAGAGACAATTTTTAATCCTGAATAGATTTTTTGTCATGGTGGATAGTCTATCCCTAGTTTGGTTGTTGAAGTACTGTCAAGTTTAATAGGCCTTTGACAATATGAATTGTATGTAATGGCTTAAGTGTGTTTCATGTTGTGTATTTGGCATTAGAGAAATGGTAGGGCTTTTGGAATATGCAAGTGTTGATATGAAACTCAATGTTGAGTTTGCTTTGAGAATCTTATTTCCACCATTTTAAGCTTTGATGTATTCCGTACACAAGGATCTACTTTTGAGCTTCATTGATTGAACTTTACGAACTTATGTCTCCTACTTTTTTCGACTTCCTTTCATTTGTGCTTTTTTTGAATAACACTATTCGTTGCAAGTAAAAAAATATTCGAAAACATTATGTTGAACCAAAAGAGCCATCATTTTTGCCTGCTCGACTCCCAAATTTGTTATTGAATGGTTTTTCTTCAATTGCGGTGACTTAATCTAACTATTTGTTCTTGAGTTGTACATTTTGTTCAATAGTCATTGTTCCTGCTGCTTTCTCTAATGAGCAGTTTTTATTTCAGGTATGAGTAAATTTTTTTTTTATGTTCAATCATTTTATGTTTTACAGGATGGCATGACGACCAACATTCCTTCTCATAATCTTGGAGAGTTGGTAGATATGCTCTGTGTGTTATTACATAATCCAGAAGCCACAGTAAGTTCCCAAGGTTTTGTTTTGGCTTATTTTATTTTTACTGATATTAATAGTTGTAATTGTAGGAAATCAGTGATAAAGAGTTTGATTTTATAAAGAATCTAGGACTATCTAGAATTTAAATTTAAACTTAAAATAAAGATAATCCTAGCTAAGGTTATCCGTAGGTAACCTGTTTTTCCTATAACTAGAGAGATGTAACATATGCCTAGTGTGATGAATTAATAAAAATAAGTAGCCTGTTCTATTCTTTCAGTAATAAATGTTGGTTTTCACATTATTCCGCTCTCTATTAGTTGCCAAAATTGCTGGAATTCATGCCTGGACCTGATTTTCCAACTGGAGGACTCATTATGAGAAACCCTGGGTAATTTATATTCTTTATGCTTTTGTTAATTTATTTTATTTCTCTCTCTCAGTGTACAGGCACACTTATGTTGGAAGTGATTTATTTGGTATTTTTTTAAGCATATGAGTGCGACTACATTAGGGGCAATAGCCAAACTCCCTCCTTCCCCAACAAAGAAGAAAGGCACAAGGACCATGTACATAACAATCACTGTTTTTCCTTGCATATTGACTATATAACATTTATTGCAATTATAAACTAGAAATAATTTCACTGCAATTAATTCAAAATCCTGGTAATATTATGATTTTTTGTCAGTTCAACAAATGTATGGTCTAATACAAAATCAAATTGTTAATATATAGAGAAAACAATAGAGTCAGGAATTTAAATGGTTGTTTAGGAGCATGATTCGTCAATATTTTCAAACAAAAGGAAGGTAGTTGTATTCCACTACGCCATGGCTTTGTCAGACATAGCTACTAGGTATGACACATGCGACTTCCTCATAATTGTCTCTGAAAGTGTGTAAATAGAGAGAAATAGAAGAAGCCTGTCAACCAGTCAGTGAGTATTCCAGGTTCAATTTGGACATTAAAATCAAGCTTATGATTTCCATCAAACATTGTAGTTGAGTATCAGTATTGTTTGAAACATATTTTTTCAATGCGGTATTGCCTTGTTTAAATCCTGAGACTCTTTTGTGATTAGTGTCCTAAGATTTAATCGTTTTGTCAAGGATCTTAAATGCATATCGAACTGGGAGAGGATGTATTGTCATAAGAGGAAAAACTAATATTGAATTGCTCGACTCTAAGACAAAGAGAATGGCAATTATTATAAAAGAGGTGAATATCTTGGTTTTCTTTAAGGGGACAGATGTATGTATTACTTTTCAAATGGTCATTGAAATGTTGAGTTCAGAGTAATGCCATTGTTTAGTTTTTTTCCTAATGAAATAGATTCCTTACCAAATCGACAAATCCTTGCTGGTGTAAAAGATAGCTGGTCTTGTTGAGACCAAGGTAAATGTATTTCTAAAATGTGTATTTCTCTTTGTATCTGTTTTCATTAAAAGTAGCATAGATGATGGTTAGCTTTTACAACAACTATATATCCTGGTAGTCGTTTAATCTATTCCTTTTCGGCACGTTTTTGCCTTATGACTACTTGAATTATAGTGCATTTAGCTCAATTGTATTCTTTGGATTTAATTAAAGCAAGTATTTCTCTCGACCTTCAATGGCATGATATCGGAATTCTTAAACACTACAACTTGTCAATAAGCATAAACAAACTGAAGGGTATATATTATTAGCAACTTATCACAACTTGGCACTACCAACAATTGTGAGAGTCAATGGAGAAAGAAGGATACACGAGATTCTTGGAGAAAAAAGGGTGAAGACTCTCACAATCTAGCCTTAATTAGTAGAGAGAAGTTGAGTGATCTTGGAGCTCTAATGGTAACATGTTCAGACCAAGATGACAATCCAATCGAGCCTATAAATTTGGAAAGTTCAAATTCATGGTAGTTCAGCAAACTCCCAAATAAAGAAGGATTCTCTGCTGTCACATTCCCCTGTTATCAAGCTGTAAACATAACAACTTCCCCTGTTATCAAGCTGTCATCACAACAAATGGAGGGCATACCAGATTGTCAAACGACTCAAACCGGAACCAGATTTCATGGGATTTCTCTTTTATTTGATTTACAACTGGCTCATTGTAATTTCATTTTAAGCACCTCACTTGTATTGCCTAAGTGTTCACGTCACCATTGAATAAAATTTCAGTTTCATTTTCTTTCAGAACAAATACTCAATCAGCTTAGTTTTTTCTTTATGGTATTAGAGCCATTGTGAACAATAGGCGCAACCTATCACAACTCCTGCATTTTTTTTTTTCTCTTCAACTTCCATCTTACCTTCTGCTCGTTTCTTTCACCATGACTACCTTGTCACTCAATGTTGGCAACTTTATCACCCTCCGACTCACCCCAAACAATTACCCCTTATGGCGTGAGCAAGCACTGGGTCTTGCCGAGAGTCAAGAAATGGTCGGGCATCTCACAAATGAAGATCCCGCTCCAACAATACACAAATGCAGAAAATTCAACACCACAATTAACATATGCTTTTATAGCATGGCAAAAGTCAGATCATCTCCTTCGAGGGTGGATCATTGGAACACTCTCTGAGGAAACTCTCAGACTCGTTGTTGGTCTCGACACAGCTCATGCTATTTGGGAGGCTCTAAAAAATGCATATGCACAAGACTCACAAGAATGTGAGTTGACACTGCAACAACAAGTGACCTATCTTCGAAAGGAAGACAACACAACAATCACAAAACATATTCGCACCTTCAAAGGTCTCTATGACAATTTATCAGCCATTGGAAAGCCTGTACCAGACCAAGAAAAAGTCTTTTGCCTTCTCACCAGCCTTGGTCCTCACTATGAAACATTCACAATAGCCATGTTGAAGCCCCCTAGGCCATCATACTCTGAGTTGGTCTCTCAACTCCAAAACTTTGATCAAAGGCGCAACTGGTTCTCTAACCACATAGACATCCCAGCTTCTTCCCTCAATCATCAAATGGATTTTTATGGACAGCAGCAACAACACCCACAGCCAAACATTTCAGGCTATCATGCACCTCCACAAAAATTCACCTCCAATGGTCGTGGATTCCAGGCTCAATAGTAAAGGGACTCTTCTTCAGCAAACTCTCAACGTCGACCTCCACCACCTTGTAAGCGTCGCATGACACCTGTAGAGAGGGACAAATACCATGAACAACAATGCCAATATTGTGGGATGATGGGCCATGTTGCTAAGATATGCTGGTGTGTGCCAAAGAAACTCGTTCAACAAGATGAGATTCCACAAGTACTTGCAACACTTACTTTGGACAGCACCATTGCTGACACCGAATGGACAACGGACACTTGGGCTTCCAACCATATGACAGGTAAGCCAGGTATGTTAACTAACCTTCGTAAATACTTTGGTGCTGACTCTATGCTAATTGGAGATGGGTCTTCCATGCCAATTCTTGCAATTGGTGATTCTTGTATAAAACAAAAGGCATTTGCCATACCTCTCAATGATGTTCTATTGGTTCCAAATTTAACAAAAAAATTACTTTCAGTAAGCCAGTTAACTAAACAATTTCCTGTTAATTGTGAATTTTCTAATGTTGATTTTTGTGTTAAGGAACGGGAAACAAGACAGGCAATGATAACAGGGAAACGCAAGGGTGATCTCTATGTCTTACCCACTTCACCAGAATTGTATTTTTCCCATCAGTTCAAATCAGGCACTGCAGAAGTTTGGCATCAACGCCTAGGCCACCCACAGTCTTCAGCTTTACAAATGCTAAAAAATAAAGGCCTTATTGATGTCGTAGGGACAACAAAATTTCACCATCTTTGTGATAGTTGTCAACTAGGAAAACTTAGTCGTTTACCTTTTTCTTGTTCGGAACATTCAAGTACTAGTGTCTTTGAAAAAATTCATTGTGATTTGTAGGGACCTGCACCTGTTTTATCAATTTCAAAATTTAAATATTATGCTTGTTTGGTTGATGATTTTTCTAAGTACACGTGGATTATTCCCTTGCGCAACAAATTTGATTTTTTTAATGCATACTTAGCTTTTGAGAAATATGTTGCCAAACAATTTAACAAGGAAATTAAAATCTTTCATTCAGACGGAGGTGGTGAGTATCAATTCAAAACTGACGAGTAATTTTCTTTCTACAGGCATTGTTCATCAAGTATCATCCCCATATACCCCTAAGCAAACTGGTATAGTTGAGAGGCGCCACAGGACTATAAGAGAATTAGGAATGACTATGTTATTTCACTGTGGTGCACCCTTATTTTTATGGATAGAGGCCTTCACCACAGCTGTGAATCTTATGAATCGCCTACCTTCATCTGCTCTCAACTTTGAAATCCCATATTTTACACTTCATGGGACACATCCAGATTATTCCTCACTTCGAGCATTTGGGTCTAAGTGTTTTCCCTACACTTGGGATATACGAAAACACAAATTTGATCCAAAAACACTTCCGTGTATTTTTGTAGGCTACAGTGAAAAACATAAGGCTTATAAGTGTTATCATCCATCAAGTAAAAATTTTTCATCTCTCGTCATGTTGTCTTTGATGAGTTAATTTTTCCATATAAGCCTATCAATAAATCCTACATGACAGCAAATCAACCACAGGTAATTAGTATTTTTGATTCTTGGTTACCACATTCTAACATTTATTCTTTCGCAGGTACAATTTCGGACTCTCCCTCACCCCCATGTCAAAGTCCCTTGCTGCCAATTGACACTTGTACTCCACTAAGTCTTTCCCAAAATTCTAGTCCCATTGAGTCATCACAGCAATCCCCCTCCATCGAGTCACAGACCAGTGCAGAAATTAATGACTTTCATGAGTCCTCCCATCATAGTCCTGGTCCTTCAGCACCATTGGTCCACTCCATGGTCACTAGGTCTAAACTAGGTGTGGTAGAACCAAATCCTAAGTATGCCTTAACCACAATCACCTCAGCTAATATACCTCGTGAGCCTCACAATATTAAGATTGCATTGGCACATCCTGGTTGGAAAGTAGACATGGACGAGGAGTTGGCTGTACTACATCAGAATGAGACCTGGAAACTGGTTCCTCGAACACCAAGCATGCATGTCATTGGTTCAAAATGGGTGTTTAAATCAAAACTCAAACCTGATGGTTCTTTAGATCAATTCAAAGCACGTTTAGTTGCAAAAGGGTATCATCAAATTGATTGAATAGACTACACATAAACTTTTTCTCCAGTTATCAAACCAGGGACAATACGCATGATAATTACCATAGCTCTTGTTCAAAAGTGGTCCATTCGTCAACTGGATGTAAAAAATGTCTTCTTGCATGGTTTAATTTATGAGGATCTATACATGCAACAACCACCAGGAATGGCAGACTCTCAACATCCAACACACGTTTGCAAACTACAAGAGCTCTTTATGGCCTAAAACAAGCACCACGTGCTTGGTTTGATCGTTTTAGTGCATTTCTTCTTAAAAATGGTTTCGTTTGTAGTCTAGCTGACCCTTCATTATTTGTTTTCCATTCGGACTATGGCTCATTGATTTTACTTCTTTATGTAGATGACATGCTGCTCACAGGATCAACTCCAACACTTGTTTCATATTTTATTATGTTGCTAAGCAGTGAGTTCTCAATGAAAGACTTAGGACCTATTCACCACTTTCTTGGGATGGAAATAACGTCAACAACAAGTGGCCTTCATCTATCCCAGTCACATTATGCATTGATGATACTTGAACGCTCAAATATGGCTGACTGTAAGCCAATGAGTACACCTCTTGAAGCTAAAACAAAAATATCTTCCAATGATATTCTCATGGAAGACCCAAGTTACTATCGAGGACTTGTTGGAGCTTTACAGTACCTTACGCTCACTCGTCCTGATCTTTCGTTTAGTGTTAATTATGTCTCTCAATTCATGCATGCTCCCACAATGACACATTTAAAAATGGTTCGACGTATTTTACGATATGTCAAAGGAACAATTGAAATGGGACTAAATTTTTCTTCACACACTGCACTTGATCTATTTGCTTTCTCATATTCAGATTGGGCGGGGTGCAATATAACGAGACGATCCACTACTGGCTATTGTACATTCCTTGGAGGAAACCTTATCTCTTGGTGTGCAAAGAAACAGCATACAATTTCCCGGTCAAGCACGGAAGCAGAATATCGTGCAATGGCTAACACAGCAGCTGAACTCACTTGGATGACCTTCATTCTCAAAGATCTTCGTATTACATTGTCATCTCCTCCCATACTTTACTGCGACAACCTTAGTGCACTTCATATGATAGTAAATCCGGTATTCCATGCCCGAAGCAAACATATCGAGTTGGATTATCATTTTGTGCGCGAACGTGTTGCCCGTGGACTGCTTGCACACAACATATCTCCTCTAATAATCAAGTTGCCGACCTTTTCACCAAACCGATGTCAAAAACAGCTCTTCAATATTTTCGCAACAAACTTTGCCTCTAGCCCGGCAAAGTTTGCGGGAGGGTATTAGCAACTTATCACAGCTCGGCACTACCAACAATTGTGAGAGTCAATGGAGAAATAAGGATACACGAGATTCTTGGAGAAAAAAGGGAGAAGACTCTCATAATCTAGCCTCAATTAGTGGAGAGAAGTTGAGTGATCTTGGAGCTCTAACGGTAACATGTTCAAACCAAGATGACAATCCAATCGAGCCTATAAATTCGGAAAGTTCAAATTTGCATTTCAATCTGCATTGTAGTTCAGCAAACTCCCAAATAAAGAAGGATTCTCTGCTGTCACATTCCCTTGTTATCAAGCTATCAACATAACAACTTCCCCTGTTATCAAGCTGTCATTGCAACAAATGGAGCGCACACCAGATTGTCAAACGACTCAAACCAGAACCAGATTTCATGGGATTTCTCTTTTATTTGATTTACAACTGGATCATTGTAATTTCATTATAAATACCTCACTTGTATTGCCTAAGTGTTCACGTCACCATTGAATAAAATTTCAGTTTCATTTTCTTTCAGAACAAATACTCAATCAGCTTAGTTTTTTATTTATATATATAGTAAATATTTATTTTATGTCTTATTACATAGCACTTTTGATCTGGTAAACAATTTTTTGTTTATATGCTTTGTTACTCAATCAATCATATTCTTCTTCAATTCTTCACTTTTAAATGCCCACTGTTTTACATGTTATGATATTTTTAATGTGATAGAAGCAGTTGTTACTCAATCAAAACAACACTGCAGGTGTTGTTGGAGCTCCAATTCTTTCGCTGCTTCAGCAAATATGCAGAACAATAAATGTCAAACTATTTGGGACAATATTTCTTTATTCTTGTGTTTACTAAGATGACAAAAAGCAAATTAAAAGAAATGTGTAAATATGTTAAATAGAATATTTTCTGGTTAATTCAAAGCAAAACATTTTTTAACTTGTCATTATGATAATGCGAAGAGTTGTGGCTTGCAATGCAATAGCCAGAGAATGGAAGAAATGCTTCCAAAATTATTACAACTCTGAAAGGAAGGAAGATTTTTAGCCACTACCTGTTTCGTGATTTTAGGAGTAATTACAAATGTGAGCATTTCTTTAATTTATTCAATTGATTTTTAGCTTGCTCAGATTCTTGGACTAGGCATATGGAATCTCAATGCATCACTTAAAACTTGCTTTGTTTTCATGGAAAAGGTTTGATATAGTACTCTAACCACGTCCCTCCCTTTTATATTTGTGTATTTTCTTATTCGATTTAAATATTTAATGTCCTCTTACTCTTTCAATTTTCAATTTTTTTTTTTTTTTTGACAACATATATATATATATATATATGCTGGCTGTTCCTGCTTCTGATGATGAAGCCACCTCTGCTCAACCATTAAATTGTATGTATCAAGCACTAATGATGTTCTTGAATTGTGTTTTCATTTCTTTTTAATTCTTATTAATTTAAATCTCATTCTCGCTACTAATATTTATTTCTAAATTAACATAATTTGATTTTAGGCTTTACTCCTTGAGGTCTCAGAATCTCTTATTTTACTGTGTGTACCTGGGTCAATAAATTTATCACATCAATGAAATCCTGGGATGATTACAATAATTATGATCTAATTAAATGATATAGAAGATTAGAACTAATATATCCATTCACAGTTGTAATTTATTATAAATCACTGAATAAAGTAAAATTATCTCTTATCTTCCCCGAGATAAGAAAATATCAGTAAGACCTAAAAATATTTAAAGTTATTGTTGGCTCTCTTCATAATTTATTGAATCATCATTCATTTACCTATTCAAATCATGTTAATTTGTCCTTCATTTTATCAAATTTGAAGAGAGAATATGATGGTTTTTGATACTTTAGAAGTGTCGTTGATGTTTCAAAACCTCAAGGGAGGTCAAAGATGATTTTTTAAGCAAACCCTACTCTTTGTCAAGTTCTTGATTAATATAAGCTTCATAATTTTTTTTTTTTTTTGGTAACCGGGAATGTCTAAACCAGCTTGTATATACTTCTAGTGATCACCCCTATTAGTAATCAAGGAGAATCGAATTCAAGACCTCTTGAATAATATCACCAAGAGCAAGCTTCATAATTACGAGGGTTGAATAATATTTTCACCCTCAATCTATTGCAAAAGAGTATTTTCTCCCCTTGATTTCTAAAACACGGTATGTTGCACACATTTTTTGAATTCAAGTATAAAAACTTAATTGTGAAAGGGTAATATTGTCAATTCATAATGTTATATTAGATTTTCTGTCTCCACGATGTTAAATATGTGAGGTGAACTGACAAGATTACCTTTTCACAGTTTAGTTTTAACGCTTGAATTCATAAAATAATTTTTTTTTTTTTTTTTTTCACAATAGATTGAGGGTTAAAATGTTATTTGGCCTAATTACGAGCAATACTACAGATTAAAGAATTAATTATGGATGAAAGAGTTAATTAGCTTAATTCCTATACGCAAATTGTATATGCTCTTCTTTCATACATTGATTTATTCAACTGTTTGTAACCATTCTATGGAAAGTTGTTGGACCGCATATACAGTAGGCTCCTTATCCCTTAAAATATTAATTATATATATGATATTTAAATTAATGAGTTATGAATAACCACTAAAAATATCTCTTAGGAGAGATATAAAACTATAAAACTGAATCCTAAGGGTTGGCCTAATAGGCAAGAAGGTTTGTTCCTTTTATTAATTTCCTAGATTCAAAACATCTTGGGACAATCTATCACATTTATGGCTTACCTTAGAACATTGAGTTTGTGAGGTATTCAATATAGATCCCGAAAATTAGTTTAGATGTCGAGTATGCTGGGACAGACACTCCATCACTCTTANAGCGTTCTAATGTGGGAGCTTTGGCTGTCTTTGCTTTGTTTTGAAGAAAAAAAAGGAGTTCGTTCATTAATAAAACAAGGAGGACCACTCCACGAAACAAAGCAAAGACAGCCAAAGTTCCCGCACCAGGTCACAGCATCCACACAACCCAACCCGAAGCACCATTAACCAAACAGTAGACCCTCTCCCAGCCCTCTTGCTCCAACCGAGCAGTCCACTAGCAAGCATGCACCGCCCAGCCTCCCAAAAAGAGATACAAGCATCCCAAGCTTGCTAAAAAGCAAAAGCAGCAAGCAAAACCAACCCAGAAACGGCTAGATTGGTGCAAGGTAAGCCAGGTTCGACTAATCGTGCATCGTTCTAGTGACTGTTGGTGACGGTCGCCAGTGGTGGTAAACGGTCGGCAATTGTCTTGGGTGGTTAGGAGTATTTTGTTAACTTTTAAACTTTTATTGTGATTGTAGTGTTTTAGCTAAATTCTCAAATATAGAGGTTAATCGGTTATTCCTTCCTACCAAACATATTAATCATTTATACCTATCAATTTATTCAAATCTAACCAAACATATTAATATAAAATTCCTCAATAATTTTCAAGGTAATTTATCTCATTGGTAATTTTATCTTTTTATTAGTAAAGCATTCTTGAAACCAAACGCAACCTAAGTCTATCACTAACCCAATTGAACACAATGAAAAATAAATAAATTAGAGTTTATCATTGCATAGAAATCTATAAGTCTATCACTAACCCAGTCTTGTGGTGTGCTTAGTTTAATTGTGGGCCGCTAATAGATAATTACCCATTTAGCATGTTTCTTTTTACAAACCAGAGTTAAGCCCACTCTTTATAAAACCTTATATATAGTCTTCATTTTTTCCCTCTCTTTTTCTTGTCTTCATAAGTTAGTTAGCTCCATTTCCATTTCCCTTTCATTCAACAATCCTTACTCAAAGAACCAAGAACCCAAATGTCACTTTGAACGGAGTTCATCAATACGTTTGTTTTTTCTCTTTTTTTCAGAAATTAATGGCTGGAGATGGTTTTTTTTATTCAAGTTATTAAATTTAGATAATTTTATTTATTTTATAGAATCAAATTGGTCTTGGTTGGAGGGTTTCTTTTTTTACAGAGAGAGGAATGAAAGTTCTATTAACGATAAAGGTGAGGAATTTTTTATTTTATTTTTGGTAGATTCTTGTTAAATATTTGGAATCTTTTACTGAATTTATTTGATTATATTCTATCAAGATTTGGTCTGTTTGCATGATCTGAAAGATTTATGGAGTAAAAAAGCATACGCGGAGAGTGGTTGCAGAAAAGTGTTATGCAACAGAAACATAAACTTTAACGCTAGCTATTGAATATAATAATAATAAGTAGTAAAGCATAAATAAATAGCCAAAATTAAATGCAAAAATAAAGAATACCAAGAATTAACGAGGTTCGGTATTGAAACCTACGTCCTCGGGCGCTGCAAAAGAAAACTCCACTATCTCCAAACAATATTACAAACATTTGGGCAATACAACAAATACCCAAAACAAAGGGGAGATACAACAAAACTTTCAAACTAAAGGGTCTTTAAAGAAAGAACCCTATACAAGAGAAGTGTAATGGAAATACAACTTGGGATACAACTAACAATGATTTGGGTCCTTATATATAAGCCCCAAAAGTTTCCCACTTTTCATTCCTAAGCAATGTGGGACAAACTAACTTTTTGGCCTATTACATATAAGTCCCTAAACCTTTCTCCATTATCACTTCTACCCTATGTGATTTTGCTAAATGAGCCATTTTTCCAACAAATCTCCACCTTGGCGAATCAGCAAACCTTCAAAGTTTTGTATTCTTCTATCAAATTTTGCAACACCTTCAAATGCGCCAAAAGGCACAGTCAAGCTCGTAGGATGTTGATCAAGTTCAAACAATGATTGAACTTGATCATTGTCACTACTTTCGTTAAAATATCTACAGGATTCTCAGTAATCCCAATCTTCTCTAATGAGATTCTTCCTTCAGTAATGATTTCCCGCACAAAGTGGTAACGAACATCTATATGCTTGGTGCGAAAGTGGAATACTGGATTCTTTGCTAAGTGAATAGCACTCTGACTGTCAGAATAGATAGTGATCTTCTTCTGACTAATTTTCAATTCATCCAATAGCCCTTGTAACCAAATAGCTTCCTTTACAGCCTCTGTAACTGCCATATATTCTGCCTCTGTAGTAGACAAAGCAACTATAGACTGCAAAGAAGATTTCCAACTTATTGGAGCTCTAGCAAGAGTAAATACATATCAAGTAGTTGACCGACGCTTGTCAAAATCACCAGCATAATCAGAATCAACATAACCAACAACAAATTGACTAAGATTTTCATCCCGTTCAAAAACCAAACCAATGTTTACAGTACCTATAATATACCGTAAAATCCACTTCACAGCTTGCCAATGTTGTTTACTAGGATCATGCATATACTTGCTTACAATTCCAACTGCATGTGAAATGTCGGGCCTAGTACACACCATTGAATACATCAAGCTACCAACCGCATTTGAATACGGAACTTTTGACATATACTCTCGTTCTTCATGCGTACTTGGAGATAATGATGTACTAAGCTTTATATGAGGAGCAAGTGGAGTACTTACAGGTTTTGTACTTTTAGTTATGCCAAAACGTTGTAAGACCTTCTTTAGATACTGCTTTTGTGTCAAACAAACCTTGCCATTTCCTCTATCTCTAATTATCTCCATACCGAGAATCTTCTTGGCTTCCCCTAAATCCTTCATCTCAAATTCTTGATTTAGTTGAGCCTTTAACTTCTCAATTTCTTCTACATTCTTTGAAGCAATCAACATATCATCAACATATAAGAGTAGATAAATGAGAGTATCACCTTGTAGCCTTTGAAAATACACACAGTTGTCAAATTTGCTTCTTGTGTACTCCTGACCCATCATAAACCTATCAAATCGCTTGTACCACTGCCTCGGAGATTGTTTCTGTAGAGTCAGATGCCCTAGAGCCAATCAATTATTGAGAATTGACTTTGTAATAATGTTCATTAATCAATAATAAAAGACATTTTTATTCTATATCGCGTAACATTATGATTGCAATATGTATTAATATATGTCCTTAGAATGGTAGAACCGTAACGAGGGTATCAAGTGTTTCAAATCTTGATAGTGAGAACCCTATGAGCACATATGGTGGTCATTATCGAAACGTCGTAGCCCCAGTATTATTCTGAAGTAAGGGCACAGATAATACGGTAAGGCTATCATAGTGTTGAACGACCCTGTCGAAAGGCAGTGACTGATCTCACTTGTCAAGGTTGTTTGGTGACAACTTGGTGCAACACATGGGTGCTTGTTGTAGGGGATATACCGCAACAAGTTCACTGGACTGACCCATCAGAGGATTCCATATGGATGGTAACGTTAGTGTCTATGGAACAAATCCTCTACGAATGGTGGTACATGTGATCCTTAGACTTGAGAACACCGGAGCGCCTTATGCACCGATTGGTGCAGTTTGACACTAGCCTAAGCAGTTCTTTTCAGAGTTGTCAATACGGTGGTGATTGGCTGCATCGAGGAGTGTATCAAGACTATGGTGGATTGACAGAGGATTCATCACTCTCGGGTACGGGAGAAGTTATCTCACGGCGTAATTCAGTATATGGCGATGACACTAAAACTGTGGCCACAGTGGGATTGAGTGTTTGCTCTATCCGGATTATAATACAGGTCATTGGTCCAGAAACTGAATACATAATATCGAGAGTAACCGAAGGTTGACACTATTTCTATGCCTTCGTCTCGTTGAGAACGAGATGAAAGGATCGAATTGTACGGTAACCATATCGTTGACAGGTAGCTACTTTGCTGAATCCGAATCTATCGGGTGCCATGATGCCTTGCTAGGGGCCAATCTTGGTCTGTGTATAAGTGAGACGATTAATTGGTGTTAATCGCGATATATACACTACCGGTATGATGAGGAGCCTAGGGTCACATACATAGAAGATAATTAAGACTTAGGAGAAAGAAGGGCATTTTCGTCTTTTGGGCGAAAGGGTATTTTGGTAATTTCACAGTGCAATTAAATTTGCTGAGGTCGTAGCATTTATTTAATTTGTTAGAAAAATTAATAAGTGAAATTACGTTTAAATAATGTTCGCATATATTAAATAAATTATCATTATTGTTAAATGTTAATATATATATTAAATTATATTAATTGATTTAATTGAATAATGATGAATTAAATTAAAATATCTAAATGGGAGTGTTTGGCAAATTTGGGGGTGTTTGGGTTGGAGCCCAAGCCCATTCCATATGGGAATAGGGAACTAAAATAAGACATAAAAGAAAAGGTTTTAGTTGAAAGAAAGTGTGTGTATTTTATTAATTCATTCTTCAATTGAAAAAGGAAAACCCTCAAACCCCAAATACTCTCCACGCCACTTTACGGTTTGATTGAAAATCAAACACTTTCTTTTTGTGCTGTCTTGATTTCTTAAGGCCAAGGAGGATCTAGCAAATCCCTCCTTGGTTCTTGTTGATTGTCTTCGTGTGGACCTCTACGGTTCGATCCTACACTTGGATCGGTAGCAAACACGTTCAGAGACAATATTGGTGGAGCCTCCAAACGTGGGTATGGTTTCTCAAACCTTGAACTAATTTTCTGCAGATTTGTTTATTTTAAATAAACTGTGATTTTTGTACCCGGATCTTGGTTCTAAGGAACGATCCATAGAGTTTATGTTTTTGTTTTCCGCTGCGTAACTGGGTCGTTTCCTAACAGTTTCAAACCATAAAGCGATCTTTTCAGTATACAAACCTAATCTTCCTTCCCAATAATCCTAAATCCTTCTGGCTGAGTCATATAGATTTCCTTTTCCAAATCACCGTGTTGAAACACGGTTTTCACATCAAGTTGAACTAGTTCAAGATTCATCTGAGCAACCAAGGCTAACAAAATTCTAATGGAAGAATGTTTTACAACTAGAGAAAATACCTCATTGAAATCTATTCCTTCCTTCTGAGGGTAGCCATTCGCCACCAACCTTGCCTTGTATCGGATGTCTTTCAAATTCAGAAATCCTTCTTTCTTTGCATATACCCATTTGCACCCAATTGCCTTCTTATTATTTGGTAATTGAACTACCTCCCAAGTTTCATTCTTATGGAAAGACTGCATCTCATCTTTCATGGCTTTCTTCCACTTACAATTTTCAGAATTGCTAGCTACTTCATTATAAGTGGAAAGAACTTCACCATCTTCAATTGGGAGTGCATATGCCACCGTATTAGCAAAACGAGCAGGCTTGCAAATTTCTCGTCTTGGCCTATTAACGGCAATAGATTCTTGTTGAGGTTCTTCGGAAGAATCTTCTTCTTCATCTCCAATAAACTCCTCTATCATAGGATTCTCATTTCTAGCTGGGCTAACTGATGTTGTTTTAAACTCCACCTGCTGCTGAGTATGCTTCACCTGCTGTGGAGTACTGAAAACCTTCATCTAGCTTTCTGTTCTTTTCTAACATAGAAGACTTATCAAATGTCACATCCCTACTAAACAATATTTTCTTCGAACTTGGACACCAAAGATGGTATCCTTTCACACCTGAGGTAATCCCCATGAATATTGCTTTCTTTACTCTAGGATCTAACTTAGACTCTTTCACATGATAATAAGCAATGGAACCAAAAACATGTAAAGAGTCATAATCAGAAATAGGTTTTTCAGACCATACCTCAATCGGCGTCTTGCCTTCAATTACAGTTGATGGTAGACGATTAATGAGATGACATGCATATATAACTGCCTTAGCCCAAAACTCTTAGCCCAACCTAGAATTGGACAACATACATCGAACTTTCTCCAATATAGTTTGATTCATGCATTCTGCCACCCCATTCTGCTGTGGAGTATTTCTTACTGTAAAGTGACGTACTATACATTCATCTTGGCAAACTTTCAAACACGGATCACTACAATACTCCCCACCATTATCTGTATGTAGCTGTTTGATCTTTCTGTCAGTCTGAGTCTCAATCATCTTTTTCCATTTAAGAAAAACACTAGGTACATTATCTTTAGATTTTATCACATACACCCAAACTCTTCTGGAAAAACCATCTACAAAAGTGACAAAATAGTGCATACCTCGCAAAGATGTTTTGGTGGGTTCCCATACATCAGAATGAACACAATCCAAAATACCCTTAGTATTATGGATTGCGGTGCCAAATTTCACTCTTGTCTGTTTTCCCAGAATACAATGCTCACAGAAATCCAGCTTATAGGTCTTTGCACCTTTCAATAAGCCTTGATTCACCAAACTAAGTAAGGCCTTTTTACCTGCATGCCCCAAACGCATATGCCACAACTTGAGCATTTCTGAATCTGCATCCTTGCTGTCGTTTCAATAACCGTACTACCATTATAGTAATACAAGTTGTTTCTCCTTGTGCCTTTCATTACCACAAGAGTGCTTGAAGAAAGTTTTAGAATTCCATCTCGCATATTCACCGTGAAACCTTTAGATTCCAAGGCTCCCAAAGAGATGAGATTCTTTTTCAACTTCGGTACATACCAAACATCTGTCAGAGTTCTAGTTGAGCCATCATGATTCTTCAACCGAATTGAACCTATCTCAGTTGTTTTACAAGCATCATCATTGCCCATATAAACAACTCCACCATCAGGTTCTTCAAAATTAAAGAACCACTCCTTGTGAGGACACATATGATAGGTACAACCTGAATCCATAATCCACTCATTTGATCCAGAGGTGGATGGTAGGCTAACTAGACAGAAATCTTACTCATCTTCTTCACGCTCAACAACGTATGCATCAGAAGCAGCTTTGCCCTCTTTCTTTTGCAACTTCGGACAATCTTTCTTCCAATGCCCTTTCTCACGACAAAAGGCACATTGATCCTTATTGAGTTTTCCCTTTGAACGAGATCTTCCTTTTCTCTTCTTCTTACGATTCTGATTTTGACTTCGCTCTCTTGCTACAAGTGCTTCTGTTGACTCATCTCTATTCTCCTTCTGATCCTTTTTCCGAATTTCATGATTGGACAGAGCAGAACAAACTTCTTCAAAGGACAATTTTTCTTTTCCATGAAGAAGTGTAATACTAAGATAGTCCAACTCATCTGGAAGAGATCCAATTAACAACATAGCCTTATGTTCATCTTTGAATGTTTCATCTAAATTTAACAAATCAGCAATTAATCTATTAAATGTATCAATATGGCTACTGATATTTGTACCTGGTCTCAACTGAAGACGAAATAGTCTTTTCATCAAATAGAGCCGATTCTTATTACTTCTCTTCATGTATTTGTTTTCCAATGCCTTCCATAACTTATTGACAGACATCTCTTTCATGAATGGATATTTATGTTCTCTACAAAGACATGAGCGAATCATCCCACAAGCTTTTACATTCAACCTTACCCAGTCTTTCTCATAGATATCTTCTGGTTTTTCCTCCTCCAGAACGATATCTAGATCCTGCTGATACAAGCTATCCATTACCTCACTCTGCCACAAGCCAAAATTATTTTGACCATCAAATTTTTCAACATCAATTTTTGCATTTGAAACCGTTATCATCTTTACTGGCGCGGATGGTGGTGCTGCGGATGGTGATGCCTCGAACGATGAATCCTCGAACAATGATGCCATTTATGCCTTACTCAATTGGCTTGGTAAACAAAGTTCCCAATAACCAAGCTCCACAAATTATTATATTTAATAGCTAACCAACAAATCAACAATAGCCCTAGGTAGTAGTAAGTGCTGAAATGATTAAATACGCACCATGAAAATTCCCAGGAAATAATGGAAGGGTCACAAATGGTCCCACTTAAAATCTAGTCTCCTTAGACTTTTATCGTCTTGTTGACAGAATTTTCCTAGACATGCATAAAACCATACAAATAGCTACTCACATTCCTAAACCTAGGCTCTGATACCAATTGTTATGCAACAGAAACATAAACTCTAACGCTAGCTATTGAATATAATAATAACAAGTAATAAAGCATAAATAAATAGCCAAAATTAAATCCAAAAATAAAGAATACCAGGAATTAACGAGGTTCGGTATTGAAACCTACGTCCTCGGGCGCTGCAAAAGAAAACTCCACTATCTCCAAACAATATTACAAACATTTGGGCAATATAACAAATGCCCAAAACAAAGGGGAGATACAACAAAACTTTCAAACTAAAGGGTCCTTAAAGAAAGAACCCTATACAAGAGAAGTGTAAAGAAAAAAAATGGTGGTTAGGTCCAATGTAAAACATTGAATAAAAAAGAGAAGAAAGTTAGCTGCTATTGTTGACACTTGTTGCCCTTTGAAACTTGCAAGTAGTTTGTTCAGCTTGTTGAATTGACTATTGTACCCCTATTTTACTTCACTCTTTGAAACTCTTTAAATACGAGAACCGGTTGACAGAGTCCTGCAAGCGAGATTTCTCAACAAGTTTTGGTCTTCTTGAAAGAAATTAGCCAAAGAAGAACGTGTCAAGCTCCAAGCTAAACCACCATAGTCATGCTCAAACTCGAAAATCTTGTTTCCATCGAAAGGTTTTAACTTCTATTCTTCATTCGATTTATATTCATTTTTTAAGTCATTCCAGTATTATTTTTTATTCAAACATGGTGAAAATTTAGATGGCTTTAATTGTAGGGAACAAAATTTCATTTCATTGGCACAATGCAGTGTATTAGAGATTGGAAATAAATCGAGAAGAAAAAGAGAAAGATGGCAAAAGTAGCAAGACAACTACCAGAGAATGCCAAGCAAGGGAGAAGAATCTGTATATTTTGTATATTCACTTGTAATGAAATGTACAACCCTATTTATACAAATCTAGTGTGATAATAAAAGGCCATAGCAATAATGCCAGAATTTCCCAATCACATGAAATCCGGACATTAATGTACAATGAATGGAGAGAATTAATTACACGTTAATACAAATATATTCATATCTCAACACTCCCCTCAGCCTTGCTGTGGGTAAATATCATAAATGCCAAGCTTGCGTAGTAGATATAAATGTTGTCTACTACATAGTGGTTTAGTGAAGATATCTGTTGGTTGCTCTGTAGTACCAATGTGCATGGTTTTAATGATTCCTTTCTAATTTTTTTCTCTTACAAAGTAACAATCAATCTTTATATGTTTCTTTCTCTATGAAACCCTGGATTTACTGCCTTATTATCACAATATAAATGAACATGGTTTTTTACTTGGACTTCTAGATCTCCTAATAATCCAAGAACCCAAGTGATTTCGCAGGTAGTTTTGGCCATAGATTTGTATTCAGCTTCTATTGATGAAAGAGACATCGTTGACTATTTTTTTGTTTTCCAGGAAATCAATATTTCTCCTAGTTTTACACAAAAGCCAGTAAGTGATATTCTCATCATTGGACATGTGCCCCAATTTGAGTCGCAACAGGCTATGACATCAAGATTTGCATTTCGAGATAAGAGAAGTCCCAATCCAGGACATCCCTTTAGATACTTGATTACCTTCATTGCTACATCCATATGAGATTATTTCGGCCCATGCATGAATTGACTGAGGATATGGATTGCATAACTGATGTCTGGCCGTGTCATAGTGAGATAGATGAGACGTCCCACAAGTCTCTAATAATGTGATGCATCTTCTAATTATGGATCCATTTCTGAGGATGATATTGCTCTATCATACTCTTGGGCAGTGAGATTTGAGTTTTGCTCAATTGGAATAACACTTGGTTTACATGCCGATAAACCAGAATCAGACACAAGTTTCAGAACGTATTTCTGTTGGCTAAGAGATGTCCCTGCTAGAGACCTTGCAATTTCAATTCCAAGGAAATATTTTGGTTCTCCTAGATCTTTGATATGAAAATGCTTATTGAGATGCTCTTTTAAGATCTTGATGGTTGTTTCGTCATTTCTTGTGATTAGAATGTCATCTACGTATATAATAAGAGCAATGAAAGAGTTACCTCTTCGTCTGGAGAAAAAAACATAATCATGTTTAGATTGAGAAAATCTGAGACTTGTGAGAGCTTCAGTGAACTTTTCATTCTACTGTTGAGATGCTTGCTTCAAATCATATAGGGACTTTCGAAGACGACATACTGTATTCCCCTTTGTCGTTGAAGTCCTGTAGGAAGATCCATGTAAATTTCTTCGTGGAGATCACCATGGAGAAAAGCATTGTGAATGTCCATTTGATGCAAGGTCTAGTCACGAATAGAAGCCATTGTTAGGAAAGTGCGGACAAAAACATGTTTGGCCACTGGAGAGAAAGTGTCAACATAATCAAACCCTTCACGCTGAGTGAAGCTTTTTGCAACCAATCTGGCTTTATATCTCTCAATGGAGCCATCAGAACAGTGTTTGATCTTATATACCCATTTGCAGCCACTAGGTTTTTGGTGTGTTGGATGTGGTACTAAGTCCCATGTATGATTAAGTGTAAGAGCAGAAAGTTCTTTAGCCATGGATTGACGCCAGTGAGAGTGAGAAACAACTTCAGAATAACAAGAAGGTTCCCGTTTTGTAGAAATCTGACTGATACAGACCCTGTAGGCTGGATAGAGTTTATCATAGTTGACATAGTTAGATGTTGGATAAGGAATACTTGTGCAGGTCTGTATGGTGGGACAATCATAATCAACTACCCAAATATGAGGTTGGGTTGTGTGTGTGGACCGGCATGGAGGAGGATCAGGAACTCTGGCAGGGGATTGTACTGTTAGTGGAATGTTGCTGATGGAAGTTTCTTCTACTAAAAGGGTAGAGGACCGAGGAGCTATTGGTAAATCTGTAGTACTAGTAGCAAGGAGAGTAAGGATGAGCTCAAAAGAGGCTCCTGAGGAAGGGTTATCTTCCAAAGAAGGTGTTATCTGAGGTTGGCTAGAACTGTGAACTGTATCATGATAAGGAAATCTGTCCTCATGAAAAACAACATCACGAGATGCCAAGAACTTCTTTGTTGCTAGATCATATAACCTATACTCCTTTTGTAGCATATGATAGCCCATGAAAATATACAGTGTAGCCCAGGCTCCAAATTTGTCATGGGATCCCATAACTTTGGAATAGCAGAGGCAACCAAATACTCTAAGGTGACTGATATCCAGAGCTTTCCCAAAGACTAACTCATACGGTGTTTTACCACTTAGCACATACGATGACATGCAATTGATTAAGTAAGTAGATATGACCACACATTCACCTTAAAAGGACAAAGATAGGTTGGCTTAGTGTTTTAGAGCCCGGGCAACTTCTAATAAATGCTTGTGTTTATGTTCAACTACCCCGTTTTGTTGAGGAGTGTGTACATGAACTCTTATGGAGGATTCCAAGGGAAGACAAAAGGGAAGAACAAGTGTGGTTAAAAAATTCTTGGCATTATCAGATCATACCCGTTGAATAGAGTATTTAAATTGTGTGGTGACCATGGCTAAGAAATTCCTAAGGTGAGTAAGTGTTTGATCTTTGGACTACATAATAAATACCCAAGTTCCCTGGGAAAAATCATCTATAATGGTGAGGAAAAAACAAGATCCATCATGATTTCTAGTGTGATAAGGACCCCAAATATCTAGATGAATAAGAGCAAAAAGATGTGTGGTAGTGGATGTGCTTTATGGGAAAAAAATTTGAGCTTGTTTGGCCAGAGGACATATTGGACATTTAGGCTGAGGGATGGAAGCATTATGACCCAATCGTTGATGGGAAATATATGAGTGTTTATTAATGTTTGTATTACAAAGGGAAACTTTATTGGTAATACAATCATAACTAAATGAGGAAAAGACACCAGGTGTCCAATAATAAAGGCAGCTATGCATTCTACCCAAGCCCATTAGTTTCCTAGTCGAAGGGTCTTGAAATTCACATTTGTCGGGATAAAATCATAAAAGGCAATTATTATCTTGACAATTTTTTGACACAGAGATTAGGTTTAGATGAAATGCAGGGATAAAAAGCACATTCTTAAAGACCAAGGATTTTGAAAGGTGGACAATTCTTATTTGGGGAGTAGGGGTAGAGTTCCCATTGGGCATACGTATAGAAGTGCTGGATGTGTTTGTGGTATGGTGGAAATATTTAGGGTTGCAAATGATATGGTCACTAACTCCTGAGTCTATTATCCAAATATCATTCTTAATAAAATTAGAATAAAAGTATGTACCTGCATATGTTGCCGTTGATATTTGAGAGGCAGTGTTCAACATTTGCGATAGTTGGGTATATTGTTTAAGGCTGAGCTGGGGAGTTGAAACAGAATCACCGGAATCAGTATTGGAAACTTGATAAACTGAAGACTTGCCGTTTTTATCCTTGGTAGGATGACCATGCAATTTCCAGCAATGATCTTTGTTGTGGTTCCGGCGTTTGCAGTAATCACAATAATATTTTGGTTTGCTATACTTGATTGCCCAGGCCCATTTAGCCAATTGGTTTGCACAAGCCCATTTGCTCTATTGTTGTCATTTGAGCTAAAACCTTGACCCATATTTGTTTTTGGCCCAAGTTGAGTTTGTAAAAGGGAGAGAAGTTTTGAGCCGTCAGATTGAGGGGTTGCATTTAGGCCGTTAAGGGGTTGATATAAATTCATACTTTTCTCATTTTGTAACCCTAGTTGCAGTTTAAAAGTGTTAGCCAAATCGAAGAGAGAAAAAGGAGAGGGGTGTAACTCTATGTCGCCAACAAAGGCCATGGTTTCACTGTGCCGAGGGCCATCCATGAGAAGCTGCCGTTGGCTCTCATCTTGGACAACAAGTTGAAAGGTACGGCGTAAGGACGTCGGTGGTGTGGTGGCAAGGATTTGTGTCTCAAAGGGCAAAGATCCTTCATTGAGGCTGAGAAGGAAGCAGCTCAGACGACCGCGATCTTGAATTTGTTGGTATTACCGGAGTATCTCCAATGGTGCATCAAGTTTGGCTTTGGCAACATCCAAAGCATTCCAAGCTACCGAGAGTTTATTGAAGTAGGTCGTGACTGTCATGTTAGCTTGTTTAATCTCGGCAAGATGCTACTGGAGAGTAAAGGTTTGGGCGAGATCCAACCGACCATACATCTTGCGAATGTGTGTCCAGGTTTCAGCCGCAATTTCAGTTGGTGGTAGGCTGGCTGCTACTTCTGGTGACAAGCAGTTGGCAATCCAGGATCTTACGAGCATGTTGCATCGATTCCATTAGCGAAGGAGATTCAAATCTGTGGGTGTTGGAATGGTCCCATCGACGAAGACCTCTTTGTCTTCGGCGATGAGAGCTCACCGGAAATCAGTAGCCAATGTGTTGCAGTTTTCAGATTCGGTCAAAATAGCTTTGACCAGGATGATTTTGGGTCCATCAGAGGCCAACGCGTAAAAACGTCTCCTTGTTCAGGGTGATAGCTAGCGTTAGGTACCATGTGGAAGGTGAAGGGTGGTTGGGTCGGGTAGGGCTATGGACTTGTTTGTGGATTTTGACCCGTGGGATACCCCGAAAAGGTAAACGGGTAAGAAAATGAGTTTGGGCTGAAGTAGATGCCTGAGAGCCAATCAATTATTGTGGAATTGACTCTTTGTAATAATATTTATTAATCAATAAAAGACATTATCTACTATATCATGTAAACCGTAGTTGTATGTATTGATATATGTCTTTAGAATGATAGAACCGTAATGAGGGTATCAAGTGTTTCAAATCATGATAGTGAGAACCCTATGAGCATATATGGTGGCCATTCTAGAAACGTCCATAGCCCTAGTATTATTCTGACCAAGGGCACAAATAATACAGTAAGACTATCATAGTGTTGAATGACCTTGTCGAAAGGCAATGACATATCTTACTTGTCAAGGTTATTGGGTGACAACCTAGTGCAACACATGGGTGCTTGTTGTAGGCAAGTTCACTGGACTGACCCACCAGAGGATTACATATAGATGGTAACCCTAGTGTCTATGGAACAAATCCTCTAACGAATGGTAGTGCATGTGATCCTTAGACTTAAGATCACCGGAGTGCCTTATGCACCAATTGGTGCAGTTTAACACTAGCCCAACACAGTTCCATTCAGAGCTATCAATACGGTAGTGATTGGCTATATCAAGGAGTGTATCAAAACTATGGTGGATCGACAGAGGATTCATCACTCCTGGGTACGAAAGAAGTTATCTCACGGCGCAATTCAGTTAATGACAATGACAATAAATCTGTGATCACAGTGGGATTGAGTTGTTGCTCAATCCAATTCATTATTCCGGTCATTGTTCCAGTAACTGAATACAAATATATCGACAGTAAACTGAGGTTGACACTATTTCTATGCCCCAGTCTTTGATGAGATAACAGATGATGAAATGATTAGATTGTACAGTAACCGTATCGTTGACAGGTAGCTGCTTCGCTGAATTTGAATCTATCGGGTGGCCATGATTAGGTGTGAGCGGTTTTGGGTACCTTGCATTTTTCAGGGGAACCAGAACCGGAACCGCACAATGCAGGTTCCAAAAAAAAGGAACTGGAACCGGAACCGTATAGTGCAGGTTCTTAAATTCAAGGAACCGGAACCTAAAATGCTCGGGTACCTTGTAAAAAATCAATCACCCCCTATTAGTTTAAAAAATGATAAAAATACCTTAAAAGTTTACAAATACACCCCTAACAAATTTTGATTACTCATTCATTTGTGTCCAATGTAACTCATAACCTGTAATCTCTAGGCAACACTTGAATTCAATCAATTCATCACAATTCACATAAAATTCATCAATCAAAACCAAAACACAAACAATTATTCATCTAAGTTTGCAACTGCCGCAAATTGCACTTAAGTTAAATTACAAAACAAAAAGGACAGCTACAGAAAGAGTAATTAACAAGTAATTTCATTTCTCAGTTTCACTAACTGCACCATTAATTACAGCTCTAGAAATTACAAGAAAAAGAAAATTAAAAAAAAAAATTATAGCTCTGGAAATAGTAATTTACCATTAATTGCGTTTATGGGTTTTACTAACAGTATAAAATGGTAGAGTCAAAACTAAAACTTCCTAGGAAAAAGTGTATGTTTTCTCATGAACCAAACAAAAAAGCAGAAAAAGGACCAAACAAATTGTAGCAGCAGCTTGCAACTGCCACAAATTGCAGCAGCTTGTGAAAATTGCAGCAGTAGCTTGCAACTACTATAATTTGCAATAGCAGCTTGCAATTGTTGCTCTGCTGCAATTTGTCACAGCATCTTGCAACTACTGCTCTGCTGCAATTTGTAGCAGCAGCTTGCAACTGCCGTAAATTGCAGCAGCTGCATTGCAGCATTTGCAATATTTATATTATACAAATAAATTGCAGCTTGCGCAAATTGTAGCAACTGTCGTAATGATCAGCAAAAGTGATTCAGTTATAAAATTTATAAAATTCAATCATACATAGCAATCAATCATACATAGCATTGTGCTTAGTTTCATATCACGCACCTTAATATGCCGTGGAGAATCAACACTTGAAGTTCCAGAAAAGTAGAAAACACAGGAGAAGAAGACGGCAGAGAGAATGGAGAAGAAGAGAATAAAGAAATATTGGGAATTTGTCAATTTGAGATACCCTAATCGAATTGGCTATTTTGCTTTGTTTATAAATGTAAAATTACAAAGATACCCCATTATTTATACTAACATTCCAGGGGTCTATTTGATAAATTAATAAATTATTAATGTTTATAAATTTATAAATTTAATGTTATAATTGAGTATTTATAATATACTAAATATAATGTGGTAAATTTAATATTATCAATTAGTAATGTTTATAATATAATATAGTAATGTTGTAATTAATTAAGTAATTATTAAATTATAATGTAATGTTATAATTAATTAAGTGATCATACTATAATATAATGTAATGTTATAATTATTTAAGTAGTTATTTAACAATAATGTAATGTTATAATCAATTAAATTTCTAATAATTTAATTAATTACTTATGTTTAATGTTTATAATGTAATATTATAATTAATTAAATTTTTAATCATTTAATTAAGTATTGTAATATTGTTTATAATAGAATGTTATAATTAATTAAGTAATCATACTATAAATTTATAATGTAATGTTATAATTAATAAAATTATAATCATTTAATTAAGTATTGTGTAAATCAGTAAATTACTAATGTTTATAATATAATGTCATAATTAATTAAGTAATCATTTAATTATGTAATGTTATAATTAATTATGTGATCATACTATAATATAATGTTATAATGAATTAAGTAATCATACTATAAATTTATAATTTAATATTGTGATTAATTAAATTTCTAATCATTTAATTAATATAATAATGTTTATAATGAAATGTTATAATTGATTAAATAATCATACTATAAATATATAAGGTAATGTTATAATTAATTAAATTTTTAATCATTTAATTAAGTAATGTAATAATGTAGTAAATTACTAATGTTTATAATGTAATGTTATAAATTCATAACTAATTAAGTAATTATGTAATCATTTAACTATATAATGCTATAATTAAGTAAGTGATTATAATATAATGTAATATAATAATATTATAATTTAATTGAGTAATTATTTAACTATAATGTAATGCTTAATTAATGTTTATAAGGTAATGTTATAATTAATTAAATTTCTTATCATTTAATTAAGTATTATGCTAATGTTTATGTAGTAAATTAGTAATTACTAATGTTTATAATATAATGACATAATCAATTAAGTAATCATTTAATTATGTAATGTTATAATTAATTATATAATCATACTATAATGTAATGTTATAGTGAATTAACTATTAAGTAATCATACTATAAATTTTTAATGTAATATTATAATTAATTAAATTTTTAATCATTTAATTAAGTTTGTAATAATGTTTATAATAAAATGTTATAATTGATTAAGTAATTATACTATAAATCTATAACGTAATGCTATAATTAATTAAATTTCTAATTATAAGTCAATTAATTAACTATTTAATTATGTTATAACTTATAAGTCAATTAATTAAGTAGTAATCAATTAATGTAATGCTATAATTAATTATACTATAAATCAATTAAGTAATGTTATAAAATTATAATTAATTAAGTAATCATTTAACTATAATGTAATGTTATAATTGATTAAGTATGATATTTAACTAGTAATTAAATTTATTAATGTTTATCAATTTATCATATATAATTAATTAATTGCTAATTTACTATAGATATACTTAGAACTTGATAATTGAAGTAAATAACTAAATATATTATTATTCAATCAAATATACTATTTTATTCAAAAATAATTCTTTTAATAACATTAAAACACTTTTAATTGGATCATAATTCCAATTATTCACTTAATTAATCAAAACTTTAATATTAATATATTAAAGTTTTTAATATGGTGTAATTTATATGTAATAAGTATAATTGTATATTTATTTAATTAGGTTATTCTAAAAATTTAACTTTTTCTATTTAAAATGTTTTTATATGTAAAATAATAGAAACCCCCCATTATTCTTTATTCACATTTCACAAATATTTCATATTTTCATTGCAGTCCAGATTCCCAAACAGGTTCTAAAAAAGGTTCCAAAAAAGGTTTCAAAACAAGTTCCAAAATAGGTTCTCAACAGGTTCCAAAAATTGGTTCTTTTTCCAGGTTCCTATTCTGATTCTGATTCCTCCACACATAAGAACCGGAATCGGAACCGCACAGTCTTGGTTCCAATAAAATGGAACCGAAACCTACCCGCACAGTGCCGGTTTCGGTTCCGGTTCTACCCTCAGGTTCCGGCTCTACCCGCTATCCGTGCTCACCCCTAGCCATGATGTCTTACTAGGGGCCAATCTTGGTCTGTGTGTAGTGAGATGATTAATTGGTGTTAATCGCAATATTACTCACTGTCGGTATGATGAGGAGCCTACGGATCACACACATAGAAGATAATTTAAGAATCAGTTTATGCAAGGGGCGTTTTCGTCTTTTAGAGCGAAATGGTATTTTGGTAATCTCACAGTACAATTAAATTTGCTGAGATTGTTGCCTATATTTAATTTAATATTAAAACTAAATAATTGAGATTATATTTAAATATATGTACACATATATTTAAATGGATTATTATTATTAATTAAATGTTAATGTATTTCTATAAATACATTAATTGAGTTTAATTGAAAAATAATAATAATTATAATTAAAATATCATGATTGGGAGTGTTTGGATATAGGGGCTGTTTGGGTTGAAGCCCAAGCAAATTCCTTAATGAAATAGGGTTTATGAGCACTATATAAGTGCAAGGTTTTGTGATTTTCATAAGACAAGTGGAGAATTTTTCATTCAATCACTTTTCATTTGAAAGAAAAGAAAACAACCATTTTCTCTCTATCTCACGCCACCTTTCTTCATTGAATCAAAGTTTCTTTGATTCTTGATTTGGTTCTTGAAGCTAAAGAGGAGCTAGCAAATCCCTCTTTAGCTCTTCAGGTTATCTTCGTGTGGATTACCGCTGGTTCGATCCTACTTTCAGATCAGTAGCGAACCCAGTCAGAGACAAGTTTGAAGGAGCCTCTAAATGTGCGTATGAACTCTAAACTTTACTCTGACTGTTCATATTACTGCAGATTTTGATTTAACATATAAACTGTATAATCTATACCTTGATCTTGGCTTTAATGGGAATGATCTGTGCTTTAAAATTTTTGTTTCTGCTACCATGAGTTAGATCGCTTCCTTACAGGGTGGTGGTTGGAATTGGGCCGACTTGTGTTTGAGCAATTTGGCCTGTTTGGGGAGTTAGGCATGTTCGTGTGGTGGTTAAAGTTGGATCGGTTTGTGTTGGTGGATTTAGGCCTGTTGGTATTGTGTGGTTTGGGCCTAACGTGTTTGAATCTTGGGTGTTTGACATTGGTTTGATAAGAAAGAAGAAAAGCTGATCAAGATTTCTGTTTGATTTTTTAGGGACAAAATAGAGAAATGGTGGAAGCTAGTTAAATTGACCTGCTCTGATACCATATCAGGGATTGGAAATAAATCAAAAAGAAGAAGAGAAAGATGCAAAAGTAGCACGATGACTGCTAGTGAATGCCAATTGTAACATGTATTAGGAATGAATATTCTACTCGTCTTATTCATAGAGAAAAAAGAATACATATGTATATATTTACACTTACAGTGTTCTAAACTAGGTATGTGATCAATCTATATTAGGATATAAGATCAATGTGATCCCTATAATCCTGGAAGTTATATACATCTATAACACTCCCCCTCAAGCTGGAATATAGATATTAATCATACCCAGCTTGTTACAAAGATAATCAACCCGAATCCCAATCAGAGCCTTCATGAAGATATCTCCCAATTATTCTCCAGTCTTCACGTACCCAGTGGAAATCAGACCTTGCTGTAGTTTCTCATGGATGAAATGGCAATCGATCTCAATGTGTTTCGTTCGTTCATAGAACACTGGATTAGATGCAATATGAAGAGCCGCTTGGTTATCACACCATAATTTTGCCGGTACTACGGTTTCAAGGCCTATTTCAGTCAGGAGCTGATATATCCACATTATTTCACAAACAGCTTGTGCCATAGCCTTATATCCCAACTCTGCACTTGATCGTGACACGACATTCTGCTTCTTGCTCTTCCATGATATTAAATTTCCTCTGACAAAGACACAATAATCTGATGTGGATCTTCTATCTACCTTGGAACCTGCCCAATCTGCATCTAAGAAACATTCAATGTGAGAGTGACTATGATTGGCATATAATATACCACGTCCAGAGGCTCTTTTCAGATAACACAAGATCTGCTCCAAAGCTGCCCAATGATGAACTGTTGGGGAGGCCATAAACTGATTGACAACACTGACTGAATATGCAATATCTGGACAAGTCACCATAAGATAGTTCAACTTCTCAGGATCTCCAAATAGTTTACCATCTTTCGTAAGTTGCATATTAGGAACCATCAGAGCACTACATGGCTTTGCCCCCAATTTCCATGTCTCAGTTAATAAGTCGAGCACATATTTCCTCTGAGAGAGGAATATACCTCATTTGCTCCTTGTAACTTCAACCCCCAAGAAATACTTCAATATCCCTGAGTCTTTTGTGTGGAACAGGGTATGGAGAAAAAACTTAAGAGATGTGATGCCCACATTATCACTCCCAGTAATAACAATATCATCCACATACACAACTAGAAGAATAATACCAGTTTCAGACCGTTTGTAGAAAACAGAATGGTAAGTTTTACATTTCAGCATACCAAATCTCTCAACAGCCTGACTAAACTTTCCAAACCAAGCATGATGACTCTATTTTAAACCATACAGAGATTTGCAAAGATAACATACTATCCCATACTCCCCCTGAGCAACAAACCCAAGAGGTTGCTCCATATATACCTCTTCCTGAAGATCTCCGTGAAGAAAAGCATTCTTGATCTGCAAAGGCCAATCATAAGTAACTGCCATAGAGATAAATAGCCGAATAGAGGTGAACTTAGCCACAGTGGAAAAAGTATCAGAATAATCAACTCCGTAGGTCTGAGCATATCCTTTAGCAACCAGACGAGCTTTTAGCTGAGCAACAAACCCATCTAGATTAACTTTAACTGTAAACACCCATTTGTATCCAATAGCCTGTTTCCCTGAAGGTAAATCTACCAATTCCCAAGTGCCATTATCATCTAAGGCATTCATCTCCTCTATCATCGCATTATGCCAACCAAGATGAGAAAGGGCTTCATGAACAGTTTTAGGGATAGTAATAGAATCAAGGGAAGCAATAAAGGAGCATGATTAATGTGACAAATGATCATAACAAACACAAGAAGAAACAGGATAAGTACACTGCTGTTTACCTTTTCACAATGCAATAGGAAGATCATCACTTAAAACTGGATCGGATGACAAAGAAGTTGGTGCTAGACATGAAGCATGAGGAGGTGGACGACGAGAGTAGACTTTGACAGGAGCAGGATCATAGATAGGAACCGATGTAGGAAGTGCAAGAATAGTGACAGGGTTAGAGACAAGAGTTGGTTCAAATATCGGTGTAAGGGTGGTGAAGGTATAAACTAACAAATCATCATTATCATCATCCTTTTGACGATCTGCAGGAGAAGATGGAAAGTATGGTGTTTCTTCTAAAAAGGCAACATCAATGGAAACAAGATACTTATTAAGACTTGGACAATAGCACCGATATCCTTTCTGAAGTCGAGAATAACCAAGAAAGACATATTTTAATGACTTGGGATCTAATTTAGTGACTGATTGTTGAACATCCCGAACAAAGCAAGTGCTACCAAATATCCTAGGTTCAAGAGGAAATAGTGCTTTGTTAGGAAAAAGAATACTGTACGGGGTCTCACCATGAAGGACAAAAGACGGCATGCGGTTAATCAAAAAACAGGCAGTGGAAACTGCATCTGCCCGGAATGGTTTAGGAATAATAAGGCTCTGGCAGTTTCAAGAAGATTCTATTTTTCCGTTCTGCTATGTTTTGAGATGGAGTATCAACACATGAAGTTTGATGAAGAATGCCATTCTGAGTCATGCAATTTTGAAAAGAAACTGACATATATTCTTTTGCATTATCATTGCGCAACGTATGAACAGAAACATTGAATTGAGTTTTAATCTCAACACAAAAGCACAGAAATAAGAAAACAAATCAGAACGATTTTTCATTAAGAATAACCAAGTCATACGAGAGTAATCGTCCACAAATGTAAGAAAATATCTAAAACCAGTTTTAGACAAAACTGGATAGGGACCCCAAACATCAGAGTGAACTAATTCAAAGGGAGAATTAGCTCTTTTATTGACTATAGGACTAGAACTGACATGATGATGTTTAGCAAACTGACATGACTCACACTCTAATGTAGACACTTTATTAAACTGAGAACACAATCTCTCCAATGAAGGAAGAGATGGATGACCCAAACGACAATGTGCTTGAAACGAGGATGCAACACTAGAACAAGCGACATGTGTAGATTTTGGTCTGTCAAGAATATATAAACCTCTAGATTCATGTCCTTTACCAATAATCTTCTTCGTCATAAGATCCTGAAACAAGCAATAATCAGGAAAAAATAAAACACAACAGTTAAGAGCACGAGTAAGTTGGCTAATAGAAATCAAATTGAAAGTAAAATCTGGTAAATGTAAGACATTTGACAAGGGAAGCTATAGGGTAGGGGTAACTGTGCCAGACTCAAGAACGTAGGATGGTGACCCATCTACTAAAGTCACATTCGAAAGGGTTTTTGATTGATAAGTAGCAAAGAGATTGGGATTACCTGATATGTGATCTGTTGCACCAGAGTCATTGACGAATTTGGAGGACAAGGAAAGTAGACATGTATTTGGCTTACCTGAGTCAACCATAGCCGTGACAAGAGTAGATAGAGCTTTTAATGATTCTTGGTACAATAAAAACTTGGCAAATTCATCTACAAAGATAAGAACTAACTGATTAGAAGTATCATTGGTGGATGCAACATGGGCAGAGGGATTTGTTTTAGTTTTATTCTGAAGCTTTCTACAATCACGCTTTATGTGTCTTGGCTTATGGCGATAGGGACACACAATTCCTCCCATATTACTATTTGACCCCCCCTCCTTTGTTGCCACTTCCAAATTGTGATCGCCCAGATTCATAGTCATTCTTTTAATTGACGAGAGCACCACTGAACTGAACCGGTGGGGTACCTTCTGTGTGAAGTACCCTACTAAAGACATCCTACAACGAAGAGATCTCTGGACTGGCTAGAACTTGAGAATTAGCAGTCTCAAATTTAGAAGGAAGACCTACAAGAAAACTCATGACTACCATTTACTCCCGTTGTTTTTGTTAAACCTTGACATTAGCACTAAAGGGTAACAACATGTTCAACACTTCATAAGTCTTCTTAAACTCCGTAAAATAAGTTGTAAGGGACTTATCTTGTTTCTCTGCATGGTAGAATGCCTTACACACTTCATAAATATGAGAAACATTCCCTTTTCCAGAATGCAGAAACTCCAAATAATTCATCAGTTCTTTAATAAACTCATAATGATTAATTAGGCCAAGTACCTCACCATCAATAGAGTTCCGTATTTGTAGAATCAACCAAGCATCATCCTGGAGCCATGTCTTTTTCGAATCATTCTTAGGTGGATCATCAGTCATATGATCATCTTTATCAATACTCCGCAAATACAGTATAACCATTTTACACCAATCATGGTAATTAGTTATATCAATGAGCTTATGTTCTATAATTTTTGACATCGTCGGTATCATTTCCACCACTGACTTTGTATCAGACATGTCTTAAACAAACAATAATCCCAATGCACACCAACAAATGGTTGAAATAGAGCAAATTAACCAAACTTCAATGACACACCAAATTAATCAATAGCCACAACCAACCAAAGACCAAAGCACACCAAAAGTCCAATAAACAAACGAAGAACAACAGTAACTAGTAAGATATTACCCAAGCCCAATGATGAGAATGCAAAATGTCATATTTACCCCCCATAATGTCTAGTCTTTTATACTTATTTGTTGCCTAAATGTACTCATTATTATTCTATTTTGATTTAGGATACAGATGGAGGCGTTAAATGCAAAACGAAACTAATTAGGTGAATTCGAATAGTTTCGAAAAAAATTTGTAATCTGGGCATAACTCTCTCATCCTAGCTTCGATTGAGATGATTCAAAATGCTATGGAACTAGAAGAAATAGATATACAACTTTCATGTTTTGATTTTGGAGAGATACTCGTTGCATCAAAGTTCCAATTGGGCTTGAAGTTGACGCACCTACACTGCTGACGTTCTAGAACATTCTGCCTTGTCATGCAAGTCAAATAGGTAGTTTATTATTGGAAGTTTTGAAGACCTGTTGTACACAAGTTACAGTTGGAAACACCACTTTCCTATTTTATATTAGCACTTTATTTTATTTTCAATTAATCAGATTAGGATAAATGTTATTTTAGGATATTAGAATATTTTTAGGAGATTTAGTAGATTAAAAAGATTTGAATTGGATATTTTAAAGGGAGGAGAGAGATCAGACAGAAGAGAACACACACGCCTCTCCTTTTCCTCTTCTTGAACTTCTTTTGAGTTTTTCATGATAGCCATGAGCGGCTAAATTTTTATAACTTGGTTGAAGGAAACGGAGGCCTTGGAATCAATAAAACTGTGAGATCTAATCTGTTTTTTTTTTAGTGTTCAATATATGTTTTGAGTATTAGATGTTCTTCCATGCCTATTTTCATGATTGTTTCATTTAATTACTAGGAGGCCTACTAGTTTATTATTTGTTGCAATCTATTGCTAAATTAGATATCAAATCCGTAATTGTTTTATCCCTCTAATTTGTGAGTAACTAAGAGTTAAGAATTTGCTGCGTTAGGAATTATTAAATCTTAAGAAGAACACTCGACTGAATTAAATACAGCCGCTTGTGTTTGTGTTGTTCAGCTTCATCGATCTCTCTAGTTCTTAAGGCTGCCATTAGATTAAAACTTTAGCACTTGTCTTGGGTTATTTAGTAGTAAGATTAATTAGATCGCTTGTTTCCTAATTAACTGCAACTAAGGAGAGATAGGAAAATAGTTCCAACGGTGAATACTCAAAGTAACAATTGATATATACTTGCATCGATGATCAATTGTAAAATTTCGATGGTGGATGTTGACTTAGACCAAGGTTTGTTATTTTGATTGATTTCGATAATTTAATTTGAATTGTTTTTCCTGAAATTGTTTTCGTTTTACTCAAACCCCCCAGCCTTGTTCACGTAACATAAAACTTGGCTAGACACTCTCCGTGGGAACGATCCTTACTCATACTACTACATGTGTTTTTAGGTTTAATTTTGGTTGCCTGCAACAGCACACCACCCAGCACGAAAATGTGTTGTATAAGTGCCAGCAAAGCAGGTGAAGAGAACCAGAGGAGACATCAACAGTGGACGTGCGCTCACGCGCCGATGCGTGGTACTGTTGACCGGAGCTCTGGGTGGCATGTGGGGCTCATGCGCGGAGATTCTAACTGCAGAAACTCGAGGTTTTGCCGATCGACAGCTTCTAAATCTTTCTAGGGTGGCGGTGTTGAACAAATCTCACTCTAAAATGGTGTTCTCAATTTGAAACCCAAACCCTAATAACCTTTTATTGGCTTTGATACCATGTAACATGTATTAGGGATGAATATTCTACTCGTCTTATTCACAAAGAAAAAAGAATACATATATATATACACTTGCAGTGTTATAAACTAGGTATGTGATCAATCTATATTAGGATACAAGATCAATTTGATCCCTATAATTCTGGATATCAATGTGATCCCTATAATCCTAGAAGTTATATACATCTGTAACACCAAGAAAGAGAGAAGAATCTGTATATTTTGTATATTCACTTGTAATGAAATGTACAACCCTATTTATACAAATCTAGTGTGATAATAAAAGGCAATAGCAATAATCCAAAATTTCCCAATCACATGAAATCCGGAAATTAATGTACAATGAATGGAAAGAATCAATTACACATTAATGTAGACATATTCAAATATATTCATATCTCAACACAATGAGGCCTTTAGATACCACATTCAGGTGGTTATTGGTGTTTTACCATTGAAAATGCATCCAGTGAGTTTGTTCACTTTTATGTTGGCTACACTCATTTACTACCTCACTTTTGAAGCTTACAGCAAGCTTAATATTCAAGTCTTTGATATTAACACTTTCATCTCTAGATCACTTTCTTCAGCTTTAATACTCTACATCAATGTACCACTTTTTATTGGGTGTATAATTCTTATTTCATGGACTTTTGTGTCCATTTTTAAGATCCATCAACATGTCCCCTTAACTAAGGAAACTTACAAAAGGATTCGATAAAAGATCAATAATAATATCTCTGAAAAGATCAATAGATTCTGTATCAGAGATGAGCCAGGGTTGCCAAGAGATGGATGATATCTCAAAATTTTTAATTTTGCCTTAGAGTTATGTAATCTATTAAGACATAACATTTTCATTTTCGAGTGTACATGTGAAAGTGAATAGGGGAAATTGTGGAAGCTAACATGTTGTACATTCATTAAATAATCAAAGTGTATTTTTCAATGAATGTCTCAGTTTCCTTCATTATGTTATCTTTTTTTTTTTTCCCTTTGTATACTAGGGTGGTTTAGAGGATTATGTAGCAGAGATGAGCCAGGGTTGCCAAGAGATGGATGATATCTCAAAATTTTTAATTTTGCCTAGGTATGTAATCTATTAAGATATAGCATTTTCATTTTCGAGTGTACATGTGAAAGTGAATAGGGGAAATTGCGAAAGCTAACATGATGTACATTCATTAAATAATCAAACTGTATTTTTCAGTGAATGTCTCAGTTTCCTTGATTATGTTATCTTTTTTTTTTTCCTTTGTATACTGGGGTGGTTTAGAGGATTGTGGTGACGTGTTTATAGTCGGTGGAGGGAATGGTGAGGGGTGGGAGGTGTTACACGAGCAACTAGTGTAGGTTACCATGGGTAAGCCAGCGCGCGCTTGCGTTGTGCATGGGCCGTGCGCGTTGTGCATGGGCCGTGCGCGTTGTGCGCTTGTGCTGGGCTTGGGTGTTCGTTGAGGCAATTCAACAAACACTTGGCATGCGCCAAGTTCGAAAAGGAAGAAAAACCACGGGATATGAGGGATAAGGTCAAAAAAATCATACAAACAAGTCTCAAAACTTCAAACACTCCAAAAAGGCAACCAAATCCACCAAACAACTTAAAAAATACACCAATTCAACCCAACCACAAAAAACACCATAAAAGTGAGTCTGTTCACTTTTATGTTGGCTACACTCATTTACTACCTTGCTTTTGAAGCTTACAACAAGCTTAATATTCAAGTCTTTGGCATTAACACTTTCATCTTCGGATCACTTTCTTCAGCTTTAATACTCTACATCCATGTACCACTTTTTATTAGGTGTATAATTCTTATTTCATGGACTTTTGTGTCTATTTTTATGATCCATCAACATGTTCCTTTAACTAAGAAAACTTACAAAAGGATTTGATAAAAGATCAAGAATAATAACATCTCTAAAAATATCAGCGGATTCAATAGCAGAGATGAGCCAGGGCTGCCAAGAGATGGATGATGTCTCAAATTTTTTAATTTTGCTTTACAGGTATGAAATCTTTCATTTTCGAGTGTACATGTGAAAGTGAATAGGGGAAATTGCAGAAGCTAACATGCTATACATTCACTAAATAATCAAAGTGTATTTTTTAGGTGAATGTCTCAGTCTCCTTGATTCTGATATCTTTTTTTTTTTCCCTTTATATATTGGGGTGGTTTAGAGGATTGTGGTGAGGTGTTTAGGGTTGGTGGAGGGAATAGTGAGGGGTGGGAGGTGTTACACAAGCAACCAGTGCAAGCTACCATGGGCAAGCGAGCGCGCATTGGCGTTGTGCGTTGGCCGTGCGTGTTGGGCGCTTTTGCTAGGCTTGGGTGTTCGTTAAGGCAATTCAATGAACACTTGGCATGCACCAAGTTGGAAAAGGAAGAAAGACCGTGGGATATGAGGGATAAGGCAAGAAAAATCATACAAACAAGTCTCAAAACTTCAAACACTCCAAAAAGGCAACCAAATCCACCAAACAACTCCAAAAATACACCAATTCAACCCAACCACCAAGAACACCATAAAAGTGAGTTTGTTCACTTTTATGTTGGCTACACTCATTTACTACCTTGCTTTTGAAGCTTACAACAAGCTTAATATTCAAGTCTTTGGCATTAACACTTTCATCTCCGGATCACTTTTTTTAGCTTTAATACTCTACATCCATATACCACTTTTTATTGGGTGTATAATTTTTATTTCACGGACTTTTGTGTCTATTTTTATGATCCATCAACATGTTCCCTTAACTAAGGAAACTTACAACAGGATTCGGTAAAAGATAAATAATAATAACATCTCCGAAAAGATCAAGAGATTCTGTAGCAAAGATGAGCTAGGACTGCTAAGAGATGGATGATATCTCAAAATTTTTAATTATTCCTTGGAGGTATGTAATCTATTAAGATTTAGCATTTTCATTTTCGAGTGTACATGTGAAAGTGAATAGGGGAAATTGTAGAAGTTAACATGCTATACATTCATTAAAAAATCAAAGTGCATTTTCAGTGAATGTCTCAGTTTCCTTGATTCTATTATCTTTTTTTTGTTTTCCTTTATATACTGGGGTGGTTTAGAGGATTGTGGTGATGTGTTTATGGTCGGTGAAGGGAACGGTGAAGGGTGGGAGGTGTTACATGAGCAACCAGTGTAGGCTACCATGGGCAAGCGAGTGCGCGCTGGCACTATACGTTGGCCATGCGTGTTGGGCGCTTGTGCTGGGCTTGGGTGTTCGTTGAGGTAATTCAACGAACACTTGGCATGCACCAAGTTCGAAAAAGAAGAAAGACAGTGGGATAGGAAGGATAGGGTCAAAAAAATCATACAAACAAGTCTCAAAACTTCAAACACTCCAAAAAGGCAATCAAATCCACCAAACAACTCCAAAAATACACCAATTCAACACAACCACAAAGAACACCATAAAAGGAAGTCTGGTCACTTTTATGTTGGCTACACTCATTTACTACCTCGCTTTTGAAGCTTACAGCAAGCTTAATATTCAAGTCTTTGGCATTAACACTTTCATCTCCGGATCACTTTCTTCAGCTTTAATACTCTACATCCATGTACCACTTTTTATTGGGTGTATAATTCTTATTTCATGGACTTTTGTATCTATTTTTATGATCCATCAACATATTCCCTTAACTAAGAAAACTTACAAAAGGATTCGATAAAAGATCAAGAATAATAACATCTCTAATAAGATTAGCAAATTCTATAGCAGAGATGAGCTAGGGCTGCCAAGAGACATATGATATCTCAAAATTTTTAATTTTCCTTTAGAGGTATGTAATCTATTAAGATTTAGCATTTTCATTTTTCGAGTGTACATGTGAAAATGAATAGGGGAAATTGCAGAAACTAACATGATGTACATTCATTAAATAATCAAAGTGTATTTTTCAGGTGAATGTCTCAGTTTCCTTGATTCTGTTATCTTTTTTTTTTTCCTTTGTATACTGAGGTGGTTTAGAGGATTGTGGTGAGGTGTTTATTGTCGGTGGAGGGAACTGTGAGGGGTGGGAGGTGTTACACAAGCAACTAGTGTAAGCTACCATGCGCAAGCGAGCGTGTGCTGGCGCTGTGCGTTGGCCATGCTCGTTGGGCGCTTGTGCTAGGCTTGGGTGTTCGTTGAGGCAATTCAACGAACACTTGGCATGCACCAAGTTGGAAAAGGAAGAAAGACCGTGGGATATGAGGGATAGGGCTGAAATCAATACAAGCTTCGATGGTGGCCACCACAAGCAAGAGTCCACCACCACAAATCCCAAGCTCAGTTGCATGACAATCGAGCCATAAAGCTTCGCCGATAGCCACCACGAGTAAGAGTCCACCACCACAAATTTTAGCCACCTTCCAATCTCAACCACCAACACATTCTTTGATCTCGCCGCCATTTAGCCATCTGCAATGTCTACCACCACCGAGCTCAGCCACCTTTCAATCAAGCACTGCCTTCCACTAAGTTAACTCAAAGCTGGAGACCTTGTCAACCACCCAAGAATCTTTCAAGGTGTTACTGATGATGTTGTTGTCTTCCCTGTTGAAGGCTCCTCTACACTTACTATTCAACATATATGAAGCTCCAATTTGCATGGCTATTGGAGACTTTTTGTTCCACGCATTTTGCCTGGGATGTGGCTTTGATGAGTTGAGTACTCATTTTGTTGGCTCAAACCCATGTGTTGGGTCTAAATTGTATTGATTTCAATACGCAACTCTTATGCTTATATAGTTTGAACATTGTTTTTTTCCAAAACTAAATGTTGTGGTTGAATTGCTATTGGACTTCCATTATGTGTGAAATTGGAAGTTGCTTGTTAATTCCTATGCAAAGGCCTAAAATCATTCCCAAGTTCGTACATGAAAGTCTCAACTTTGATGAATTGTTTGCGTATGTAACCTTAAGCCTATTTATTTTTCTTTTTTAATAGTTGACCATTTGAACTATACCATGCATCTTTATTAGAAATATAGATATTCCAATATGTATGATGTTTAGGCTTATGAATATTTGCATAGTGAGATGGATAGAGTATCTTGCACCAATGGCTAAGATTTGAAAGTAATTACAATTTGGTAAAGATTATTAGCATTTGTTGTAGAAAACAAACATTAGGAATTTCCATGTTCACCTAATTGTTTTCATGTCTCACTATGAGCATGTGTTGTTTTTTTTAACATAAAGTTTTACTTCATGAGGTAGCTATTTCGCTTTATGGTTGATATGATTTTCATGGGTTCCGGTGTATCCCATGAAATCAATTGACTTCTTCTTTAGTTTGGTTTATTTTGTTTGAAACTCTTACAAATGTCTACTTTTGACGCTAATGGCTTGTATTTATGTAACGCCCCGCTTGAGGTACGTACTTAAGATTCGTTGTATTACTTAAACGTTCATTGATTTAGCTTCAAATGAGTTTGTATGTTCTCATGGTTGATTGGTTGCTTTGAAATTGGTTGAAATTTGGTGAATTTTGGAAATCCAATCTTCACCGGGGCGAAGGAGAATCTTCGCCACGGCGATGAGGTGCTGCACCCACGGGTAGGTTCTACCGTGTTTCGTCGGGGCGACGAAAAGTTCTTCGCTGCGGCAAAAAGCCTAACAAAAAGTTTCTTGAGTTTTCTAGAGAATTCTTCCTTTGGGGCATAATGACCATTCTACCCCTAATTAGTAGGAATAGTGAGGAGTAAAATGTAAGGAAATTAAGTAGAGAATGTGTTGGTAATAAGGGTGTATTTGCAAAGAATCAAAGGATATGGATGGAATTTCCAAGGAAGAGCAAGGGCAAAATGGGAAATGATGGTTATAATATGAGTTAAAAAGAGTTAAAGTGTAGAGAAACCCTTTATTCATTCATTTCCACCGCCTCTTCCATTGTCTAATTTCTCTCAATCTCTCCATCCAATCTTCTAAGATTTCTAAGGAGTTTAGAGAGCTTTTGGGGAATTTTTGAGTAGAGATTTCATCTAAAGCATCCTAAGGTAAGGATTCATGCTTTAGATGTGAGTTTGCTTATAGTTATAGTGAAGTCTTATTTGGTTGTTATTGTTCTTGTTGTTGTTTTGAGTTGTAGAGAGGAGACAAGACAACAAAGGAAAGGAAAAGTGCTAGAGAAGTCACTTTTTCACAAGGTAAGTAAATCCAAACTAAATTGAGATTTAAGAATTTATTCGAGTAGAGATTGTGTATGTATTATGCTTGCTGAGAAATTGAGATGTTATGAATATTTATCTATGTTGATATGAATTTAATTGAGTTATGAGAAGTGTTGTGATTGCATTATGATGAGTTGAGTTTGATTGAAGTTGGAGGGAGTTTTGAGCAAACCCTATGGGAGTGTTTTGCCTTGACAGGAAATTAGAGTGTATGAGGGAGTTTTCCTCCCATTTTGGATGATTAAAGAGAAGAGTATAGTTATAGATAAGTAGAGCTTTGGTATGCACATAAGTTGTTTGAGGAAATGCCTAAGTGAAATCTACCCTGTCACAGCCGTGATTTTCTAGGTGAATTTTGGGCATCTTACGGATTGAACTGGGCTGAGACCAAAACATCAAAGTTGTAGCCCTATTTTTAAGCTTTAAAAAAAGACCAAAACCATAGCAATCCGATGTGTATAACGCAAGTTATACCCTTTTTAGTGCGACCTTTGCAGAATGACTGTTTTGATGCAATATTGCATTTGGCATTTTATAAGTGCATTAGTGAGCATGAGCTGTCCATACACATTATTTATGCACTTAAGAAGTAGCTTGAGAAATAGTAGAGAATGTGAGTATAAGCTACTTTAAGAGTAAAGAGAGAGAAAGAGAGAATGAGCACTAGAGAACGAAGAGAAAATAGAATAGAGTAGGTTATGCGATGGGGAACCTGTGAGTAATGGGTAGAGTTTCCCGCATGTACGCCGCATTGAGAGAGCGGCATGAGTATGAGAGAGAGAAAAGTGGTGTAGCCCGTGAGAGTGCATGCGGATGAGGGCTATACCCGAGAATACCTGAGAGAGAGATTATATACTCACATGGCCAAGGGTTCCGAATCCATGCATAACCGAGTCCGATCGGCTAGAATGAGTAGAAGTCACGTAGAGTGGGAGCGAGTCCCAACCGTGCCTCCGGTTGGATGAGGCTGTGACTACTAAAGAGAGTTAGTAGAAAAGAGTTATGAGAAAGAGAAAGTAGGGAGCAGTATAAATAGAGAGTAATTGAGAATTGTAAGGAAAGAATTAGAGAGAGATAGTTACGGGGATATATGCGTAGAGGATTTACTTACTGAGCATTAGTTGTGTTCATCCCGTTGTTTTTCATGTTTTGCAGGATCTAGGTGAGGACACGGTTGGATGGGCGTCGGCAAGCGAAGGGAAATGGCTATACTGTCCACCTTGTTTTGATGTTTTGTACATGATACAACTTTTTGTATTTAAAAATGTATATATTTAATAAAAGAAAAATTTGGGCCCAACCTTTTATACTACTTTATATGTATTTTATTATGTACATGTTTTATGAGTATTTGAGTAGAAAGCGGCTATTACAATTTATTTATTATTATTTTCCACTACTGTGGTGTGTAAAATTGTGAGACAAATCAAGAAATGTGATTTATCTTTTTTTTTTTTTTTTTTTGCACCCCAGGTCAAATTTTAGACTATGTGCTTCCATCCAAATGTCGATAAGTTTGGCAACATATGCCTTGACATCCTTCAGGTATTGTTCAACTTTTTGAAAAAGGTTGTAGTTGGAACTATGTGATAATAAACTCCATGAAAATGAGATAGGAGAAATCCCTCGGTCTGTTTCAGGGATTTTGGACAGATTACCTATGAAGGTCTTATGGACTTCTGTATCCTGATTTAAAACAATATCAGTGGGACATGAAAATTTTTTTTTTATCTTCATCACCTAGTATATTAGTGGTATTTTTTAATGTATTTTTTTGGTGGTTTTTTAATGTTAAATTGCCATGCAGCGTCTCTATAAAGCTCAAAGTAAAGGGTTTTGATTCCATTTGGAATTCGATTCTTGTCTCAAGAATATCGATATGTGGAATTCAGAATACACATAATTGTTGATACATATTACATCACGCAAGAGAGAAGTTTATCGATCTTTCACTTAATCAGACAAGTGAATAATTTTCTCTTGTAAATGCAGAATAAAGTCTACTGAATGTTGTAACTTGTTTCAATTAATTGAAAGGGGCTTGTTTTATATGCAACATTTAAAAATTGTTATTATTTGATGATTTTTATACTGAAGTTTTCTGGGTATTCTCTCCCACGATGGTGATTTATTGTGCCACCAAGGCAAGTGCATATTTATTCTAACAAGATGCAACCTTGTAAGATATTTAAATGTCATTTTTTTTAATGTTATTTATTACATTACATTATACTATCCTTTAGCTTTAGTTTTTCTTCTTGTAAATAATAGGAAGACATGGATGAGATGCTCTTGAAAATATAGGCTACTATTTGATTAATTTGGTAAAAAATTTGTACATGTCTAAGCACAGGCAGACATGGGGCCACTTCAAGAAACAGCCAAATAAACATTGAAGGCAAAATTTAGGTGAAACGAAACAAAAGGAATTTTTTTTTTGTTTTTTTGGGTAAAGGTAATTTTATAAATAAATGAAAGAATAAACACTAAGAAAGGGGTTCCCCTTAACTGTCAAATTCGTTGGACAAACCCAGCGAACAAATCACCACAAAAACATCAAAGAGAAACAAGGATACATTCCTAACAAATCAACCACCTAGCCCTCTGGGATTGCTAAACAAAAAGAAGACCAGCAAATGAAAAGGAACGCAAGTCTGGTGAAAGAAAAAAAAAATTGCAGCATAAGCTGTACACGAGGACAAACCACCCAAAAAACAAGATTCTTGGACACCGGAAATTGTAGAAATCCCACAGAGCTGCAGTAGCCAAAAAACACTAGCATAACATGTGTACCAACCAGCAACCACCCCACTCAACACAGCAGAAATCTGCAAATCTGTTAACACACCCCTGGTGCAAAATCTAAAGCTGTACAAAAATGATGGAGCTGCTAAGGTTGAAGAAACTAAGTATAGAAGCATGGTTGGATGTTTGTTGTACTTGACTGCAACAAGGCTTGACATTATGTATGCAGCAAGCTTACTCTCTAGGTTTATGAATGAACCAAGTGAGCTACATTTTCAAGCAACTAAAATAGTCCTTCGGTATGTTAGAGGATGTCTAGACCTGGGAATTTGGTTCAGGAAAGCTGAAAATCTCAGCTTGTATGGTTTCATCGATAGTGATTGGGGTGTGCTCCTTGGATGATATGAAAAGTACCTCTGGATATGTTTTTTTCTTGAATGCAGGTGCCATAAGCTGGATCTCAAAAAAGCAAGAAGTTGTGGCACAATCAACTGCAGAAGCTGAATATGTTGTTGCTGTTGTTGCTGCAGTTAACCAATTGACTTGGCTAGGATTTAAGGTTGGAACAGACTCAAGGTAATATGCTATATTGTGACAACCAATTGGCAATTGCTATGTCCAAGAATCCAGTTCTCCATGGTCGCACAAAGCACATCAGAATCAAATATCATGCAGTGAGAGAGGCAGAGCAAAATGGTGAGGTAAAACTGATTCATTGCAAGGGAGAAGAGCAAGTGGCTAATATAATGACCAAGTCCTTAGGCAGATCCAAGTTTGAAGAATTAGGATTCAGACCTGGAGTTTCCAGCAAAAATATCAAGGAGGAGTGTTAAAGTAAATGATATTTTGCTGGAAACTATTTTACAATTTAGTTTGAATGGTTGGGGCTAGATTTGAGCTAAAAGTGGGCTGTCTGTCAAGTGTAGTTTTTGGTTAATTTGGAAATGTAATCTGTGATGTTTTAGGTGAAGACAGCTGGTGATTTAGGCCAGAATATCTCAATGTAATTTGTACTCCCTCTGTTTGCTTTTAATTGACGTTTTAGTTGTGGGCACAGGTTTTAATAAAAATCAAAATTTCTCTCTCCCACCATTTTTTTCCTTGATTTTGCAGACAAGACAAAGGCATGAATGAAAGGCATGAGGAAAGGTGCAGACAAGACAAAGGCAGCGACTTTAATTTTGAAAATTTTAAAAAGTCTTAAAACGTCACTTAAAAGCAAACGGAGGGAGTATTAGTTAAGAGTGGTTTACATTGTATTGTATTTAAAAATTATTCTCACTGTAAAGTGGTTGGAACAGTGATGAAATATGTCCATATATCTCTCTGTTTATGAATGAAAAAGTACCTTTTTGAAAGAAGCTTACACTCTCATTGTTTTAGCTCTCTGTCGTGCACGAAAACCTTTCTTTCTCTTAGCTAATTTGAACTCTGAAAAACCTTCAAGCCCATCCAAAACAGCCGACATTACACCAGCATTTTCAGATCTTCACAAACCATATAATGTTCATAAGGCATCATCATCTATTTCAAAACACCAGATTAAGGACATTTATATCGCGCTTTGTGCTCTAAGAAAAGCCATGGTTGGACCCAGTGCACTGCTCCTCAGGGCCTTGTACGACCATCAACTGCTCCCTGAGCCCTCTTTTACACACTGATCATCAACATGAGATAGTTCTGCCTTCTTTGCACACAAAGCCTGGTTAATTTCTTCCCATGCATTCAATTTTCCATTTCCTACAAAGATAAAAATCAGATAATGAAAGTTCATTTAAGTTAATCATAAAGTATTCATGCCGAAACATAGAGATTGCATATAACAGATATAAAACATTATCCTACGAACACCAAGTACCTCTGTCTTTTCATTTTAGGCTTGTTCCCTCAACCATTGTCTCTTGGCCTTTTTACGACAAGCACTTCTACTTGGGAACTGACCACAAAAATGAATTTCAGGATTTAAAATTATTATTGTTCTTCAAAGAGAGAATGTGATCAACTAGCCAAATTATGTTGATAACGATAAAATCATAATGACATAACACATACACCAAGATAATGTTTTCTAATTCAAGTTCTGTGACTATATTCGTTGAAGTCTAAAAGTGAAGAACATGGATTAATATGACTAAAAATCGATCTTCTAAATAGCTAATATTGAGACCGGGATGTGAAGTGGCAAAAGAAAATGATTATGTTAATTATATAATTAGATCTTTACCAGTCTCTTTGAATCCTCGATATAAACCTATAGATGATTTTAAATTTTCAATAGCAATTCATGAGATTCCATAATTTAGATCCAAAAAAGATAATTGTCATTGTTTTTTTATCCCACAGGTTCTGCTTTTGTAGATTTATATAATAAATCTACAATATTACTGATAATGATTAGATATTAACTGAAGGTTAAATGAAAAATGATGGGAAATTAGGTTAGTCCAAAAAAGAAAAAACAAAAAAAAACTAAAGGAGATATGTTTATTCAAGAATGGATTCTATAACTTCTATGAAAAGAAACTAAGAGAAATGTATTAATAATAATTCAAAAAAGAATATAAAGCATAGACCATCTCAGTATATATGCAACCATACAAGACATAAAAAGCTATAAAAACTAATCAATAAAGGTGAAAATCATATCAACCATGAAAGGAGGTCTCCATAAACAATTCCTCAAAAATCTGAATATTAATACCAATCCAAGTTCAAATAGATCTTACATATACATCATGCATGCTTACTTCTACAATTTCACAAAAGAAAATACATAACTCAACAACAATATCAAAATCAATTAGCTTTACAAAACATTTGACAAGAAGGAAATTAGCTGGCTTCAAATCAGAGTGCACACTACGCTCCTCATGACTGGTGTTCATGGCTTCAAGAATTTGCTGCAAAGTGTTTCAACAAATATGGAGACCCTGTACTTCACATCAAAGAAAAAGGAAAGCATATTATATAATAGCAATTTCATAACTAATAAAATTAAAAATTAAAAAAAGAGCAGAGCCATATGCACTAGAATACGGGTATTAACTTTTACAACAAAGCTACGAACACCGAAAATTTTACACCGAAAATGTGTATCGACCTACGTGTAACACGCCTCTGATATTTTTTAACAATTTTTTTCTAGTGAACGGTCGTCTATCAAATTTGGATGGCCGTTCACTCACATGGACGCCCGTCCATATTATATGGACGGGCATCCATATACAAGGGACGGGCGTCCCCATTTAAAGGACGCCCGTCTATAAATAAAATATAAAATAAAATAAAAAAAAATTTGGGCACGGCCGTTCCTTACGTTTGGACGGGCGTCCATTCCATAAATTTTGGACGGCCGTCCCTTACGTTTGGACGGAATGGACGCCCGTCCCATTCCTAATGGACGCCCGTCCCATTCCTAATGGACGCCCGTCCATACTTTAAAAAAAAAAAAAAGAACATTTGGACGGGCGTCCATTCCTAATGGACGCCCGTCCATTATTTTGGTTTCTACAAATTAAAGAAAAACTTTGGATGGGACGGGCGTCCGTAAGGAATGGACGCCCGTCCATTACTTACGTTTTTAAAAATAAAACAACAACTTACAGTTTCACGCAAGGCTGATGGGTTTGAGATCATCAGCCAACTTTTTGACGTCCTCCAACCAGTCTAGTACGTTTGCATGCTGGTTGAAGTTTTGTAGCTTATCCTTATTCTCTTCATTGCTATTGACTTTCCTGAAAATCTTAAACTCTTGCCTCCATGGAATTACCTTTTTACAAAGGTCATTAGGATTTTTGAGGGACCTCAACCTGGAGAACAGCGTCTCCAGTTGCTCCAACTTGCTACGCAATTCTTGAACCATGATTAACTGCATGTCACACAAAAGAGAAGGATGAAACTGAGACTGAACCAGAGCTTGATCGTATTCATGGTCATGGATGCTTTAAAATATTCAAAACTTCTCGTTCTCTTACCCTAAATTAAAAATATAATTATAAACTTTTGCTAAAAGCATGGAAGATGTAGGACTCTTATCTGCATCTTCCATGCTTTTAGAAAAAAGACATAAAATAATTTAGGGTAAGAGAACGAGAAGGTTTTGACCATGACTGACGATAAGACCAAGCAGAAAGCCATTGAAGCTGCTGCTGATATCTTTGGTATATTTATCTTCCTCTACTGTTAACATTCTTCAACCAAAATCATCGACGTCTTGTTAAATATAAAAAATAAAAATAAAATTTTTGATTGGACCATTTGATGCATGAGGGTTTTTCTTCTTTCTTCTTTTAAATATATTTGAGCTGATTGGATATTCTGGAGTAGTCAATTATTTTTTTCACCTTTGAAATTATAATATCTATTTATTGGAAGTTGTACTTATAGCAGAAAGAGTTATGACTTTCACGAGTTGATTCAATTGCGGCTGATTTAAAAGACCAGAAGCTAACAGTGATAGGGCAGATGGATACTGTGGCAGTAGCGAAGAGGTTGAAGAAAATAGGAAAAGTGGACATTATCTCAGTTGGGCCAGGCAAAGAGGAGAAGAAACCAGGAGAAAAGAAAGAAGAGAAGAAAGAGGAGAAGAAACCAGAAGAAAAGAAAGAGGACAAAAAATGAAAAACCATAAGTGAATTTTTCGCTGTGATAATAATTATTGTAGCAAAATTTTCATTCATGCTTAGCAAATAATGTGATTAGATTTAAAATGGTTAGCAAGAATCGCCAGATTTGTCTCGTTGTAAACAATCAATATTAAAGCGAAGGAAGAAGAAGTTGTTTTTGTTTCCACGAGTTTCCTCATCTTGGTTCTTATTATTCCTTTACAGCTTAGAGGACATTGTCATGTTAGTCTAATTAAGCAGAAAAAAACAATAAACTGTTAGCACGCCCACAGATTCTGCTTCACCAGATATAATATACCATTTGAATGATACAAAAGTGTCACGAATTGCATCATTCTTCAAACATCTACATTTTATGTCTTTTTTCTAAAAGCATGGAAGATGCAGATAAGAGTCCTGCATCTTCCATGCTTTTAGCAAAAGTTTATAATTATATTTTTAATTTAGGGTAAGAGAACGAGAAGTTTTGAATATTTTAAAGCATCCATGACCATGAATACGATCAAGCTCTGGTTCAGTCTCAGTTTCATCCTTCTCTTTTGTGTGACATGCAGTTAATCATGGTTCAAGAATTGCGTAGCAAGTTGGAGCAACTGGAGACGCTGTTCTCCAGGTTGAGGTCCCTCAAAAATCCTAATGACCTTTGTAAAAAGGTAATTCCATGGAGGCAAGAGTTTAAGATTTTCGGGAAAGTCAATAGCAATGAAGAGAATAAGGATAAGCTACAAAACTTCAACCAGCATGCAAACGTACTAGACTGGTTGGAGGACGTCAAAAAGTTGGCTGATGATCTCAAACCCATCAGCCTTGCGTGAAACTGTAAGTTGTTGTTTTATTTTTAAAAACGTAAGTAATGGACGGGCGTCCATTCCTTACGGACGCCCGTCCCATCCAAAGTTTTTCTTTAATTTGTAGAAACCAAAATAATGGACGGGCGTCCATTCCAAACGTTCTTTTTTTTTTTTTTAAAGTATGGACGCCCGTTCAAACATAAGGGACGGGCGTCCATTAGGAATGGACGCCCGTCCAAACGTAAGGGACGGCCGTCCAAAATTTATGGACGGCCGTCCCCAAAGTTTTTTTTTTTTTTTAATTTTCATATTTTATTTGTGGACGGGCGTCCTTTAAATGGGGAGGCCCGTCCCTTGTATATGGACACCCGTCCATATAATATGGATATGCGTCCATGTGAGTGAACGGCCGTCCAAATTTGATGGACGGCCGTTCACTAAAAAAAAATTGTTAAAAAAATCAAAGACGTGTTACACGTAGGCCGATACACATTTTCGGTGTAAAATTTTCGGTGTCCGTAGCTTTGTTGTAACTTTTATTCTCTTGGTAAACTCTCGTTATTACAAATTAAAAACGTTAACTTTGGTCAAGGACTATGGCACCAGCATTTAGCAGTACATTTGCAACACAACAACAAGGAACACGAGTTTAAGATGATCCAAGTTCAAAGCAACTTCACTGAAAACTAACGTATATAATCATTTCAAGAAATATCTTTACATATCCAGATCCCGAGTTAATATGTAGGGATGTATCAATTATTTCTAAGCCACTAGACTATAGCACCAATAAATCATAACAAGTTGATAATAAAGGTAAATAAAAAACAAATCTGATTACAGAGCAGCAACAAACATGACAACGAAAACGTACCATTGGAATTTTATTTTGCTGGATATCTTGAACGGCATCCACTGAATGTGGAACCGCTTTCTTTCTCAGACTGTTACAAAAGAATAAATAAAAAAGACTAATTTTTTCTCCCTTCCACAGAAGAAAAATTAAACACAGAAACAGACCAGGTGATATCATAATCCTTCAAAATAGCAGTAGACTAAAAAGGTGGCAAAACAAAGCCATCCATCTGCAACAGAAAATAAAATAAAAGCATAAGAAAGTAGAAATTGAAATTGAAAAGAGAAATGAGGAAAGTGAGGGGAGGTTACAGAGAGGATGAGGCCATGAGGGGAAGAGTGTTGGAGGTGTAAAATGCGAAGGATATAATCGGAGAGATGAGAGATGGTTTTACGAGTGGTGGACTCCTGCTCGTGGTGGCCGCTGGCGAATCTTTATGGCTCGACTATTGTGCGACTAAGACCAGGATTCATGGTGGTGACTCCTGCTCGTGGTGGCCGCTGTTGAAGCTTTATGGCTCGGGCGTGATGGAGTTGAGACTGGGATGGAAGGTGGTGGCTAGGGTTTTTCAGACATGAAATTGAATATGGAAAGTTCTTGGTTCAAATGATTCAGAGGATATATGGTGTAAAAATGTGATGTGAAGGTAGCATTACTCTTCTTTGTATAGGAGTAAAGTAATGCTACACCAACATTACATTCTCACAAGCTTCTCTTATAACCCCGACGTGGCAGTTGAGTTAATATTGTTACGCCAGTTCCACCACACCCAAGGCGCAAAATAATTTTGACTGGACCAAAGAAACAATAGGGAACAACTGTTCCTTATGAAAGAATGGTCATTTCTCACAGAATGAATGGTTATTTCTTATGAAGGAATAACATTATTCCAAGAAGAATAAGAAAAAAAAAAAAAAACAACAACAACAACAACATTGTTCCTTCAGGAATAAGGTTATTCCAAGAAGAAGAAGAACGAAACTGAAGAAGGGAATTGATTGGAAAGAAACAAGGTAAGGAACAACGTTAAGGTTGTTCCTTAAGGAACATCCATTCTTTATGAAAGAATGGTCGTTTTCCTTATGAAGGAACAACCGCGTTCCTTCTAAAAGAACAACCGTTTGCTTCTCATAGTGCCTAGGGTGTCTTGGGTGTGGTGAGAGCTAACGTGACAGTGTCAATCTGCTGACACGTTAGGATTGTAAGAGAATGTTGTGAAATTATATTGTAAACATAGCATTTTTCGTCAGAGTAATGTTATGCCAACAACACACTCTCACAAACTTCTTTTACAACCCCAACGTGGTAGTTGAGTTGGCACTGTCACGTCAGTTCCACCATACCCAAGGCGCAAAATGATTTTGACTAAACCAAAGAAACAACCGTTCCTTCATAGGGAACGGTCATTCCTAATGAAAGAATGGTCGCTTCTCACAGAATGAATGATCGTTTCTTATGAAGGAACAAGAAATAACCATTCCTTTCGTAAGGAATGGTTGTTCCTGAAGGAACAACGTTGGAAGAAGAGGGAGAAGAATAAGAAGAAGGTTGTTCCAAGAAGAAGAAGAAGAAAGTTGTTCCAAAGAAGAAGGTTGTTCCAAAAAGAAGAAGAAGAACGAAATTGAAGAAGAAGAGCCAAGGGTGTTCCAAGAAAAAGAAGAAGAACGAAATTGAAGAAGGGAATTGATAAGAGAGAAACAAGGTAAGGAACAACTATGGTGGTTCCTTCAAGAACAAGGTTGTTCCTTCATAGGAGATGATCGTTCCTTTTGAAAGAATGACCGTTTGTTTCTCGTAGTGCCTTGGGTGTCTTAGGTGTGGTGGGAGCTGGCGTGACAATGCCAATCCGCTGACACGTTAGAGTTGTAAAAGAATGTTGTGAGATTATGTTGTAAACATAACGGTTTTCTTTGTGAGTAATAATTGTTTTTGATACTATTGTTAAGGAGGGTAATATTTTAGTAAAAAGAGTTTAATATTACCTTATATTAGATTTATTCAAATTACAAAACAATCGAATATTGTCAGAGTTATCTTATGATCTATTTTAAGAGTGATAAGGTTACCCTAAAAATGTACTAATCATTTATTTAAAATCATTTTGTTGAATCGATTGTAACGGGAAATTAATTTTGTAGTACGACATTTTTATAATTTGCAAAGCCAATGTTCTTACTTTGAAGTGGTAAAAATTAATCAATGACATTTCACAATACCAATTGTAACTCTAAGTTAATTTATTGATATGATATTTTTGTAATTTATAATATTTTGGTAACTTATAACTAGATTATAATAATTTTAATTTTTTCGTTAGGGGTCAGGTTATAGTAACTTAAAATTTTGATTTAAATTGAAACATAAATTTATGTTCGTAGATATATTGAAATCTAACGGATATGGCAAAGAAGTTCGGGGTAGTTATTTTCTTTACCATTTCATCAACTCTTAAACTATTGAATTGCAACGGATTAACGGTTGAAAATTTGTCAAAAATTTAAGTTGGTATAGCCTAACTTGTTAGTTATAATCAAGTATTTAAAGTTACTAAAAAAAAAAAAAAAAAAAAAATCATCGCATGTCATCAAAATAAAACACCAATACAATTTTCAAATGATATCTCAAAGTGATATACTTCCAATTACGATATTGACATATAAGTAATGTAGATGCAAAAAATCTACCGTCATGAAAATAGGGTGTGATCCCGTGAGGTTGAGGTCACTGACAATCCGTTAGACCTGCACACATGAAAGGGCAAGCGTGAAGCTTCCGGAAAACACCGAGGTGGTGTTTGCCGTAGGCACTCCGACGTTCAAGTCAGCAAGGCTGAAAGAGATTTAATAAGAATTAAGGAGAAGAAGAATTACCAGGAGTCTTGTCGGAGGCTAGGACTACGGCGGAGNAGAAAAGTGAAAAAAAAAGGGGTGAAGTGAAAAGAAAAATAAAAAAGGAGTGTAGTGACCATACCTCATCAAGCCTCTAATGAACAGCCTCCCGTGGTCCGATTGAGCTAAAATTTTATTAGCACATTCGTGGCTCAACCCTCTTTGTTCTGAATGGTGGAGAACATTGGAGATTGAATTTGGAGTAGATTTGCTGCAGTAAGTTACGCGCGAACAGTAACTCTGTTTGGTGAGATTTCTCCATTATCTTGAGAATAATTGTTAGTGTCCAAGAAAATTTGTTCTTGAGATTGATGTTGATTGTTTACCTCTACTTTTATCTAGAGAGAACCACCATTATACAATTGTTTCATTGATAGTGGAAATTTGGGTGACAGGGTGCCGTGGTTTTTTCTTTATGAAGATTTTCCACATAAAACTTGATTGTGTTGTTGTTAGTGTATATTTTACTTTGAACATTGAATTGCTTTCTCAGAGATTTACACAAAGAGGGAGAAAATTTGGGGTGCAAATGCAATAAAAATACCAGATTGTATTGAAAATTCATTAATGACAAAAAAAAAAAAAAACATTAAAAATCAATCTCAAACCAGATTGTATCACTTCAGAAAATCAAGTAATAAAACTCTAATTTTATAAGATTTACATCAATGCCACAACATTTTCTAAGTCAGCTGCAAGAAAGCAAATCGCATATTGTTGAACAAGTTTTAAAGTAGGTAAATCATTGGGAAAGGTCACGTTCTGAAGACGGAGAACCATTCTGGTAGAACTTGATTATGCAACCTGCTGAGGTGCAAATTTCTTGTAACTGATGATTGATCTCCTTTTGCTTCTCCAAATCTATGGCATAGTCCTCAAAACAAATGATTGCAACTCGCTCCAAAAGTCTTGCATTCTCAAGCACACATTTTATGAAACGATCGTCCATGACATCCAAATCAAAATATGAGATACTAACAGTTTTGAGGCGAGACGTTAAACAGAGCAGTAAATCTATCAAAAAGGAATGATATCTCGGTAGTAGAACCTGCATAAAAATTGCAGCAAATTTCATTACTTCCGAAAAGGAGGATATAGATTTTGGAAATTTTAATTTTTAAATAATTACATGAGGAATCTCAAGAGATTATAGATTAGGAGTTTGTTGAAGAATAGTCTTTAACACTTGATGATTTGTATAATCAATCTCCCCCCAAATCACTTTCAAATGAGTCAAGCAATGAAACACAGGAAGACTAAATTGGAAATTTTCTTCATAAGATAGATACTACTTGGCAAACACAAAAACAAAGAAAATTAATGAGATGAGCTGTTCATGTTATGTCTTCACAATGAACATAAATTAGCTAAAGAATGTTATCATACCTCAAGACTCAAGTATATCATTTGACAGAGTAAGAAATTTGACATGATGAATTCCCCGCATGAGTTTTATTGCATGTCGAGCCATAATTTCCTTAGCCCGCTGTTTCGAAATTTCTTCATCGATGTATGCTTAATTTAGTTCAGACAAATTAGATGGTAAAAGTTCTATTGCTGCACAATTTATGCATTTGAGAGAGCTCAAATTTTCTGCATAAATTTTTATAACATAATCCTCTGAAGGTTTAAAGAGGAAAGTTCGCGACAAACAACCAATGTCCTTAGAGTGCGAATAGATATGGTGATTTTCTTACGGTTATTCCAATTGTCTATGTTTAAAGCCAACTCCTGAAGGGCTGGACAACTAGAGAAAAGTTGTTCGAGAAGCTGAGCGGATAGATCACCTAGAACTCGTAAATGTAAAGTTTTAAGTTTTGGGACTTGTATGAATGTAGGAACATTGAAACTGAAATTCAATTTCAATATGCTGAGTGATTCGTAAGTGAAAAGGTTATCAGGCAACAATGGTGAAATAGGGAGAGAAAGATCAAGCTCTTGAACCTTAAGACTTACTACAACAGATACCCATGAGTTAAGACGAGATAGACCGATATTCTTATCCTTAAAAATGAGACTAAATTTTCTTATACATGGAGCACTATGAGGGAAAAGAATTGTTTCCAGAGAATGGAAAAAGTTTGTCTTCAAATCCGACCTCAACTGATATTTAGTCTCATCGAAAACAATATCAAAAATGGAGATTAGAAGAGATTTCCATCTTTTTGATAGTGCATAAATTCTAAGAACATCTTCAATTGAAAGAAAAGGAAAAATGATGTGGATGATACAGTCAGGTAATTCGCTAATTTTATCGTCTCTAGGACACAAATTTTGGGTTTGCCTGGTGAAAATTACTTTCTCTCGGTGATTTGATTATGCATAGGATTGAAGACTGATTCAGTCTTCTAAACCTTGTGAGAACAAATCACAAGTGAAACCCTAATCCTCCAGGATGTTTCAGCTAATTTCTTTCATTGTTATACACTTAATATAATTGTATTAAAAACAAAAATTGAAGAAGAAATCTCACCTTATTCACGAAGAAACAACTTGGATTTGACCTGCCCTTCTAGGATGAAAAAGAGACCACAATCTTGACTACTTCAAAGTTCTAGCTAGATGGGATTTAACAAGAAAAAATTGATGCAGAATTTGGATAGGCACTAGATATGCAGACACTAGAGTTGAATCGAAGACAAAGGTTTCCAAAGGAAAACTTTATAAATTTTATTGATGATATTGAAACATAACAACCCTACTTATAGTTGACTAACCCTAAAACAAATTAGACTCCTAATAGAATAAAATCAACTTGGAAAAAAGGATGAAAAATAGGAAAGCTTGTCCGACATCATAAACACAATATCGCGATATTAATACAAGAATAATCATAACAAAACAAGGTCACTGGAAGAAATCTTTCTTTAAAGCCATTTCTTGACCAATATTTATACCACAAGGTGAAACAAGACGACACTCAGTCTGCAATGCAGACTTCTCACTCTCCTTGTTCTCATGATGCAAATCACTATCACTAACACCATCACCATCTATATTACCTTCATTATTGTCATTACTGAAAGAGCAATACTATACCCACATCCTCTTCTAACAAACTTTCTCTAACAACCCCGACGTGACAACTCGCAATTGGTTAGCCACAATTTGTCAGGTGGAACTCGTTGCGAGTTGCCACGTCAGAGTTGTAAGAGAAAGTTTGTGTTAAGAGGTTGTAAGCATAATATTTTTATTACCAAAATACTTAAACCGTTTTACTAAAGGCCCATCAAGTTTCTGACGCTCACACAAATTACACCAGTGCCCGCTTCCAAACCACCATTTTAGTAAGAACCCATAAAAGAAAAAGGTTCCCCACCAACCAAGCAAAGAGAAAGTCGTTCAATGAAGGGTAGAAATTCTTCCGAGCTACAAAATAAACAAGAAAGGAAAAATTTTAAATGAAAATATCCCAAAGTCGCCACAGAGCCTTTGAGGGATAGGTATATTCCGCATACCGGGGTGATACCACTCCCCACCATAAATTATCAGTTTAGATCACCATTCACACTCGGAAGATCTCAACCCCATGATAAACTTCGGATTATGTTGATCGCTATGGCCTGGAGTCAGATTGTAAGAACTCCAATTGAGATTCTCTTCACCAGCCTTCGTTTTATCCTTCACTAGAGTGCAGCTCCAGAGTATATCTTGCAAATCAATATAAATATTTTGAGTTATACTCAAAGCTAGAGCAGTACAAGAGGAGGCTATGTCCCCCTCGTATTCTTATCATGGGCACCTTTTCCTGTTCAAAATCACCCTTCAAGTGCAAGAATGTACGAGAATGAAGAAAAGGAAGTCAGTCAGCAAATCTCTAAGTATGTGATAAAGCAAAAATAAATGTGTCAAAGGTCGTTTCTGCTTGGTTGATTCCACTAACAGTCTCCTTGTAATTTTCTCAAAGATTCTCTTTGTTTCTATGACTCGTCGAAACAGAACAGAGCAGAAGCCATGGCTTCTTCTTCAATCTCTTATTCTCTTTGTTTATTCAAAACCAAGTCAATTCTCACACCAGAACCCCACAAAAACCTCTCTTTCTTTTACAAACAAATCACTTTCCCCCACTCGTCTACCACTCTTTACCCTCCCCTCTCTTCTTTGCTCGTTCAAGGCTTGTTTCATCAGCCTGGAGAGGAGATTGTTAAGCTTTCTTTCTAGCTTCCATTCTAGAAATAATGGGTTAAAGTTGATGCAAAAGAATCTAACTTTGAAGGTTGATAGTAGTAAGAATGGAAAGAATGGAGAGGGCCGATAGAATCGGGGGTTGTAATCAGACTTAGAAGAAGTTATGTCTTATAGGTTCATTATATCCATCCCTAATTTTGTGTAATCTCTTGTTCTTTCAGCACATAATCTCATTACTTATATATTAGTGTCACATAAAACAGAATCATTGAAAACTATAATCAAGGAAAGCTCTTTGAAAAGTAGTATGATTGAATTTCTATAGAGTTTTGTACAATTCTACAACATTAAAGCATGTTCAAGAAGATGTTATCTTCATTATTTTGATGTTATCTTGTCAACATTATCGTCTGTTTAAAGTTGGCATATATTAATCCTCTTGCGAAGGCAGAAGTATGTGCAAATTCTATATCCCAGGGCCACGGCTAGTAACACCCAAACTTCTTGCAAACCACCCTTCAGGTTCACCGTGTTGAATGAAGGCGAGCTCTGCAAAGTTCAACATCTCCTTAAGCATTCGTACAATTGATCTCCGGAATATTGCACTTTCAGAAGATCTAAATCCATAGTACATGAAGGGCAAGTACTTCAACCACTACATAAATTTTGGTATTGCTGCAATCAAAACACGTATAAGTTCAGTCTTGAAAATGGATTATCATTCAATTGGCAATACTTCATGTCCTCAAGAAGAGATGCAGAGGCACTACAATTATCCTCCTGTATTTCCAAACAAAACTCAATTTGTCACAATCTATTTTGAAAGCTGTTTTAAGGATGAAGGTAGCCGATCCTTAAAACAACTTTCAATATATCATAAGAACTGAAAAAGCCATACCTAGATAGAGAATCTATTGTTGCAATATACACCTAGATAGAGAGGGCCGTGATAACCATACCTCCCAACATTCTATCTATCATAAAATAACTGAAAAAGTTAAATTCATACATAAAACATAATCAAATAAAAAGGGTTACCCACCAAGAATCTGAAAAAGAAACACAGTTATAACTGAAGGAAGAGAATCTCACTAATTAAGTGAAGAAAAAACAGAGCCAAGATTTGTAAGCAAGCCAGCAGTTGAATTCCCCTCTCAAAAATAACAATTTAACTAGGAAAGGTATAACTTTGATTGGGAAGGCACATAACCACAAAGGAAGAATGTAAAACCCCCTTTTTAATCCTCATATATATGGGATTATTGTTAGTTTTTAAAAGTTTTATTGGGAGTTAAAATGAAAGGAATGAGAGATTTTGGGTTTGCATGTAGGTAAGGGGAGAAATCTGGGCATTTTCAATAGAAGCTGATGTGGCGGGGTCATGGTGAGACTAAGAGAATTTTGGGGCAGTTTCATAATTTTAAGTAACTGTTTTATATATAAATTGGGCTTCGCCCAAAATGAAGAAGAGAGAAAAACACAAAAAGAAGAAAGGAAGAAGAAGACAAAAAAAGGGAAAAAGAGGAGAGGGAGGAATGGGTTTGGCCGAGAGGTAGAGTGAGAGTGAAAGTAAAACAAAAATGGAGGAGAAATTTTAAACACATCACTCCCATTAGGTTTCGGGTGTGGAAGAAAAGAGTGCTTGAGGCTTCAATTTTAGTTCGGCTGAGCTGAATTTGTGAGTGGCAAAAACCAAAACCTTTTTCTCAATATTCTAGCTTGCATGTGTTAATTGAGATGGACATTTAATTGGGTTTTGAAAATTGCTGAAATTAGTTGCTAATTTTGAGTTTTGTTTTGAAAATATGAGGAATTTTATATGCATGGAGATACATTGCATCCAAATGTTTGAATCACGGGTTGCATGCCATTTCTTTAAGATTATGGTTGAAATCCTTAAAATTTGCTTTTAAATTGAATAATCGGTATGTTTAGTACATGGGGTGAAATCTAAATTGGGAAGTGGATTAAACTAAAATTCTTCTTTAAAAACTTAAATTCATGTCTGTATGTTAGGTAAATGTGTCATATCATGCCGTCTGTTGCATCTTGCTGTTAAGTGCGAATTTCTTTGCTTGCATGTCCTCGGCTGAACATGGAATGAGTGAAACTGTCCCAGATCTGACTTCAATAAAGTTTATTTGTGTTGCATGTCACCAGATTTTCCTATAAACATAAGACTCATGTTTGCATGTTAATATTCTGTTCAGAATCTGGCTATTTTGTGAAGCTATTTAAAAATCTTTTCTCTTCATGCTTCGGCTAGGTTGTTACCAGTTTTGGTGTAAGTAAATAAATGGCGGTTGTGTTGCTGGATAATATACTTGGGTGTTTTTGGCTGGACAGTAGACTTGATGGTGTTGGAAGTATGCTTTAAATGAAATAAATAGCTTAATATTAGCTGCATGTACATATTTGATTTCAGCACCTTTTTACTGATGAAAAATCTGGAAAAAAAAAAAAAAAAAAAAGTAATCAATAAATGGGTGTGTTTATGATTCTTATTTGTCTTATTTATACACATATAACTCGGCTGAATTGGTCATATCAGTTAGAGAGGTGGGCAACATCATTCCCATCTCATCCTCCGGAAAATACATTGCATCTGGACATCCACCTATCTCCAGGATTGTAAGGCAGGTGAACTTGTGCAATCCCCACTCCTTTAGCGGCTTATAGATTTCGTGATTACTGGTAATTGTAAGAGATCTTAGGCTGGCAGGGAAACCTTCTACTGGAAACGGTTTGATTCTTGGACAACTCATTGATAATTCTTGGAGACAGCTGAGATTTTGAATACTTTAGGGCAGGTCTCTAAGTGTCTTACAAGGTTTGAAAACTGTACATATATCTGATAAAGATGGTTAAGATGTTCACATCCCAAGATAAATATTGTCCCAAGAGACGTTACTATCGAACCACTCTACTATCAACTCTGGCTTTGAGCAATCCCAAATATCAAGATGTGTAAGCGCCATGGGTAACTGGCCTCTTGGTGATATGCACATCAGAGGTGGACATTCTTTGATACACAAGTTCTCAAGAAGAAATGTAGAGGCACTACAGTTATCCTCTGTATCACCAAACAAAAACAGCAATTTCTCACAATCTTTTATTGAAAGCCATTTTAGAGATGGAGGTAGCTGACCTTTGACAATGAATGCAAGTGAATGACAACCTTCAATATGCAGCCTTTCAAGACAAGAATTATCATGCTTCATTCCCTTAGGTTCACTTAGACTCAGCAAAAAACCGTCCTCTGGAAAAGAAACAAGAGTTGGGCTATCTTGAATGCATAGTGTTTTGAGGCAGCTGCAGCTATGCAACCCTTGTGGAGGCTTCTTAAGAGAAGTCTCAGTCTGCCGCAAATACATGAGTTTCTCACAATTACCGACTCTGAAACGTGTCCTAAAGTCCTAAGTTGTTTGCACTGGAAGGCTGAAGCACAAAACCACCAAAACTATTTATTTTATATGTTATTTCAGATAAAATTATTATTATATATGTATGATATATGATAAAATTATTATTATTNATTTTATGATAGTTATTACATATTTGAAGTTTAAGAACTTATGAATATGTCGTAGGGACAAAAATTGCTGAATGATGAGTGACGCAGGCAAGACTGCAAGTATTTGTTTTTCACTATTCATTAATTGCTTTCATTTCAAATTGAAAGTTAAAAAAAAATCCTTAAAAATATTTCTAAGAACATGATAAAGTTATCAACGCAAAAAACATATAAATTAAAATAACTACCAACACTTTGAACAAAAATAATAATAATAATAAACTACAAAACAATCTCATATTTAAAATCCGCTCTTTATTGTTCATTCTCAAAAATATTTGTGAAAAATAAGAATATAAAGTTAATTTTAATAATTTAACATAAGAGTACATTTATCCTCGAAAAATTTAATAAAAAGTAGGGTTTCTTTAATCTATTAGTGATGCCAATAGATCCACTCTAATTTTGTAGCTGGCCCAAACCAGTGAACCTTGTAATCCTCAAAACTTCTACTTGAATGGCTTACCCATTTGCTTTCAAATTCGTAGTCTTATCACAAAATAATAAATAAAATCACCCATTTCTCAATAACCTAATACTGCTGTTTTCAAGCGGCGTTCTACCAGAGAGTAATATGTGACCATTTTGGAGCTATTACTGTATATAAATATTCATTTGGAAATAGTGATGGCAATGGACCGGGTCGGGCCGAGACCGGATACCTAGGCCCGAGCCCATCACGGGTATTACAAGTAAAGCCCAAGCCCGGCCCGATGAGCTTTTTGTAACCTCAGGCCCGGTCCAAGCCCGTCCGTTTTTATAATGTGAATTTTTAAATATTAATAAATTTTAATTTTTTTTTTTATATTTTTAATTCTATAAACAATTTTTAAATATTAATTTTTTTTTGAATACTCACCAAATATATAAATAACTTTCCACAAAGTGCATTCATCCATCCATGTGAGATTTGGAAAAAATGAGTATATATATATAGGATAATCTTGTAATTAAATATATAGTATAAGGATAATTTAGTATAATTAATACTAAAATTGTCGGGTCGGGCCTGAAGACATATCCAGACCCAGTCCGTACCCGAGGTCGGGCCTTAAAATCAGGCCCAGGCCCAAGCCGAAACCCGTGACATCGGGTAAAGCCCGACTTTTTCAGGACGGGTTGGGTACCCAAAAATATCGGACCCATTGTCATCTCTATTTGGAAATATTATCATACCTCTAAATTTATAGTACAAAAGTTTGCATATGTTTAGAGAAAACAAAAACATGTTCTGGTAATGTAATTAATTCGTTAACAAAATAAAAGCAGACACCCCATGTGAATTGCAAATTAAAGGAAGACTTTTTTTTCTTTTTCTTTTTCCGGCCAAATTAAATTAAGTTAAATGTGAAAACCCATGGCAACGGAGTATAAAGTTGGCCACTGGCCAGAGATAATATTTAAACCCATGGCTACCTGGAAAGTGGAATTCCATGGTCTTAAGTTTAATCTTATAATCCCAACCCTAACCCAAGTTATACCAGAACCAATTATTAGTGCAGATCTCAATGTCAAGTGGGAAAGCTGAGCACTATCTTCCTAATGTTTCGGAATGAGAACACTTGTTTGCAGATTTGCCTTCCAATAATTAACAACATATTAGAATCCTCAAACACACATAATTAATAAAGTAACCACAAGTTGCTGAAGAACAATTTCGAATACTTCCCGTGAACACAACTATAGAACTCATCCTTTACCTTTCGAGTCAACCAGTTTGCTAAAAACAAAAATGAAAATGAAAAACATGATTACGTGAGCCATTTAGTATGGATATGATATAGTAGCTGCGTAGTTGTTGAAGTTATTTTCCTGGAAGTTTCTCTTATCTTTTGAAGGATGATGGATGAAAACAAAAAAATATAAAAGAGATTTGATTCTTACCCACATGGATCTTGCCTCTTCATCCTCCAGCATATATACTAGAAAACCTTCTTCGCACTTTCGCCCATCCTCACTCCCTCATTTTTCCCATTTCTATATTAATTGCAAAGTGACAATAGTCTTCTATGCCATCTGGTTTTAGCCTCAACAAACTGACCCTACTTCCCGCTGGCTCGACTCAACACCTTTTAATACGGACTCCAAATTATTGTATTTTACTTTGGTTTAAATGCGAGGTACGGAAGGTATCAGTTACGGGTACGGTGCCAGTTCAGAGATGGTCTAAATTTTTCTTAGTTAATTAATGTAATAGATAAGATATTATTATTGATATATACTTACAGATGAGAAAGGAGAAGAAGATGATGAAGCAGCAGCAAAATTCATGCATGCATGCATATTCATTTATGGTCATGTAGTTTAATCATCATGTGGGGACTCTAGTAGGTGGGCGAGCTCTTAAGATTTTTGCCTGAGAGAAAGTATATTTAGTGCAAAAGGAATATTATGTTACTAGTTCATCCTTGGATCAGAATCCACGGGCTAACCCTCCACTACAAGAATTATGATATATCAACCTTGGTGGTCATGTTCCGACTAATATGGTTAGTCTTGCACTTCCCATATTGTTATTCTTGTAACTTTAAATGATTTGGTTGCTGTCAAGATTGTACATTACAATAATTGCTCCATTGGCTGCTGCAGAATTGTCTACCATGAATAATAATAGCATTAGTTGAGGTATGAGTTAATTAGTTGTTGTTTTAAGATAAGTTTGATAAATTTTAGTTAATTTTGAATGGTTTAAAGAATTGATAAAACCGTAGAGATTTTGGGATTTAAAAAACCTAAGTTATAAGATTTTAGTGTTTCAATTTATAGTTGATGTTTTAACCCCACGGACTAAAAAAATCATGATTACGTCCTTGCTCACACATCAGTCCTATCGACACATGTATAATTATTTAAAATTGCTCAAGTGTAAAGACACAAAAACTGGTCCGATCCGATTGCTAAACGTTTTGATTTTATGATAGTTATTACATATTTGAAGTTTAAGAACTTATGAATATGTCGTAGGGACAAAAATTGCTGAATGATGAGTGACGCAGGCAAGACTGCAAGTATTTGTTTTTCACTATTCATTAATTGCTTTCATTTCAAATTGAAAGTTAAAAAAAAATCCTTAAAAATATTTCTAAGAACATGATAAAGTTATCAACGCAAAAAACATATAAATTAAAATAACTACCAACACTTTGAACAAAAATAATAATAATAATAAACTACAAAACAATCTCATATTTAAAATCCGCTCTTTATTGTTCATTCTCAAAAATATTTGTGAAAAATAAGAATATAAAGTTAATTTTAATAATTTAACATAAGAGTACATTTATCCTCGAAAAATTTAATAAAAAGTAGGGTTTCTTTGATCTATTAGTCATGCCAATAGATCCACTCTGATTTTGTAGCTGGCCCAAACCAGTGAACCTTGTAATCCTCAAAACTTCTGCTTGAATGTCTAACCCATTTCCTTTCAAATTCGTAGTCTTATCACAAAATAATAAATAAAATCACCCATTTCTCAATAACCTAATACTGCTATTTTCAAGCGGCGTTCTACCAGAGAGTAATATGTGACCATTTTGGAGCTATTACTGTATATAAATATTCATTTGGAAATAGTGATGGCAATGGACCGGGTCGGGCCGAGACCGGATACCTAGGCCCGAGCCCATCACGGGTATTACAAGTAAAGCCCAAGCCCGGCCCGATGAGCTTTTTGTAACCTCAGGCCCGGTCCAAGCCCGTCCGTTTTTATAATGTGAATTTTTAAATATTAATAAATTTTAATTTTTTTTTTTATATTTTTAATTCTATAAACAATTTTTAAATATTAATTTTTTTTTGAATACTCACCAAATATATAAATAACTTTCCACAAAGTGCATTCATCCATCCATGTGAGATTTGGAAAAAATGAGTATATATATATAGGATAATCTTGTAATTAAATATATAGTATAAGGATAATTTAGTATAATTAATACTAAAATTGTCGGGTCGGGCCTGAAGACATATCCAGACCCAGTCCGTACCCGAGGTCGGGCCTTAAAATCAGGCCCAGGCCCAAGCCGAAACCCGTGACATCGGGTAAAGCCCGACTTTTTCAGGACGGGTTGGGTACCCAAAAATATCGGACCCATTGTCATCTCTATTTGGAAATATTATCATACCTCTAAATTTATAGTACAAAAGTTTGCATATGTTTAGAGAAAACAAAAACATGTTCTGGTAATGTAATTAATTCGTTAACAAAATAAAAGCAGACACCCCATGTGAATTGCAAATTAAAGGAAGACTTTTTTTTCTTTTTCTTTTTCCGGCCAAATTAAATTAAGTTAAATGTGAAAACCCATGGCAACGGAGTATAAAGTTGGCCACTGGCCAGAGATAATATTTAAAACCCATGGCTACCTGGAAAGTGGAATTCCATGGTTTAAGTTTAATCTTAAATCCCAACCCTAACCCAAGTTATACCAGAACCAATTATTAGTGCAGATCTCAATGTCAAGTGGGAAAGCTGAGCACTATCTTCCTAATGTTTCGGAATGAGAACAACTTGTTTGCAGATTTGCCTTCCAATAATTAACAACATATTAGAATCCTCAAACACACATAATTAAAAAGTAACCACAGTTGCTGAGAACAATTTCGAATACTTTCCCGTGAACAAGACTATAGAACTCATCTTTTACCTTTCGAGTCAACCAGTTTGCTCAAAAAAAAAAATGAAAATGAAAAACATGATTACGTGAGCCATTTAGTATGGATAAAATATAGTAGTTGTGTAGTTGTTGAAGTTATTTTCCTGGAAGTTTCTCTTATCTTTTGAAGGATGATGGATGAAAACAGAAAAATATAAAAGAGATTTGATTCTTACCCACATGGATCTTGCCTCTTCATCCTCCAGCATATATACTAGAAAACCTTCTTCGCACTTTCGCCCATCCTTACTCCCTCATTTTTCCCATTTCTATATTAATTGCAAAGTGACAATAGTCTTCTATGCCATCTGGTTTTAGCCTCAACAAACTGACCCTACTTCCCGCTGGCTCGACTCAACACCTTTTAATACGGACTCCAAATTATTGTATTTTACTTTGGTTTAAATGCGAGGTACGGAAGGTATCAGTTACGGGTACGGTGCCAGTTCAGAGATGGTCTAAATTTTTCTTAGTTAATTAATGTAATAGATAAGATATTATTATTGATATATACTTACAGATGAGAAAGGAGAAGAAGATGATGAAGCAGCAGCAAAATTCATGCATGCATGCATATTCATTTATGGTCATGTAGTTTAATCATCATGTGGGGACTCTAGTAGGTGGGCGAGCTCTTAAGATTTTTGCCTGAGAGAAAGTATATTTAGTGCAAAAGGAATATTATGTTACTAGTTCATCCTTGGATCAGAATCCACGGGCTAACCCTCCACTACAAGAATTATGATATATCAACCTCAAGAGGTTAGCCTGGTAGTCAAGAAGGTTTGTTCCCTTCATTAGTTTTCTGTGCTCAAACTACCTTGGGACTACTTATCATATTTGTGGCCTATAAAGTGTTTAATGAGCTTTGAGGATTAGTTAAAATACACGCAAACTAATTAATCCAAACACCCTGATTACCAAAAGAAAAAAAAAAATTATAATAAATCCAATATATATAAAGCTTTAAAAGTAGATTATAAACATGATGGCAAAATCTTAGGTTACTTAAAGGTTTTGTGTTCGAATTCCACCAAGTGACCATCTATCACATTTGTATCACAATATTATTCATTCACATACTTCGGACACTAAAAGTCTTATTATACTGTTATGTAGAAAGAACCGAACCAGTATTGCAGTAAAGAAATTAAGAACCAAAGTTTTTTTCTCACCTAATACTAAGAATTCATTCAAACTATAATAGAAGACTAAAAGTGAATTTCCCTTGTTTAGAATCTGTAAATGAAAAGTCACTCGGCTTCTAGTTTTTACACAGTTGGAAACTGACAAAAACATAGAAATTAGAAAACAAAGTTTTCCCATTATAATTACAGTTTTAATAATTTTTTACTAGGTAATATTAAACGAAAGTCATTGCTCACAGCCCAGGGTAGTGCTCTTAAAAGCGGTAGGTAGTGCCATTGGGAAATTGACCACTATTATGAAAATGAAATTTCCTTCTCATTTCCATCAAGCAAAGTTATTGTTTCATTCCTAAAAATCTGACAGATTTTAGTATAAAAAAATGAGGAAGTGTGGCCTGAACATGTGATGAGTAGCAATATAAAATCAACTGAATACTTAGGGAGAATCGGACTGACAGCCACCTGATAGAATATTTATTCATAGTAATTATTTTAGAAATTAATAGACAGTCTAATTTAAAGAAATATTTTATTATAAGATGCCTTGTTGTGATTCTTATATAATTTAATTGATTGTGTTCCCACTTCCCATAAGAAGGAAGGAGGGAGGAGGGAGGAGGGCTCGTACGGATTGACGACACTATTCTTTTCACACATGTATTATCCTTGGAATGAGCAATCCTTTGTACACATAGCAATCTCTCTCTCTCTCTCATGTTGTTGTTGTTTTCCTTGATTTGGTATTTGATTAAATCAATACCAGTTAAGAAATTGAGTTTACACACAAGGTGGTCGATTGAAATTTACTCAAATTTACAGGTATTTGTATTTAATTGCCGACCAAATTGGGAAATCTGGAAAATGTAATCCAATAGCTTATGTTATATATAAGTATATAACATAAGCTATTGGATTACATTTTAAATTTTGAAATATCGACTCTAAGCTAATCAGTATACAGCTGCTTCTTGACAATTTAGCATATGAAATAGAGCATTCTTGGAAACTCATAAAATGACACGTTTTTGTGCATGCCATTGACAGCGAAATATGAATATAGGGGGAACTAAAGGTAAACGCTGTAAGTTTGAATGCACAATCACAGTCACAGTCAGACAGATATCTTATCGCATATCCCAATCCCATACCTGCCATGGAAAAGTAACAGGAAATTTGACCGTTGAATTGCCTCTGAAATTTTTTATCGGTTTATCCTACTCCCAGTGAAACAAAAAATAATTTTTATGATACTTGAACTTAGTCCATGGGAGACTTGGTTAACTATTTAGACCATCTCCAACCACTAACACCAAGTTAGTGGAAGTTTCGTGATTTTTTTGTATATTTTACTATTACATCTCTAACCCATTACATCAAATATTACACTAAAAATAATATTCTCTTTCTTTTTCTTTTTATGTAATAATTAATAATTAATCTATTTCACTAATTATTTTAATTTATGTTGTATTTTCTTTTAATTTTAGTGTTTTTAAATTAGTGTTAATTTTTATTTTGAGTTATTGTAGTTTAATATTTGTATTCAATAAAGTTTTGTTTTTAATTTTTCATCATTTTTTTAATTATATAATTATTATGAATTTATTATTATAAATATTAATATAAATAATAATCAAATTAATATAAATACAAATAAAAAAAAATTATGGCTCCGTTTGGTTCACAATTTTATGTTTTTGGGAAAAGTTTTTTGAAAAAAGTTAAAAAAAAAGTTGAATTGGGCGGGTATTACGATGTAGATTAACAAATTTAAAATACCCCCTATGTTTGTTTTTTTACAAAACACCCCTTATAATAAAACATTAAAAGTTAACAAAAACACCCTCAATCCACCCTCAAATACGGACAACCGGCCACCACCGCCGGAGGGTGGCCGGAGTCGCCGTAACAAAAACATTAAAAATATTTAGGGGTATTTAATTGAATTAACAAATTTAGGGGGTTTAAAAAATGTTGAATAAAGTTGAATAATATTGTGAGTTTTTGGGTATTTTACTGTTTAACTTTTTTGGGAATACTAAAAGTAGTATTCCCAAAATTCAACCAAACGAAGCCTATACTGTTTAAACAGTGTCACACCAATTTGGTGTAGTGTTTGGCATTGGGTTGGAGTATTTTGTTGACACTATTTTTAATGTTTTGGCGCTGGGTTGGAGATGCCCTTAGTATATATAATTAGTTTGATCTTGCACTTTCACAAGCATCAATAGCCTTTGCATGGATTTGTGCTGGAAAGTCGACAAAACCCTTTGGTCAAATGGAAAGTAGACTTAAATTTAATGGCCTTCTAGGCTCTTCAAAGTGTGAGCACTAACGATGAATTTAGACTAGATGGCCAAACGCGCTATGATATCAGAGTCAGAGCCATGGCCATGCATGAGCATGTGTGCTGGCAAATTTTCTAGAGTAAAAGAAGTAGTTGCTTTTGGCTTTTGCCGTACCACAGAGAATTCCATCGAATTTCTCAAGAAAAGATCGATAGATATTGTGAAGAAAGTCCAGTCATGCAGGCGTAAGCAGCTATGCAGAAAAATTGTCATGGAATGGAACAGTTGAGCTTGATTTGATATCAGTAAGAGAAAGGAAAGAAAGATAGATATTGTCTTAATTATTAGTTTTGATATCAGAAAGAGACGCATTTTGCAATTTGCATGAGCATGAGGCCCATAACGCGGTTTTAGAGCTGCGAGACAGAGCGGCAACAGCTGGACTGGTGTTTTGCATACATAGGCAATATGAATTATGGCTGCTTACTGTTAGACTGCGTCTGTTGATGTTGAGTTTTGTGTTTATTAATTATGATTGATTTTGGTTTTAATTAATTTCTTCTGTGTATCACAGCCCACAGCCTAAAGTTTTATATTAATTTATTAACCATCAACTGGATATCCTGGAAGTTGCCGATGGGAGGAAGAATCCTATGTTTCTCTCTCTCCAACTCCATATGGATATAATATAAGATATGATCACCCAAAAATAGAACATAAGATGAAAAAATAACCAGAACCCAGATGGTGAAATCTATAATTTACCGTTCATTTCAATTTTTTCTTAGTTTGATTTGTTTAATGTATATCTTTGTTGGGTGTTAACTGGGGTGGGTTGTCCTGTGAGTTGCTGTTTAAGTCAGGGATATTAGTCTAGAGCAAGCTACTTAAATAATAAATAATTAAGCTTTCTTTGCTGGTCTGGTCTGTGATTGGTGCATATGAGTTCCAGAATGCTAGATTCATTTTGCCTTTTCCTCAAAAGTTACAGTGGAACTTTAATTTCCTTAATTCAGAAATTTTTTTACACTTTCAAGCTGTATTATAAGTTGGTGTAATGTAAATTAACTGTCTCAACAAAAAGTCATGCAATGATTTTGTGTGCAACTTTAGACTTAGAATGTCACATTAAAAAGTTAAGACCTTTCATTTTCTCTCCAATGGAAAAGACTAATCTTGTTTCAACAATTTATGATGTTTTTGAACATAAATATTAATTGGTCTCCACAAAACCTGGCTAGCTGTAATTTGAAAATACTACCAGACAGCCCTGAGGTCAGCTCTATTACCAAATATGCAAGTGGATATAGTGTAATTTTTGCTTTTGATTCTTGTGTTGTTATTTTATCATCATATATGTACATATATATTTGTTTTTCTTAAAATAAATGGATCTAATTAGCTGTATAGATTTTACTGTGGTTGATCTTTATATTATACAACAATGGTGAAGACTGAGCAGAAGATCCAACAGGAGCCAATATCTAAGGCAATGCCATCAACATCATCATCAAGCAAGAAAAAGAAGTACAAGGAAGTGAGAATGAGAAGTTGGGGTTCATGGGTGTCAGAGATTAGATCACCAAATCAGAAAACAAGAATATGGTTGGGCTCTTATTCTACACCTGAAGCCGCAGCTAGAGCTTATGATGCTGCACTTTTATGCCTCAAAGGATCTTCCGCAAATCTTAACTTTCCCATCACTTCTTCTTATTACATTCTTGATCTCACAACTTTCAACGTGACAGTTTGTAACTGGTTAGTTTGTTATAGGTTTTATTTACAAGTTGACCCATTACAAACTGTTATATTGAAGGTTGTGAGAGAATATTGTGAGATTTGACTGCGGACCTAACATTACTCTTTTTGAAAACAATAATGTTGAAGGGTTGAAATGCTTTAATTCAATTTTTTATTTTAATTTAGACGGTGAATCACGGTGGCAAAATTAGTTAATGATGTTTATTTGTCTTTATAAGCTCAAGATCTAACTTATGTTTATCCGGACATCATGGCTAACTCATTAGATATTATTCTTTGTTGATGCATCACTGATCACACAAGAAGATCGACAACTCATTGCATGATAAATGGAAAATCATAATAAACTTTTGATCATGTGACTAGTTAATTTCATAAGCAACATGTAAGTCCCAATAGTATATAACCAAAGTGCTCCTCATGTTTAGAAACAGTTAAAAAAAAAAAAAAGAAAGAAAGGTCTATTAAATTTATCGTTACAAGAAACCACACAATTAATTCATGTCAACATATTATTTTTCTCAAGAAAGTAAGTGAAAATTTAAAAACAAAAATTAATCATGTGTACTTGAAATCTGAAAAACAGAGTTTAAACAGACTCTTTACGTAGATCAAGCTAACCTAATCTCAATTTCAGAAGAGGCATCTGATACTTCTTGAAGCAAAAGAGGTACGATGACGTTGTCGCCATCTTCNCGTCGAAAATCTCCGAAAGCACCCGTGAGTACCTCACCGTGACGAAGAGGCTTTGATATGGCCGAAAATGGCAAGAACTATTCTGGCCATTTTCGGCCAGGTTGTGGCCGTTAACGGCCAGATCTATTCCTGGCCAGAATAGATCTGGCCTTTAATGGCCATGGATCTGGCTGTTAACGGCCAGTTCCATCGATCTGGCCTGATATGGCCGTTTTCGGCCTTCAATATGGCTGAAAACGGCCATATCGAAGCCTCCGGAGCCTCCCACGGAATTTCGTTCGTTTTCAAGGACTCTGACGATTTTTCAGCGGTGGTCTGTGGTGGTTGGCCGCTGCCGGTGGTGGTGGCTGGGTGAGTGATGGTCTGTAAATTATTTTAAATATAAGGGTATTATTGTCCAAAATTTTAATTAACAAGGGTAAAATTGAAATAGAATATTTATGTAAATTTGTTTTAAAGTAGGGGTATTATTGTCCAAAATTTTTATTAATAAGGGATAAAATTGTAACAAAAAAAGATAACTCTGGTAATCTTAGAATACCTAAGAAAATGGAGGTAATCAGATTACCTCTTATATTACCAATAGTAACCACTATTGGTATTTAAAGATTACCGGTATCCTATATTACTTGACAACCAAATATGGTAATTAAATAATATAAGATGATATAACCCCAGTAATCTCACTTAACCCCCAACCAAACGCTTCTATAGTAGTTCTTGAAAACGATCGATTCTTGGATTGACACTGTAAAAGAGAGGAATAATAATCCTAAATCGATCCATAAGTTAAGTGATTTTATAATAAGTCACTTCCATGGGATATGATAAGTCCCATCAGTGGCTTGACGACAACGTTTAAACTTTTGAAACCAAAGCTGAACCTGGTCAAAACTCAGAAGTCTTGAACCGTTGGTTCAAGCCAAGATTGCACGTGTACTGTCGTTTTGTGCAGGGGGGGCTAAGGGCTAAGTCTAAGGCTAAGACTAATGGGAATGGGGTCCCATTCTCCACCGTTTCTTCTACATTGAATTTAGCCTCTTGAAGGTGGTTCTGATTGGGCCCATTGTCTTGAATTTGAGATAGTGGACCATGCAGTTGCTGCGGCTGGGCCCATATTGGATGACTACCCCACTTAGCCTTGAAGTTGTTGATGAATATTAGCACATGACACTGCTTTAATTAAATGACAAATCTGATGTTACAATTCGCAACATATCATGTGGATTTCAAAGAATTAATCTGTCCAAATATTTCTCTATTTGATTTTTCCTTTTCTTTATATTTATTTATTGCCCTAAATTTGTTCATATTCGAATAATTCCAATCAACTTTTGTTGTATTAAATGCTATTTCTACTCAACTTTATGTTATACATTTGATACCACTTTTTCTAAAGTATATATATGCATTCAAAATTACTTTTAAAATAAATTTGTTTTAGTAATATAAATTAAAGAAGGAATATTGGGTGCCGCTGAATATGAAGGCATTACGAAAGTAAGATCCAACATTGATCATGACTTCAGTGATCCGGGCTTGTTTTTATTAAGACAAACTTAATTATATTTAATTAACAATGATTTGTACACACTAATTATCCTAGCATACAACATTTATGCTAATCACACACCCTATTTCCTATGGTTAAAGTTTTAGCACAATAGTTTGTTACACATATTAATAATACTTTAAAATTCCCTAATTTGTTTCCTGATAACCGGAGTGTTCAGACCAGTTTGCACACACCTTAACTAATCTCCGAAACCTATTAAACACCCTAAAAGTCCAATGTTTCAAGTAAGACACAAATGTGGTAGGTGGCCCTAGAGGCAGATCCAACCCACTAGGCCTATCCTCATATTTTTTAAAATTATAAATATATAGACCCATAAAAAATTGCTATTAATGTATGTAGTCAGACCCACCCTTAGATTTTTAAAAAATAAGAACTATTATACATATATCTACGCCCACAAAAAACTTGTTATTAATATATATATTCCAAGTCCACATTATATTAAAAATTTAAAATTTTCTCCACCGGTCCACCTGCTTTTTATGATTTTATCCCCGAAATTCTTTACTCTCTCATTCTCTTTCTCATGCTATGAAACTGAAATTGTTGAAGTTTTCACTACTTAAGGTGTCACAATTAGTTTCGTTTCCTGTTTTATCAGTTTTAAGTATGTGCATTATTCATTTTAATTTAGGTTATTTTAGGGTTGAATCATGCTTTTTTATTTTTTTGGAGGTTTTTTATTTTAATTTGGGGAAAAAAATGGATTTTGTGAGTTTATTTTGTGTTTTGTGTCTAAGAATAAACTTGATTTTCCAAATTAAAACCATAATTATATTTTAAAGGACATTATTCTTCATCGACCACTTTCTTACGTTTCAAACGTCGCCGTTCAACTGCTCAAAATTATTAAGGAAATTTGAGTTATTATTTATATTTATACCAAGAAAATTCCTCATTTTTTTATTAATTCATATTAAAAGTCAACGCAACGTTAACTTAATTTAAGTTTTGGTTGACTTTATCTTAGGTTATTTTTAAATAAATTCATGAAAATTTATATTATAATATTTGAAAGCCAAAAAAAAAAAAAAAAAATTAAAAGAAGGTTTTGCTCAAGCTTTACTCAAAATTTTGCTTTTTATAGATTTATTCAAGTAGAAAAGTATTGTGTTATTACATTATTTCTCTCAGGTTCTTGATATTATATTATTATTATTATTTTGCTTAAGGTTTGGTATTTTTTTAAAGTTTTCACTAGTTGTTTAATAAATAATAGAGGAGCCGTGGATTTCCCCCTAGGTAAAAATCTTGGATCTACCATTGGGTAGTTTAAACTCAATAAATCAATGAAGAGAGCAAAACCTTATATTGACCACCAACCAACCCCTTGGGGGTAGAATTCCCTAATTTATTATTTTCATTTTAAGAAGGTTTTCACATGGATTTTCAAAAATTATGAGGCTTTTGACTAAACTCTTAAAACGAGCATGGGCTAAGATTGGGCCCAAATCTCCCATCAAGGGCCGAAATACACCAACCCGATAACCCACCGAGTTTACTCAGCACGGAAATGAGTCATCACTCACCAAAAAAAACAGGACTTAAAATTTTTCTGCGCCGTTTTGTTAGTTTACGCTAACTCAAATTTCGCAAACTCTCTGGTTTTTGGTTCGATCCAAATTCTACCAATGGGTTATTCAAAGGAACAGTTGCTTGCTCGCTTACAGGTTATCTCTTTATATGATTATCCCTTTTAAGATTGTAACCATATTGTATGCTTCTGAGTCAAATTTGATCCGGTTTCGCTTTTACACCAATTTTTTCATGGTTTATCTTTAGAGTAATAAAAATTTTGTTAGCTTTTATTGTTTATGTGCCAGAAATTGTTTGTTAAACTGNAACCCGATAACCCACCGAGTTTACTCAGCACGGAAATGAGTCATCAGACTCATCACTCACCAAAACAAACAGGACTTACAATTTTTCTGCGCCGTTTTGTTAGTTTACGCTAACTCAAATTTCGCAAACTCTCTGGTTTTTGGTTCGATCCAAAATCTACCAATGGGTTATTCAAAGGAACAGTTGCTTGCTCGCTTACAGGTTATCTCTTTATATGATTATCCCTTTTAAGATTGTAACCATATTGTATGCTTCTGAGTCAAATTTGATCCGGGTTCGCTTTTACACCAATTTTTTCATGGTTTATCTTTAGAGTAATAAAAATTTTGTTAGCTTTTATTGTTTATGTGCCAGAAATTGTTTGTTAAACTGTTACTATTGTACATAAAGCGGTTATATGAATGATTTAACGTGGTAATGCTGTGCAGCTGAGATTTTTCTCATTATCAATTTTTTTTTTTTTGGTTCATTTTGGTGATGGTATCTTTACCGATTCATCCATCTGAACATGTTTTTCTTGACAATTGACATTTTGAAGAATGCTGGGTACTATACTGATTGTAAGTTGCATTTCCTCGCAGTATTTTCGGAATTGATGGGTTGATTTTTGTTATTGTTGCTACCCGATTTTCTTTCTACTTAATGGGTTCACTCGGGGAGTGCTAAATTATGTTAGTGTCTTTCTGCACATAGCCATGACTTAACCCTTTGCACCCCATTTACATTAAGAACTTGTGTACGGTTGAAGTTGATATATATAAATTTGGGAATTGAAATGCGGTAATGGTTTTGCTTTTATGAAGTAGTGATAATTCTTATTTGCAGAAGTGTTAAGGCAGGCTTTTATTAGAAAATGGTAATGTTAAGTTGAATACACAATTTGTTAGTTCTGTGTTCACATGCATTCCACTATGCAGTGCTCTTGATTGATTATACGGGAGTTTTATTTAGTATCTTTTATTTTTATGGTACTAATGTTTATATTGGATCTTTTAGGATCTTAAAATTGAATTTTCCAAGCATGAACATCCTGTTGTGATGACGGTTGAAGCTCAGGTAAGAGGAGAAAGCGGGAGTTGGCTTATATCTTTTCTAACACATGCACATGTCACATAGTCATAGATCTCAAGCAAGAAATTTCTTTACTTTCAGGCAAAATATGTTGGGAGTATGGGAGGTGGACTCAGTAAAAATTTGTTCTTGAAGGTATGATATAATACTTGATGCTGATAGTTTTAACTGCATATTATTCTAGCCACAGATCTTCCATTTTTTTTAATGGTTCTATCACATTTATAGCTCAGTTATTCCAGATACTTGTATTTGCAGGACAAGAAACATAGGTACTATATCGTCTGTGCTCTGGCTGATACAAAAGTTGACATGAAAGGTATAACATCATAGTATCAAGCTTAAATGAGCATGTTGAGGTGTCAAAGGCTTGTACATATTTGTGCTGCCTTGTGATTGGCTTTTGCTCATGAATGGTTAATAAATGCATGGTTTTTAATGAGAATTCGCTGTGGCTCCATATCTGAGCAGTTTTATCTCAAAGACTTGGTCTCGGAAAGGGAGGTCTGAGGATGGCTCCTGAAGAGGCATTGCCCGAAATACTTCAGGTAGGTAGATGTCTTTGATACCACTCCACCAGCTTAGGTACCATTCTTTTATAAAAAAATTTCAACTCTTTACTAGGAAATGCATTTATGGGCCTATTCTTTTTACTATTATATAGGTGTGCAACCAAACTGATTAATACCAAGCCAAATTGAGCTTTTTTGGTTTGTTTTGTTATAGTTATCCAGTTGGTCCAACTATTACACTGAACAAAATCAATATTGTAGCAAATAGAGATGTTGTCAACTTTATTATTCTTTAGCTGATAATTACACTGTAATTGCTACTTTCATGATATATAATATGTTCTTCGAAAGCCATCATGTTATGTTTGTCATACATTCCTATTTGCAATAGATCAATTTAGAAGGAAAATATTGTTAATCAAAGAGAATCTCCCTCCAGTTAGAAAATAGATAATAGACAAAGTTGACATGACTTCTTCTTTCATTTTCATTATCTTCATTAAATATAAGTTTAACATGGCTGACACAATGCAACTCAATAATTAGTAACATGTATGACTAAATCAAGTGTATATTAACTCTGATATTACTACATCAAGATAGTTTGAACAACTACATTAGTAACTGATCAACTCAACTGTAACTTAACACGTGTCATGCAAACTCCTTGTGGCCTAATGAGAATTGCTCCATGCATCCACCAAATCTTCAAACAGTAGACAGATGTAATCTTAGTAGTATCTATTGCAGTGGACTGGAGCGTTCCTCTCCTTTATAGTCTATCAGATTATTGTGTTAAGAGAGAGTGTTTTGCCTGACTTGCAATGGAAATATGCTATTTGATTCAACGTGGGGGAAGTTTCATGTTTCTTACCAAGAAAAAAAAAAATGCTTAGGGAATACAACTGCTTTTTTTATGAAATAGTTAATCATGGACTGTCATGGATATGATCACTGTCTGATGTTGTTGCATGTTTTCCGTACTATTCAAGGTGCCACTAGGAAGTGTTACTCCATTCGCACTGGTGAATGAATCAGCACGGTATGCTTTTAACTTTTCATTTACTTGGTTTTGAATTTTATCTTTTCCTCTTTTCGATTTTTAATTTAATAGAGAACATATATTGTTATCTTTCCTTAAATTTAGAGTTATTTATTTAATATTAAGTAGACATACCTTGATATTCTTTTTTGTTGGCTATACATGGAGTGTCTTTTCTCATAAAGGACATTTTATGCTATTTACTTTTCTGTATAATTAGAACATGCAATCAAGTGTATAATTAGAACATGCAATCAAGCAAAAGCAAGGCATATTGTCTTAAGTGTATACCTAATATATCTTGTAATTTTCTTTTGCAAAGAGATGTTGGACTGTTGTTGGATAAAGGATTCAAAACTCAGGAACGATGCTTCTTCCACCCACTGTCAAATGACATGTCAATCTGTAAGTGGAAAGCGTTTAAGGATTTTTTATTAACAATTGTCAGAGCGCTAAAAAAAAAAATTGCATCTACTAAGAAAAAGTTATAAGCCAAAGGTTCAAATCTATATCGGTAAAACTTTTTTTTAACTAAAATTAACAAGTTCAGGGGGTCGTAAAAGAGTTTTCACATAGTTGTGAAAAGTGTTGAGTAATGGAATTTCCTTACTCATGAAGGATTCTTACTGCACTCAGCATGTGCTTTTAGATCATCTGCTTCATTGGATAACGCATAACAGTGCTCTCTTGTAATAGTAATTGTACTAGATTTGCATTACATAGTAAGGTGTTTTCTTAATGAATTCCAAATTCTAGTTTGTTAAGTTAGCCTCTGATATTTCATATTTTGTTACCAGCTCTTAATGCCAATGATCTGGACAAGTTTCTTAAATCAATTGGTAGAGACCCAGCATATGTTGACCTGGAGGTAATTTTGAGTTGAAATTTATTGTCTATTTTACCACATAGTTCTTTAGCAAGATATCCATTTGAATATCATTATATTTTTTTGTAGGCTAACCCCACAGTAGGGAAAGATCAACCTCCTGACCTGGCTGCTTTTGTTCCATCTAGTTCTCTGGTTCTGCCAGATCCTGCTGAAAAAACAGCTTCTTCACACAATACTGGTGGGAACAATGTCACAGCTAGTAGTAACTCCAAGCCGGTGGCAGGTATGTTCGCACCATGTATAAAATGAATGTGGTACATATATAATTAATAAAATTTGGTGTTGGAAAGACATTGGAATGATCTGATTTTGTTTAGATTATGATGTTGATTTTGATGTTAATAGATCTATCTGAATGAAAAAGAAGTGAATTTCTTGTACAAGAATTTGTTTTCTTGTTAGTGCAAGAATGAAGCTTGAATTAAATAAGTTCTCTCTGGTAAACCGAAATTTTGCACGCCTAATTTGCATTAATTGAGCTACCGAAACTGCAGTTATCCCTTTTTCCTTTTGTTGGTGCAGAGAAAGCTGTGAAGCCAGCCAAAAATGTTCATAATATTAAGGACAAGTCAGCCAATGCTGTAAATACTTCAAGCTCGTTTACAGATGCTGAGAAATTTGTGGAAGAGATTCTGGATAAAATATCAGCACAAATACTTTCAGAAGTATGTAGGATATTACGCTTTCTTCTTTCCCAACCTAATTAGTAATTTTTTTCATAATCTTGAGCACTTGAATTATACAGACCAAGGATGGCAGTATCCAAGAACATGGGGAAGAGCTTGGAACTGAGATTGCCAACAGATTAAAAAAATGCTGTTGCTCAGAGTTCAAGAACCTTGCTGTGAGTATTTCATGAAACCGAACTTCCTTATTCCTTAAATTCTTCTCCTAAAAGCAACACTTGAGTGTCTCAACGTTTAACATAGTTCATGTCTAGCATATTACTGTATTATATATAGCATGGGCCACGGCATTACTACCATTTATATTTGGTTGGGGTTGATACATGTATTATAAACAATTTTCATTATATCATCTGGTTTGGGAATCCTTTATTGCAGACAATGTTCAAGAACACGGCATATACACAAGGGTTTCACGCTGGTAGGGCTTCAGTATTGAGATAATGTTCGAGAACATGGCTTATACAGATTAACTCAAGCATTTGTGAGCTGGTTCTAGATGGACCTCCTCAGCCTCTTTCCTCTTAACTTCCACCTATTTTTCTTCCCCAAACTCAAAAGGCGAAAGGAAAGAAATGTTGAATGTTAAACTTTTATTTTTAATAGGTACATTGGTGCAAAACATTTTGAAAGATGTATACTCATATTGAACTGGCTTTAAGATGTACCCTTTGTTAAAATCATTCAAATCTTAGTTACAAAAATATCATGATCCTTTGCTGGTTTATGATTGTACTTTCTTGAGCCTTTTTATACTGTTTACCTCGGTAAACTTTACTCCAGAATTGGTTAGTGACTGTTAATAACTGTTTTAATTCAATTATTATAGTAGTTCTGGTTAAAGAGCGCTACATAATCTATATTGGACAATATTGTATTTATAATCTAATCTTATAATCTTAGCGTGTAACTTGTAATTGGTCAACTTGTAATGAGTCTTACTTGTTTAATTACGAATTTTCATGTCGAAATTGTGAGAGAATGTTTGTAAGATTGGGTTATAAGTCAATTTTTATTAAAATATATTTGATTATATTCTTAGGGTCGTTTATAGTCGAGAATTACATAGGTGATCAACAATTTAAAATTTAGATATGTTACGTTTTCCCCTGGTAAAAAAAAAAAAAAAAAAAATTTCTTTTAACAGTGCAGGGATCTGCGAGTACTGGCAGTTTTTTCATCTGTGTCTCTTGGTAGAGTGAATGACACAAGTGAAGCCTTTCAAGGTCATTGTTTCCGAAGGAGTTTCAACCGTTGTTAAATTGATATTATAAAGAAAAAAAGAACATAACAGCACGAGGGTAAATAGGTATCCCCTTTCCATAATTAGTTAATTTTCACATAAATTCCTAACATTTTAACCGTATGAAGTAGATATACAGTTTGCTTCTAGCAAGAAGAGGAAGAGCTTCATACAAGGGCTATAGAATATTGCAATGACGCGACCTTGTGCCAACTTCTGAAAATTCAACATTACTTCAGTAGCATTAAGAGAAAGAAGAAATCCAGAGCCACAATTTACAATATTACGATAGTAGTATTATTTACAGAATAACAATTAATTCAATTATTTCTCCTACCTTGTCCTTGAGAGTTACCACCAGTATCAGGCTGCGGATTAATTCTTCTATGTCTTCCTCTGAAAGGCCACAAAGAAGCCAATTGCCTCAACCTCAAGCACCTTCTTCTAAGACCCTCTTCTTCATGATCCTCGCTAATCTCATCATCCACCCCACTCGTATCAATATTAGAATCAGAAGCAATGGACACTTCATGGCGACAAACGGGACAAGAATTATGCAACCTTAACCATGGAACAATACAGTCACTATGGTATATATGTTTACAAGGCAACTCTCTTGCCTCTCCATCAACCATGAGCTCCTCTTTACAAACCGGACAGTTTGACTCATTCTTCAAATGTGTTTCCGTGATTTTTACCGTCGGTATTGCATCGATGGCATCCTCCGGTACCGGAGGCGGACCCGGCCGATCATTCTGTGTCAACTCTTCTATCAGTTGGTTCAGCTCTGGACCGAAAAAGTAGTCCCTTGGACTGACTCCACGAGGGACAGGATGTGTAGGTCGCATGATTGGTTCAATAGGATTTGAAGGTCCCACTGGTCTAAACACAATCCAAGTCCGAGGACGAAAAGTTGTAGGTTCTGGTTCGATGTTAACGTTGTTGCTTCTACGACGGAACCAAGAACGGCCGCGAGAGGGTTCTTCTTGGATATCATCAGGAGTGCGGTTGAAAAGCCTGATGGGAGGTTCGAGTATGATGGAGAGCGCTTCAAGTAAGCGGGCTTCTGGAGAAGGATCAAAGGCTGTGAAATCGACGAAAAGTCTTGGCCTAGTGACTTCAATCTCGTGAACGAATTGGCCGAGACATCGAGGGCAGATGATTTCTGAGGGGTTTGCGGATGATGAAATCCTGACGGCTGTATGGCATTGGTAGCACCAATAGAGCTGGAAGTTTCTGTTGGTATCGCCATTGTTGTTGTTGTTGTTGTTAGGTTCGCTGGCGCCTTCGGTTCTTTCTCTAGGTGGGCTCAAGGACATGGTTTAGTTTTGTTTGTGTTTACTGTTGGAGAGAAAATGTAGGTGAAGGCGAAATCAAAGGTACGTTTCTATGTATATAATCGTGCACACGTGAAGATCGAGGGATATGAAATGCAGAAAAGTATGGCTTTCTGGGATTGCAGAAATCAATTCTTTCTTTTTGTGCATATAATTTTGAAGGCTATTTTGTTCACACTGTCGTCGTCTAAGTTAAGGAAAGAATGAGTGAGGTGTGGTGCTTTGAGAGGTTAATTTGAAAATACAAATAGCGAGATAATGTATTATGTATGCCATGGTTTAACTTTCCCGAGAAGAGACGTTAGCATCTTAGTTTGAACCAAAATGCATTCCCCTTCCTGCTTTTTAATTTTCAAGAGAAGTAAAGCATTATTACACCATTTTAGTCAGGATTATCCAATATTTTACCTAATAATCTTCTTATTTTAATCAGAATATTGAGAAGGATTCAGTTATCAATAACTCGTGTTTTCTCGCATTCGAAATCCAAAACCAGGACCCGTTGTTTGTGGCTGGTGCTGAAAAAGTAGACCAAGGTCTCATTATTTTGGACCCGGAAATGTCAATGGGTCAACTGTCAAGGCCTATCAAATTTGATCATTGGGCCTGTTCCAAGTCTCGAATACTAGGCCTTTTTTACATCATTCCTTTTTTCTGGGCTGGTATTAGTTATGTGTACTGAATTTACTCTCTAAATTTCTATACACACATGACTTCTGTTTTTTTTATTATATGGGCCCGATATCAACCCATATTATCAATATGATGGGCTTTAGATTTGGTTGAGACAATGAGACCCCGAGGCCAGTTCAATTGGCTTGTCCACTCTGAAAATTTTATCAATAATATTATATTTACAAATAAATCTTACAAAGATTTCTATACAAAGTAAGGCGGTAAAAAAATAAATGGAAGAGTGAAATAAAAAGTCAAACTTATTAAATTTACTCTTCCATTCATTTTTTGCCACATTACTTTGTATGTAGATCTTTGTAAAATTTCTTTGTAAGTGTATTATCACTCAAATTTTATAGTGCCCCCGAGGTTTCGCACAGGTTAAAGCTAACCTAAATACAGAGGCAGTATTAAATCAGAAGAGTTAACGACTTTTATTCACCAAAATAATGGCTTAATGTGCACTTTCTCACTCGAAGTCTTTTAAAACATCACTTTATTACCCAAATTTATATTCCAACGGTGTATAGAGAGCAACTCTAGTTTAGGCTATTGCTGTTTTTGAAGAGGGGAGGCCGATGAGCTTTTTGGTGGTAGAAGATTGAATTTTGGTGGTTAGGATTGATCAGAATTTGACTTGGGAGAGAGATTACACAAACCCTTAACGCTTGGTTGTCGGCAATTGATGGAGGTTAGTGGGGGTAGAATTTGAGAGGTTTTGATGGGTAATGATTGAGGAAGAGAATAGTGGTGGTATGGGGTTGTAACGATGTCAAAATAAAAAAGGGAACATAAATTTAGATAATGAAATAATATTTTAAAAATCTTTAAGTAAGAAAGTATCATTAAATTACTGTTTGGATGGAAAAACAGTCGTTTACTCTAAATGAGAATTAATAAAGCTAGGTTACAAGTAGAATATGATTGCAATATTTACTTTTGTCTCCCACGGCTGACCATGATTCTACATTATCATTACATTACTGGAGCGTATGGTTTAAAAAGAGACACGAAGACATTGATCTTCCATTATTATTTCTCATCAAGTTCCTACTCTTTTAACCATAAATTTTGTTCAAATATCCATACCGCATCTCCAACAACTAATTTATAACAAGAAGCAAGAAATATAAATTCAATATCTGTAAGAAATGGTTACCACTGCATTAGGAAACATGTCTAAGTCTAACCACTTCATGTGCTGGTTCAAAGTATTTATGATTCCAAGAAATTATCAACCATTTTTCATCCCAATTTGAAGAAGGGTTTTATTTTTTATATATAATTTTTTCAAGTGTTAGGTGATCTGACTCACTGCTCTGCCCTCCTGGATGGACCAATCTGTGCATAAAATCTGATTGAATATATCAATTATTGATTTGGATAAAACCTTCCTGAATCAGCAACGGTGTTTATTGTGATACCAAAAAGCAAACCACTTGTAATTAAGCTGAAGCTTCAGATGGAAATTATAGATAACCAATATGAGACTATGAGTAATGATCATACCATAAGCAGGCGCAGAATCATAGATATCTGTGGATTGTGTATTGATTAAGTTGGACCCTGTAGGCAATTTATTTCACTTCCCCTTTCAGGGAAATTCTAATTTCTATATTCAGAATCAGTAATGATCTTCAACAGTGGTTTTTCAGTCTTCTGTAATGAATATTAATCATATATGCTGCTCAATTAACAATAAATTTCCACCCATATTTGGAAGGATAATTATCTAATTCCCTTTAGCCGATCTTACGGGGTTGATAATATTACAGACAAAATGGTTGTGGGGTTCATAACCATAATTATCTAACCCGCCATTATCAGAAATATAATTTTGGCCCACCGAAAGTATTAGTGCTGCCGCCGAATCAACCAGTAATCACAGTATATACTTTATTAATAGATTCAGACATTACTTGGCCTAAAGTTTTGAGTAAGTTGGTGAAGGTATCAACGTGTATGGTGATGCATGCAATTGAAAATAGTAATCTGAAAAGAATAACGTGTAGCGTTGAAAAAGGAAGGAAGGAAGACTCGGACTGGAAGAAACAATATTCAATAATACAATACAATAAAAACCTACCAGGCAGGCATTGCAGATAGATTGTTTTGACAAATGAGACACAAAAGTTAACCTCATAAATGTTGTCGAATTTCATATTTTCTGAAACAAAAAGAGGGTCANCCCCTTATAAATTAAGCTGGGAATTTTTGTCAGTCTTCCTTGCTTTACTAACATCCCCTCTTAAGCTAAGCCATCCACTTATGCTGAACTTGTTAAAGCATTAGTCTCCTTCTAATCAGAATAGAATATGTAGGCCAGAACTCCAGTTCAATCATTAGTGAGGTAACACTTTAGTCAAAGTATCAGGGAAGTAGTTCAATCAAGGCAGAGCATGGCAGAACACAAGTGTAGCTATACCAAGTTAGCACTCGAATGCATCAAAGAAATATCAGTAACAGTACTAGGATTGACAATAGTTCAGCACTTGGATGCAACCAACATTTAAACATAGCAGAACTAAGACAAACAATAACTACTGAACTAAAAACAAGGTGCAACCTGAAATTGTTTAGCAACATTGAAACATAGTAGAATCGAGACAAACAATAATTGCAAAACCAAAACAAGCTACAACATGCCATAACTTATCAAAACCTAGTGATCAATTATAATTTTAGAGGGGTGGATTTTCAGCTGATTTCTTAATGCTTCAAACCTTGCAATTGAGATAGCTTTAGAAAAAATATCAGCCTTTTGGTGCTCACTAGGTACACACTAAACTTTCAATCGATTGTCTAAAATTTGTTCTCTTACATTATGAGCATCTAGCTCAATATGTTTAGTTCTTGCATGAAAAATAGGTTTGGAGGCAAGAGAGCTTGCACCCTGATTGTCACACCAGATAATGGGAATGGCAGCAAGAGATAAACCAATTTCAAAGAACAAGGATTGAAACCATGCAATTTTAGTTGACCCCTGAGCAAGGGCTCTATATTTTGCTTTAGTAAAGGAGAGAGCCACTACTTTTTCTTTGTGGGAGCTCTACTAAACTAGATTTGGACCTAAGAAGAGACAACATCCACTGGTAGACCTTCAATCCTAAATATTGTTGGCCTAATCAACATCCGTAAAGTACTTTAGAGTCAGTCTTTGTGCTTTAGTGAATTGTATACCATAAGTTGGAGTACCTTTAATGTACCTGATAAGACGTTTGCATGCCTGCCAGTGTAGAATAGTTGAAGCCTTCAAGAGTTGGCTTAGTTTGTTTACTGCATAGGTTGTGGTTTATGAATTAGGGGTGATTTTGTCTCATTTATGTTACTCAGGGGGTAAAATGTCATGTTTTAAGAGGTTGATTTTGTCACTTTTCAATCATGTAGGGACCAAATGGAAATTTGCCATATTTTGTATAAAAATGCAGCGCATAGTCGCAGATTGGGTGGCTGCCGCCCACCAAAATGTTTCAACTTCTCTGATCAGATTCCAACAACCTACGGCGACCCTTCAGCTTTCAGTTGCACCAATCGTCACCAACCGCCATCACCACCGCAAATCAAGCTAAGTTCGACAACGTTTCGCATTCCGCTGCCATGACTCTTCATCTTCCAGCTGTGATTTCACCATTTTTTGGTGACATTTTAGCTCCCTGGTGGTTGATCTTCCTTCCCCACGGTTGGATCTATCCTTTGCAAGCTTTAATCGTCGCCAAAACCGTCAGAATCAACCATCTCGCCACCACGCCTCTTTATATTCCAACCATGATCTCTCTCATTTCTGGTGACCTTTCACCTCCCCAAGACCTAATCTGAACTCCCCATCACCAGAGCTTTCCATCAATACCATCGGATCACATTTCCGCCACCATTTTCTAGAAGACCCGTCGGAGAATTAATGTTTTTCGGCGAGTGCGACTGTTCATGTTCTGGGCTATCCGTTAGTCATTTTCACCCTTCTTCACATCATATCACTGTTAGTTACTTCCTTTCTGCCATGATCAACTTCGTTTCCACAGTTTCAACCTCTGTTACACCACCATGAGCGGTTGAGTTCCTGGTTGTCTGTTATGGTGTAGGCGAGATCGAGATTGACTCCATTGCTCTCCTCATCAACTCTCGACTAGTTGGTAGCTCGAATGTTTGACGTTTGGTTAAGTTTCTTGTATTTAGATTATATTTGTTTTTGTTTCAGTTTATTTGCAATGCTTTAATATTATTATGATGCTCGACGTGCTGAATTGATAATATCCATTGAGAATATTTATTGATATATAACTTTTCGCATAATTGAATATCGGTTTGAGATTATTGAATGTTGATTATGACTTTAAACTATCTCAGTACTGATTGCAATCAAGTTGTAGTCGTTTAATATCATTTCTACAAGTAATGCATTTGTTTTGTAGTTAGTTGATTGGATGATACAAGATGATAGGTTGTACTTGTTAACATTATACCAACTAGTGGTGTCATTTTTTTGTTAGTCAATGATAATCTTTAACCAATCAATCTGTAACTAAGACAACGGGGAGATAGGATAGATTATACCTAGATTGCCAAGAGATATTTTATTGATTTGCCTAGCCTTGTAGGTTTAGGAAATTGAAGAGCGAGGAGAGGAATTTTAAGAGTTGGTCTTGAGTCAAACCGAAACCGTAGCAGCAACGCTTTTAATATTGTGTTTTAGCTAGCAATTTATTTGAAGCTTTTTAATTTCCTACAAGTAATTAGTTTCCTTAGTTTTAATCAATCGTTCTGCCAATTTCTTTTTCGTTAACTCAAATATACATTAGGTCATTAGTCTTTCTCTCTGTGGATTCGACCCTGCTTACCGCTAACTACGGTATTTAAGTTTAATTTTGTGGTCGTGATGACCGGTTCAACACCTAGTAGTGCAGTCTTGAGCTTCTCAAACCAGGCCCTAGGGGCTTGTTTCAAACCATATAGAGCCTTGGTTAGTTTGCAAACATGATGAGGCTTTATAGGATCAAGAAAACCTTCTGGTTGATCCATATAAACTGTCTCACCTAATTCCCCATTAAGAAAAGAATTATTGACATCCACTTGTTGGATGTCCTAGCCATAAGTGACTACCAAGCTCAGGATGACTCGGATGGTTAAAGACTTGATAACGGGGCTAAATGTTTCTAGGTAATCTACTTCAGGGGTCTGCTGGAAACCCTTAGCTACCAACCTGACTTTGAACTTTTGAATGGAGCCATCATGATTATGTTTAACTCTAAAGATCCATTTACAACCTAAAATATTCATATCAGCTTTAGTGGGGATAAGATGCCAAGTGTTGTTAGATACAAGAGCATTGAATTTAGCCTCCATAGTAGCCTACCAGGAGGAATGGGAAAGAGCTTCACTCACATTCATTGGCTCAGTAGTATCAAGATGAGAAAAAAGAGATAGAGACAAGGAAGAACTATGTTTGGAGGATACACGGATGGTGTTTAAAACTTTAGACTTGGACCTAGTAACCATAGGATGTGTGTTCAAAGATTGAGAAATAGGTTGATCAAACAACAATTTGACAGTAAGATGAATGGAATCAAAATACTAATCAGGTGGTATAGGACATAAACCTTCGAAAGACTTGATAGAGGAAGATGAATGAGAGTCTGCTATAGGTGAACTTTGCTGATCCTATGCAATTAGACTATGAGATGGAGATAACTGAGATGATGTAGAATCAGTCGGCAAAGAGGAGGAATTATGGTGATGTGTTATATGACCAATAGACATAGTTGATGTAGAATTAGTAAGCAAAGAGAATGAGTTATGGTAAGGTGTTGGATGACCAGTAGATACAAGTGGTGTGGAATCAATAGACATGGAAGAGTTAGGGAGATGAGGAATGTGCCAAGTTTGAAAGAAAATAGGTTCAGTAGCTGAGATTGGAGAGGAATCAGAACTTGAGAATTGTTTGAACAAAGCTGAATTAGAACTAAAAGATTAGGTAAAAAAGAAAAAAAGCATTTATACCTTTTGTGATGAAAACTATAGCCAACAAATGTGCATTTTATTGTATGAAAATTAAATTAATCTTGTTATAAGGACAGAGAAGAGGATAGGTAGCACATTTGAAGACTTTAAGGGTTAAATAATAGGGAGCATTCTTAAACAACACTTGGAAAGGAGACATATTAGACAAAACTACACAAGGGAGTCTGTTGGTAAGGTAAGTGGTAGTTTGAAATGCAAGCCACCAGTATTTTAATGACATACTGGCTTGAGCTGAGAAAGTTAAACCTTATTAAACTATTTGTCTATGCTTTCTCTCAACTCTACCATTTTGTTGGTGAGTATGAGGACAAGGGTGTCTAAACAATATACCATGATCTTGAAAAAAAGAAACCAAACTTCTAAACTCTCTTCCCCAGTCAGTTTCCACACACTTTATCTTAGCATTAAATTGTCTCTCCGCTAATCTATGGTAGTTTGAAGAGTGTTTGAGTTTCAGACTTGACTTTTAAAGGGAATATCCATGTGAAACGACTATTATCATTAAGAAACTGGATGTAGTATCAAAAGCCTTTAGGTGAGGGTATGGGAGAAGGTCCCCACAGGTCAAAGTGTATAAGTTCTAAAAGGGTAGAGGCTTATAAAGAAGATCTAGGAAAAATGGACTGATGGAGTTTTCCTAATTGGCATGCTATGCAAAATGTCAAATCAGACACAATGGCAAGGTTATTGTGAAGGGATTTTAAGATTTGTGAGAGTACACTAGCATCAGGATGGCCAAACCTTTTGTGCCACAACATAGCATTGGTTTTTTTAGCTTGAAAAGTATGAAAATTGCTCATTTTATTGGCTATAGTTGCATCATCAATACAACTGATTTTATTAGGAGCAGTTGCACTATCAATACAATTGGTTACAGAAGAAGACTTCTGAATTTAAGAACATGAAGATTCAGTTTGTGTAGACTCATGACTTAGAGACTTAGTACAACCATTATTGGAAACATCAGACAGTACAATAATACTAGTAATTGGCACTTGCGAAGAAGAAACATCTGGAGTAACAAGTGCATGAGAGGGTGGATTGGCTGAGCTGAGCTATCAGGAACTTGAAGCTGATATAGACTCGCTTTAAGTCTTCGTTGAAGAAGTACAGCCTTGGAATGCTTGTCCTTGATCAAACAATGACCAGCAAAAAAATCAACAATGATGTTATTGTCTTTGGTAAACTTAGATATGCTTAGGAGATTCTTTGTAATAGAAAGAACACACAAAATATTTTTAAGATAAAGAGATCTAGAAGAACAAGGTAAAGATTTAAAGCCAATGTGTGAGATAGAGAGCAATTCACCATTCCCAACCTGAAATGTTCGCTGCCTGTATAAGGAGAATTCATGGTCAGTTGAGACAAATCTAAAGTAACATGATCTATAGCCCTTGAGTCCTTATACCACTAGGCATCCTGCACAGTAGAGGGTGTAGCTATATAGTTGGCAATGGTGACAGGATGAATTTGGAGTGTTTTTTACCATGATTCAGTGAGAAATTCTTTCTCTAGGGTTAGCCAAATATCAATCGAGTATTGACATTTTGATATAATAGTAATCATGGATTTAGATATAGAAGCAAGTAACCAACTTACTAGCAGTTTGTTAACCTTCTTCCACAATGTATATTCTAGATTTGGTTTAGTTATCACAGTTGAATCTACACTTGCATCTTCAGCTTGTACCTTAATGAATTGAGCAGGACGAGGAGAAAGTCCCGTGAGATGATCTTCAAGATCATGCGATCCAATAGCAAACATCAGTTGTGATTTCCAAAAACGGTGATTGTCTCTTGTCAGTTTGGGAGAGACGATTGGAAGTGCTGAGGATGACATTGAGTGAGAGTTTACGAGATTAACTGAATCAAAACTAGCTTTGTAGCTTGTGTTTGTTTCAGAATTGTTAGACAAGGAAGAAGATGAGTGAGGTTTAGCCATTATTGATGTTGGTTAATGGCTTTGATACCATGAGAGGTTTTGAGCAAAACGGAGAAAATTCAGAGGGAAACCAGAGAAAGAAGCCAAGAAAATTCTAGAAAGTGCTAGTATATTCTCTTAAAATCGACAAGTGTACAATGATAAACTCTTTATATAGAGTTTTAACAAACTGAATTGTAACAGAATTGCTAACTAATTGTTACAACTAACAATGACTATAACAGCAGCTAAAACGACCATAACAACTACTTTACTAACTTTCATTCTAAAGCCAAACTCAGAGCAATTTGACTTTACTAACATGGAATCGTGAAAATAATAATAACAATATTTTACTTTTTGTAGTTAAATTACGTAAGCAATATTTTAATTTATATAATCCACAAAGTAAAGATTCATTATATTTCTAATGATTATGTTTTTGGTGTCATTATTATTCTCTTTACATAATTTTTAATTTTTATTTATGGCACGAGAAAAACTGTTAAAAAGAAAGAAACAAAAGAAAAAGAAAACTACACCTAAACACAGGATATAATAAGTTTAATGAAAATAAAAGCTTGCTAATGACTATAAATAGGGGCACATGTAAATTTGTAGAAAGAGCACTTTAAATGAAACAATGAAGAATAGAGGAGTTATTTTCTCACACTTTCTTTCATTTTCTCCCTAACCAAACACCAAATTTCCTTACTCAAATTTCATAAAATTCTATGTCAAAGATTTTATCTTCAACCAATATAAAAAATCAGAGAAATATGATTATAAACTTAAGAGTTGATTATTATATTTACATATTATCCCTTTCATTCCGCAATTTGGTGCTACACCAAACATATAATAAGATTACATATGACGCACGTCTGTTAATCGATTGATCTAATGAATATGACAACACACATAAACCTAATGCGAAACTTTCCAAACAATTGTAAGCCATCTCGTTCAAGTCTCCTTTCTCATAACTTGTCTCATATTTGAATGCATATATAGCCACACCACAAATTATCTTACAGTCTCTGTTTCTTCGATTACTGTCCAGTAACTCCGAGTATTCATCCGATGCGTAGTTTTTTTCTCACCTTTTTGTGTTATAAAACCCAACTTGTTGATTCAGTTTCTAACTGAACTGGTTCTTTGTACGTCCAAGTATAAAATCTTTTACCTCTTAAAGTTGTTACTTGAATCTGTCTCTTTGTTGTGATTGTGAGTCGTTAAATTGATATTTCTTCAATGCATCAATGATAATCTGTTTTGTCATTACTTTTTTGAAACATAAAGATAGAAAATTCCAGCTTATCTATTATTGACTCGTTAAGCTTATTTTTGAGATGGATGTGCATCCGGTTTATGGTGTAAATATGTTAGTGTTTTTACTAATGCCGAATGTGCAAAGAAAAGAAAATGGAAGGAAAAACTTATCTGATTTCATTAGGCAACAAAACCTACATATAACATACTTTGGCTTCCTGTTTCAACTACTGTCAATAAGCTTTTACTTAATCTCAACTAACCACTCAAGTCTAACAACTTCATTACAAATCGGTGAAAGTAAGTTGAGTCATCAAATTCAAAATTAATATACAAGATGACAAAACAAACTTAAACTACTGAACTTAAAACAGCACCATGCACGTCCATCTTGCAGCAGTAAGATAACTTCAAACTTTCAGCAATAACAAAACATACTTCTAGCATAGCATCAACCTTCAACACTCCACCTTGATGCTTTAGCTGGAAACACCAAGTTCTAGTCTTAAGGCTTCAAACTTGGATTTGCACAAGGCCTTTGTCATAATGTCAGCAACTTGCTCTTCTCCTCTTTAGTGCATTAAACTCACTTCACCACACTGTTCAGCCTCCCTTACTGCATGATATTTAATCTTGATGTGCTTGATTCTGCCATGGAGCACAAGGTTCTTTGCCATGGCCACTACTGATTGGTTATCACACAAGATTAATATAAGACCATCCTACACATGGTGCTAATCATCTAGCATCTTCCTGAGCCACATAGCCTGGTTCACTGCTGCTGTAGCAAAGACATATTCAGCTTCAACAGTAGACTGTGCCACAGTCTCCTGCTTCCTTGACAGCCAGCAAATTGCACCTTTATTCATATAAAACACATAACCATAGGTGCTTCTAGCATCATCCAAGGATCCACCCCAATCACGATCAATATACCCTACTAATTTCAGACTTTCAGCTTTCCTAAAACAGATGCCTAACATGATGGTTCCCTTTACATACCTCAGCACACGTTTTGCAGCTTTAAAGTGCAGTTCACTTGCGTTGCTCATAAACCTTGAAAGATAACTTGCAGTGAACATAAGATCGGGTCTAATGGCTGTGTAATACAGCAAACATCCTACCAAGCTTCTGTATTTCCATTCATCTACCCTCTTTGCACCATCAGTTTTGCTTAGTTTCAGGTTGGGAACCAGTGGGGTATCCACTAGTTTACAATTGTCCATTCCAAACTTCATGAGAAGCTCGGTTGCATACCTTTATTGGCACACAAAAATCTCACTTGCAGTCTGCCTTATCTCCATGCCTAGGAAATATTTCATCAATCCTACGTCAGTCATTTCAAACTTAGTTTGCATGGCTGACTTAAACTGGTCCAGCTCTTCAAGATTGCTTCCAGTCACTAATAAGTCATCAACATAGAGAGAGGCCACAGCCAAACCCCTTTCAGTTTTCTTTATGTAAAGAGTGTTTTCATTTGGGCTTCTAGAGTAACCAAGGCTGCACAAATGGTCATTTATTCGGCTGTACCAGGCTCTAGGAGCCTGTTTCAAGCCATACAAGGCTTTCCTTAGCAGATACACATGATCCTCTTTGCCCTCAACCTTGTAGCCTTCCGGTTGCTCCACAAAAATCTCCTCTGAAATCCACCCATTCAGGAATGCCGATTTGACATCCAGCTGGAAATTTTTCAAGTTAAACTGAGCTGCAAGTGCCAACAGCAGCCTGATTGTGTCTTGCCTAGCTACCAGGGCAAATGTCTCTGAAAAATCAATACCTGGTTGTTGTGCAAAGCCCTTCACCACCAGCATTACTTTATGCTTATAGATTGTGCCATCTGCATTGATTTTCAGTTTGAAAATCCATTTCACCTTAATTACTTTCCTTATTCCAGGTCTTGGCACCAATTTCCAGGTTTGATTTTTATCAACCATGTTGAGTTCCTCCTGCATTATAGCCCTCCACAATTCAAATTTTGTAGCTTCAAGATAACATATTGGTTCCACCACTACCATATTACACTTTTAGTATACATCAGCCAATGATCTTGTCCCTCTAATAGCATGTTCTTCTTCCTCATCTGAATCTGCCTCTTGAATCAGCCCCTCATTCATCTCTTCTTGTCTTGATTCAGCCTGCACATCAACTCTCTTTTCTTCCCAGTTCCAGACTCCACCTTCATCAACCTTTATGTCTTTTGTGATTACAATCTTCCTAGACTTAGGAACATAAACTCTATAGGCTTTAGAGTTGCTGCTATAGCCTATAAGTATCCCAATTTCAGCCTTATCATCCAATTTGGATCTTTTGCTTGCTGGGATCATTACATAGGCTATACTTCCAAATACTTTCAAGCTCCCTACTACTAGTTTGATTCCACTCCACGCCTTAATTGGTATTTGATGTTTGACTGCCTTGGTGGGCAGCCTATTTAAGAGAAAATTGTTGTATTAACAGCTTCAGCCTAGAACACTTCAGGAAGATTTTTTTCAGCCATCATGCACCTAGCCATTTCCATAATGGTTCGATTTCTTCTTTCACAAACACCATTCTGCTAAGGGGTGTATGGCACTATGAACTGCTACTGAATTCCAGCTTCACTGCAAATTTTTTGAATTCATTTGAGGTGTACTCTGTCCCATTGTCACTTCTTACGGTTTTGATCAAGGTTCCAGCTTCATTCTCCACTAGCAACTTGAATTTCTTAAACACAGTAGCCACTTCATTTTTCTGCTTAAGAAAATACACCCAAGCCACCCTTAAGTAGTCATCAATGAAGAGTACAAAGTACCTGCTGCCATTTAAGGATTCAGTCTTCATTGGACCACACACATCCGTGTGGATCAATTGCAGCTTGTGACTTGCTCTCCAGGCTTGATCCGAAGGAAATGAAAGCCTGCTAAGTTTTCCAAGTTGGCAGGCTGTACATAAGGATTTTTTCTTTTCTATTTTAGGTAGCTTCAGCACCATTTCTCTTGCCTTAAGTTCTTTGATTCCCAAGTAATGAAAGTGGCCAAACCTTTTATGCCACAAATCAGACTCATCAACCCTACTAGTTAGTGCTAAGTTTCCTGGTTTTTTCCACTCTACTGGGAAGCTTTTTCCTAGCATCCTAACACTCATCAATTCATTTCCCTCACAATCCATTATTACATAAGCATGATTTTGAAAATGTAAGGTGTAGTTTTTCTCCAACATTTGACCTACACTTAATAGGTTTTGTGTAATTTCAGGAACAAATAAAGCACTTGAAATGATCTTGGTACCTGCTTGAGTTTGGACAGCCACATCTCCAATCCCTTTTGCCTCTACATACTCACCATTTCCCACCTTGACCTTGGAGCTGTATGTTCTGTCTATCCTGACAAAATTCTCCAATTTTGCTGCCATGTGGTTAGTACAACCACTGTCTATTAGCCAAACATCACCGGTGGTCTGCATGGAGTAGCATGAAGCTACAAACAGTTGTTCTGGTTCACTGCTCTACTGCTGGTCTTCTGCACTTTGTGCTTGCTATGGTGGCTGTGCATTTTTATTCCTGCACACTTTTTCAATGTGCCCGAACTGTTTGCACCTCCTGTATTGGATCCCAAGTCTGAACCAGCACTTATTGTCTGGATGTCCCTTCTTTTTGCAGTGGGTACATGGTGGATAATTCCTTCCTCCACTCGATTTTCCCCACTGTCCATCAGTTCTCTCTTTTCCTCTCTTATCTCCAACATATTTCCTATTTCTTCCCTACACATTCAACCTTTTTTCAACAGCCATCATAGCACCTTCATTTGAGTCCTCTCATCAACCTTCTCTGTTCTTGGGCCTGCAGGGCATGAACCAATTTGGTGAGGCTGATTTGGGAGAGGTCCTTTGAATCTTCTAAGGAAGATATCTTGGACTCAAATCTTTCTGGTAGGCTGACTAACACTTTCTCAACTATCATCTTGTCATTCATCTCAACTCCCAACAATCTAATCTTATTCACTACACTCATAAGCCTATCTACATACTCTTTAACCTTCTCTACCTCTTGTATTCTTAGCATTTCGAACTCTCTTCGCAGGTTCATAACTTGAATATTTCGGGTTGTATTACTTCCCATGAACTCCTCCCTCAATCTATCCCAAGCTTCCTTTGCAGTTTCACATGCCATTATCCTTGTAAATACAAGGTCTGTTACTGCAGAATGTATGTGAGAAAGGGCTCTTGGAGCTTTGGACATTTCCTCCTCATACATACTCATTTGATTCAAAGCTGGGTTTGGACCAAGCTGCGGTGGTTGTTTCTCCTTTTCCACATACTGCCACAGCCCTTGCCCTCTTAGGTAGGCTCTCATTCTAACAGCCCAGATGTGATACTGGTCCCCATTGAACAATAGAGGTGAGAGAGAAGCTGATTGAGTTGCCATGCGAAACCAGGTTGGAATTTTTTTGGCAAGTGTTATTCTTGCGAAAGGTTGAAGTTTGATGGTGATTCAGGATGTTTTTGAGTGAGTTTGTTAGATGCTGGTTTGTTAATGCAACTCTGATATCATGTTAGTGTTTTTACTAATGCCGGATATGCAAAGAAAAGAGAATGGAAGGAAAAATTGATCTGATTTCATTAGGCTACAAAACCTACATATAACATACTTTGGCTAACTGTTTCAACTACTGTCAGTAAGTTTTTACTTAATCTCAGCTAAACCACTCAAGTCTAACAACTTCATTACAAATTGGTGAAAGTAAGCTGAGTCATCAAATTCAAAATTAACATACAAGATGACAAAATAAACTTAAACTAGTGAACTTAAAACAGCACCATGCACGTCCATCTTACAGCAGCAAGATAACTTCAAACTTTCAGCAACATCAAAACATACTTCCAGCACAGCATCAACCTTCAAAAAAAATATGTCATTCAGGGGCTCACGTCATGATCAGGGCCAAGAAGATTTGCCATTAAAGATTACTAATCAATCTCTACAAGTTATGCTCTTACATGGGAATTTAGACATTTAGGTGAAGGGGGATAAGAACCTACCAAACATTGAAAGGATTCGCAAGAAACTTGGGAAAGCATTTGCAATTTAACGCAAGGTAAGCAAGCAAATCAAGGGTCATATGTCTCAGGACACAATTAGTGGTCCTCATGTCACAATTTCATTTCTGTGACAGTTAGGGACTTTTTATCATGGGTAAACCCCGCAACCCGGTTTGGATGCAGCATTTTAATGCTCTATTGTGTCATTATGCTGAGAAGTTCACTTTGTTTTGAAGAAAGTTGTGTTTTTCCTCCGAAATTGTGGGCGTTGTGGGATACCTGTGGACAATTATGCTCGGTACAAAAATTGAGGGAGAATTTCCTATCTTTAACAATGGACAACCCGCATGAAGGAGTTTTTTAGTTTATCAATTCAGTATCTCTTATTCAGATCCGGTCTTCACAAAAGGGAGTAGTTTCAGGTTCCGACAACAATGGAGTCCCTGGTACACACTTTCCTCTTAGGAGAGGTTGTAAAGTTACACTCTATCAAGATGCTCATATTCAAGATGGTTGCATTCCCAATTGAAGCTTGAGGGTGGAATGTGACATGGATGAGTGAATGCTAAATCATTGTTAGGATTTCGAGTGATTAGAATCACATATTATTAGTAACAAAATATTGTTTCCATTTATGTGTTGATTGTGTAGTTATTTGTATTATTTGTTTCCTTACATATTACATTTTTTTGTATAAATTGTACCATTGATACAATAAAGACATACAAAAAACCCTTTTATAGAAATTATTCTCCATTTACATTGCTTTATTTTTGTTAGGCATTCTCTGTAACTTATTGTTACTCTGCCTCTATTGCCTCTTCCCGGTAGTCTTGTAGTCCAACTATTACTTTTGCCTTTTTCTTCTCAAATTGTAACATGGTATCAGAGTAGGTTCTAGCAATCTTTCCTTGGTCCAATCTCCTCCACTGTCGTTGCCTCACCTACAAACAAAAAATCCAATTTAGTTCTTCTTCTTGCGCCAAACCAAAAATGGAACCCATCCACACTAGCTACAAGCCTAGATTCAACCAACCCACTCAACACTCAACCCAACCCAAACGCACAAATGGACCCAAACACACAAATGACCCAACAGCCCACAAACCCAAACCATCAATTCCATCACACTGGCCCACAGCCTCAAACCGCCCATCTCTTTTCAGGTATATGGTTCTAGCCCAAACCCGTTTCCCTACCAATTCTAGATCATCCAGCCAAATCATCGTAGGTCAAGCTTGGCGATGCCCTTTTTCTTCTCTAGCTGACAAACCAGATTTGGTTCTCTCAACAAACCACTCACTGGTCAAAAAATTACATGACGTGTGCTCGTGATTTCCGTCGAGCTTTAATCACGAAATACAAAGATGGATTTCTCGACAGAACAGGGCTTTTCCATAGGACCTTATCTCAAAAGCACTGGACTAGGTGCAACATGCTGGTTCACTCATGTCAACAACTTCCTAACCCAAGAGGTTGCTGCCCGCTTACCACCCACAAAATCGCCAAAGATTCTGTGAAATATCAGAAATGTACGGCCAACTGGATCTGGCAAAGCTTTTTACTCTCCAACAAAGTCTCCCCGAAGCTAAGCGAAAAATCGCAGCGTCACCACCTACTACAATCTACTATCAACTCTGGGAATGAGTGTGACACTATCACCACCCATTGCAGGAGACACCGAAAACCTTACAGCAATTCCAAAAATTAGAGTCAAGATCATTCATCCATTTCTTACTTGGATTAAACAACTTTTTTCCCTTTCAGACACAATGCTGGCCAAGACATCACCACCATCCCTTCGCCGGACATATCACTCGTCGTTCAGGATGAAAGCCAACGAATGGCTTCAATTGATCACGGGGACTCTACTGTGTTTGTAGCTGAAAATGGGGGAAATGTAAGGGAAATGTGGGCGGCTAGGGTTTGGAGAAGAAAAAAAGGTTTTTTTATGCAAGTCCGTGGCCTAGATCAGTCAAACCATCCAACGACAAATCCACCCTTTGTCAACCAGTCAATGGTCAAAATCAAAGCCCATCCATCACTCATCCAAAGGTCCATCTCTGGGGAATTTTCAAAATGGATCCAATGGCTCAAGATCGTTCTGATCTGGTAAGAAAATGTACTGTGACTAGTTGTAACAGAGAAATCATAACTGGGATATGTGCTAGAAACTCCATGGTCATCCAAAAGACAAATTGGTAATTCCACAGCCAATAATGTTCTGCCACAGGAAATGAAGCTACTCAAACATGATCAAACCTGAACAGATTAGTCAGTTTATCCAGATGTTAACCACTTCCCACCAACAATGCTTCGCCAGTTATACAGGTACTTCTTTTTGTTTTAGCATTCGTTTCCCGTATTTATGGACTATTGATTCAAAAGCTGTGATCATTCTATGCAACCCTAAATATTTCCAAACACACACACAATCCGTCACACATTTTTGTTAAATTTCCAAATGGGAATATTACCCCCAACCACTCATACAAGATAGTTAACTTAGGGATTCCATCATACTAAGAAATGTCCTAGTTGTTCCCACATTCTAATTTAACCTCATATCAATGTCCAAGTTTTGCACTGATAACAATTGTTCCTTACATTCCTTCCTAAGTGTGTACATTTGAAGACCCTTCGATTGGCAAACAGATGGCTTAGGTAAGGCCATCATGACCTATACTCTGGAAGCCATTTTTTTGATGTTTTCCTTAAAGATTTCAAACCAAAATTAATGACAATTATATAATGCCAGTATTAATAATAAATCTCTTATTTTCCTAATGGCTTGGGTTCGTGCTTCAATCCCTTAGCAAAATTGCCCAATTTGCCCTATTGCTAAACAATCTAGATAGTTTTACACAAGCTCATCATCCACAAAAAAAACCTTTCTCACTTGTTTCACCTTGATATCTGGGGCCATCTACTACTCCCAATCATAATGGATCCAGGTTTTTCCTCACCATAGTCGATGATTTCTCTCGAAGAACTTGGATCTTCCTCATGCAAACAAAAACCCAGCCTTCACCCATATCAAAAACTTCTCACATGCCACACACAATTCCAAAAACAAGTTCAAGAGTTAACACTGACAATGCCTTAGTTTTTCAATACAAAGTGTTCGGATCTATTTCTTTTCCATGGGATTCTCCATGAAGCTCTTGTACTTATACCCCTAAAAAAATGGGGTTGTTGAAGAAAACATCATCACCTCCTTGAATGGCCCGAGCCCTTAACCACCAAGCCCACATCCCTACCACCTTTTGGGGTGAATGTGTGATCACTGCTACTTATCTCATTAATCCGATGCCTACAGATCTTGGAGGTAAAACTCCTTTTGAATGTGTATTTCAAAAAAACCTGATAACTCCCTATTTATGAGTTTTTGGATGCCTTTGTTACTCACCTACTATAGGGCCCCATGACAAATTTGTTGCTCATGGCCACCAAATGTATCTTCATGGGCTACCCCTGCTATAAAAGGGTACCGATTATATGATCCACAAACTAACAATTTTTGTCAATAGAGATGTTATTTTTCATAAGGAAGTTTTTTCCCTTTTGAAAGTGAGCCTCCCTCAGCATTTCTCATCTCCTCCCACTGGATCATTTACCACCATCTGACACTCCTTTCACCATAGTTCTATTGTCCTATTGATCAGTGCGATCGGTCCTCTAGACAATTCACATTCCACTCATTCGACATACAGAATCCACCACAGATCATCTATCTTCGGATGATTCTCCATCTTTAGATGTGGTACCATCACCCCATCTATCCCTATGATGCTCTTCTTAGGTTACTGTGATCCCCTTTTGGATATCAGACTACATTGTTCATTTGTGAAAGGTATCCCTTACCCATCTCTGATATATGTCAGTTTTGACCATTTGTCTTCTGAGCACAAATCTTATATGACCAATTATCTACTCATCAGAGTCGTCCACCTTTTCTGATGCCATCCAACTGCTTGTTAGTGTCAAGACATGGAAGCTGAACTCAATGCCCTTGATCAGTAATCACACTTGGGACCTTGTTCTCGCCCCTCCATTGAACCCATTGGTTGTAAATAGGTCCACAAAATCAAGCATCGAACTAATGGGTCCATTGAGAGGTTAAATCCCATCTTGTTGCTAAAGGCTTCACCCAACGAGAAGGTTTCAATTCTCAAACCTTCTCCCCAGTCGCCAACATGTTACAATCCGAGCCTTTCTCTTTGTTGCCTCTTACCACGACTGGCCATTACATCACTGGATGTTTATAATGCCTTCCTCCGATAGAAACCTTGATGGGAGATTTGTAGGGATCTACCAACCAAACTTTACATCAGGGGGAATCTTGTATGCAAATTGTGAAAGTCCCTATTGGTTAAAATAGGCATCACGCTATGGAATGCAAAGTTCACTAAAGCGCTCACAACTATTGATTCACTAAATCCAAACATGATTAACCCTCTTCTCTAGGCATCAGGGTGATTTGATGACATCCTCATTATAGGAAACGATGAGAATGCAATCAAACTACTAAAGGATATCTTCACAAAACATTCCATATCAAGGATTTAGGGGCACAAAATACCTCATTGGCATTGAAATTGCATGTTTCCAAAAGGAATATCCCTCAGTCAGCAAAAATAGTACTTGAACTCATATCAGACTCCAGATTAGTTGCATGCAAACAAGTGTATCTTTTAGAACAGAACGTTAAACTCACCACACGTGAGTATGATGAAAAGATGCAGAAATCAGAGACAGATCATTCACTAGAACATACCACTAGTTACTAACGACTAGTTGGAAACTCATATACCTCACAATGACCCAACCTAGACATCAGCTATGCAATTCAAATTCTCAGCCAATTAATGCATGCTCCAAAGCAATCCCACATGGATGCTGTATAAAAGTACTTAGTACTTAAAGGTTATCCAGGGTTGGGACTTCTTCTACCAAGAAAATCTTAACATCATTGCAACTGTGATTCATTGGGGTTCATGTCCTATGACAAAGATCACTCACAGGTTTCCACATCACGCTTGGAAGTCTCTCATCTCCATGGAAAACCAAGAAACAAACCATAGTCTCTCTCTCATCACGAGGCAGAATATAGGGCATCGCTAAAACCACATGTGAATTACATGGATCCTTAGCTTATAAAAGATCTGAATTTGCAAGTAGAACACACCAGTTAAGCTATTTGGATAACAAAGCAACAAATGACATTGCCACCAATCTGTATTTCATGAAAGAACGAAGCTATAGAAATTGACTGTCATTTTGTAGATAAAATACAAGAAGGTGTGATCAAAACAGAACATATCGGACACCGACCAACCACGGATATCTTTACAAAGCTGCTATGTCAAAGGCAGATTCACATTATTACAAAAACTCAGTGTTTATGACATTATAAAACCATGAGCTTGAGGGGAGTTTGACAACTGGATGATGGAATGCTGAATCAAAGTCAGGATTTGGAGTGATCAAGATCAAATATATTAGTAAACAAACTATTGTTTCCATTTATGTGTTGATTGTGCAGTTATTTGTATTTATTTGTTTCCTTACATATTACTTTTTTTATGTATAAATTGTACCATTGAACAATGAAAAGACATACAAAAAACACTTTATAGAAATTATTCTCCATTTAGATTGCTTTATTTCTGTTGGCGCCTCTACAACTATTGCTACTCTTGCCTATATTGTCTCTTCCAGACAGTCTTGAGTAGATACTAATTGCTTTTACCCATTTCTTCTTCAGATTGTAACAGAAATGAAGTTTTTACTTTTAGGTAGTTTCTATCTAACACAATCATTAAAAAAACTGCGACTATGTGCTGATGTTGGACACATAAAAAGGAAGATTATCTCTTCTTTGAGGTCTTGATTATGCAAGGTCTATAGATACTCCAAAACATCCTCTTTTAGTACATTAGAAACACTGCATAAAGATGGCTTTCATAATCTTCGTTTCCGGTAAACATATACCTAGGTTCCATTTGCTTAAGCCACATATCATTTTTATTGCTTTATATCACTATAAGGAAACCTTGATATTACTTGTTATAGTTTCTTTATGATTACTCAACTTGTCACTATTTATATACCTTAGTATTACTGTCAATTATTTGTATGTTATGAGATTAAGGGAAGCTTTTTTCAAAGTCAATTTCAAGTCTAATCGCAGTTTTTTTCAGTATTCTTGATTTTTATATAACTGAAGTTCTATTGGAATCCTATGTTTTACTAAGTACACAACAAGAAGCTCATGAAGTTGAAAGAGATCAGAGTTGTTAGATCCCACATCGAAATCTCACACCACCAAGTGGTACTTAAGCCTAGGGGCTCTCCCACCTATGAGGTTGATCTTTTGGGTTGGACTCTTCCTTAAGCTTATATTCTAACATTAGTGCTCTCTTTGAAAGTTGGTGCAGAAAGCTTACTTATGGGCTAATTTAGGTGTAGTGTGCTTTCCCTGGGGGGATGTTGCATTAAATAACTATAGGTGAGTGAAGCTGCCCAAATGGGAAAGGGCTATTGGGTCAGTGTCGATAAAGTGAAAGTCGTTTGGACGTCGGCTCCTAAAGGGGATGCAATGTTAGGATCCCACATCGGGATTTCACACCCACCAAGTGTGGTACTTAACCTGGGGCTCTCCACCTATCAAGTGGTCTTTTGGGTTAGGCTCTTCCTTAAGCTTGAGTTCTAACAGAAACTGAGGCGAAAGGATATATTGTTCAATTTTCTATTATTTGTTTGCCAAAGTTTTCTATTTTCTTTCTATTTTGATCAATATCTGTTGTAACCTAAGCAAAAGACCAATTGTGTGTGTCCAAGACAACCATGGCATGACTTGCATAGTAGAATTGATGGTCTAGCTGCGTATGATATTCTCACCAGTTTTGAGGATTTTGGTTAAAGGCTTCACTTCCGTAGTACTCAAATGAAGATGCTTTACTCAAGCTTGAAGGAATTCCAGAATTTTTCTGAGGACACAAATTTCCTGCCTGCATGAGAAAGATCCAAGGCTTGGAATGTTCAGATATTTATATTACAATTAGCTGTTGATTCTTAGTTTTCATACTCCACCTTTTTTTTTTTTTTTTCAAAATAATATTTGACTAAATTTCACAACATTTGTAGGTTTTGCGATCAATTTATTCAAATTCTGTTAAAGGCATGGTTGCATTTGGTAAGCTGCAAGGTTGAAAAAAAAAAATCTTTAACCTTCTTAGTACCATTTTGTTCATCTTGTTAAAGCATTGATAATTTGCTGAAAATCCAGTTAAAAGTTAGTTTGGTTTTTTAATGTGTTTTGGTGCCAAGCAGTAGCTGCAGTCCTCTCTGTCTGCCGAAATTGAAGCTGCTGTAGTTGTTGATTTTAGTGACATGTTTGGGTTAAATCAGGTGAGATTAAGGTTGTATTAGTTGCCAACTTTGTTTTTAAATTTTGAAAGACTAAATGGTTGTTACAGTTGGTAATATGCTTTTGTTGTATATATTGTAAGTTACAGTGTAATGAAATTTTCAGTTCAATTCTTTTCATTCTCTCTTTATCTTTCCTTAGAGTTTATCAGCTCTTAAAACCAACACATCTGCTACTTTTACTTTTTAGCGGTTTCTCAAAATTCTGGCAACGAAGGTCACCATTACAAATGGTATCAGAGCCACAAACAAAAAAAGAACCTGAAATCTCTCTTGCATTCACTCATCAATCTTAGCTCAAGAACACCAACCCAAAATTGTTTGCACCTATCCATTTATTTTTTTTTTGCGTTAGTCTCATAAACTGAATCAATGGCTGCTCAATCAGCCTTGATGTCACCTCCAGTGTTTAATGGGGAACACTACCACATATGGGCTATAAAGATGAATGCCTTCCTCCGGGGTCAGGGGCTATGGCAGTATGTGGAAGAAAACATGCAGCCACCTCCATTAAGACCAAATCCTACCCTGAATCAGATGAGACTGCATGAGGAAGAAATAGACAAAGCACCGAGAGCCCTTTCCCACATTCATGATGTTGTAACAGACCTTGTATTCACAAGGATCATGGCATACGAAACTCCAAAAAGGGCATGGGATAAATCGAGAGAAGAGTACATGGGCAGCAACACAACAAGGAACATGCAGGTGCTAAATTTAAGAAAAGAGTTTGAGATACAAAGGATGCAAGAATCAGAGAAGGTTAGGACTATGTTGACAGGTTGATGAGTGTTTTCAACAAAATAAGGCTACTGGGAGTAGAGTTGATAGATAGGAGAGTGGTGGAGAAAGTTCTGGTCAGCCTACCTGAAAGATTTGAGTCCAAAATCTCATCTCTTGAGGACTCAAGAGACATGGGGCGAGTTACACTTATAGAGCTGGTTCATGCACTATAAGCACAAAGGCAAAGAAGGCTCTTGAGGCAAGAAGATGTAGGTAAGGGTGTAATAAGCACCAGCTCAAGGGAACAATAGGAGNAACCAAGTCAATGGTCAAAATCAAAGCCCATCCATCCACTCATCCAAAGGTCCATCTCTGGGGAATTTTCAAAATGGATCCAACGACTCAAGATCATTCCAATCTGGTAAGAAAATGTACTGTGACTATTGTAAACAGAGAAATCATAACTGGGATATGTGCTAGAAACTCCATGGTCATCCAAAAGACAAAATTGGTAATTCCACAGCCAATAATGTTACTGCCACAGGAAATGAAGCTTCATCAAACATGATCAAACCTAAACAGATTAGTCAGCTTATCCAGATGTTGAACCAACTTCCCACCAACAACGCTTCTGCCAGTTATACAGGTACTTCTTTTTGTTTTAGCAATTCGATTTCCCGTGATTTATGGACTATTGATTCAAAAGCTAGTGATCATATCATATGCAACCCTAAATATTTCCAAACACACACACAATCCATGTCACACATTTTTGTTAAATTTCCAAATGGGAATATTACCCCAACCACTCATACAAGGATAGTTAAACTTAGGGATTCCATCATACTAAGAAATGTCCTAGTTGTTCCCACATTCTAATTTAACCTCATATCAATGTCCAAGTTTTGCACTGATAACAATTGTTCCTTACAATTCCTTCCTAATGTGTGTACATTTGAAGACCCTTCGATTGGCAAACAGATGGGCTTAGGTAAGGCTCATCATGACCTATACTTCTGGAAGCCATTTTTTTGATGTTTTCCTTAAAGATTTCAATACCAAAATTAATGACAATTATTATAATGCCAGTATTAATAATAAATCTCTTATTTTCCATAATGGCTTTGGTTACAATGCTTCTATCCCTTAGCAAAATTGCCCAATTTGCCCTATTGCTAAACAATCTAGGATAAGTTTTCCCACAAGCTCATCATCCACAAAAAAAACCTTTCTCACTTGTTCACCTTGATATCTGGGGCCCCTATTCTACTCCCAATCATGATGGGTCCAGGTTTTTCCTCACCATAGTCGATGATTTCTCTCGAAGAACTTGGATCTTCCTCATGCAAATAAAAACCCAAGCCTTCACCCACATCAAAAACTTTCTCACAATGGTCCACACACAATTCCAAAAACAAGTTCAAAGAGTTAACAATGACAATGCCTTAGATTTTTTTCAATAAACAGTGTTCGGATCTATTTCTTTTCCGTGGGATTCTCCATGAAAGCTCTTCTACTTATACCCCTAAAAAAAATGGGGTTGTTGAAAGAAAACATCATCACCTCCTTGAAGTGGCCCGAGCCCTCAACCACCAAGCCTACATCCCTACCACCTTTTGGGGTGAATGTGTGATCACTGCTACTTATCTCATTAATCGCATGCCTACATAGATTCTTGGAGGTAAAACTCCTTTTGAATTGTTATTTCAAAAGAAACCTGATAACTCCCATTTATGAGTTTTTGGATGCCTTTGTTACTCAACTACTATAGGGCCCCATGACAAATTTGTTGCTCGTGCCACCAAATGTATCTTCATGGGCTACCCCATGCTATAGAAAGGGTACTGATTATATGATCCACAAACTAACAAATTTTTTGTCAATAGAGATGTTATTTTTCATAAGGAAGTTTTTCTCTTTTTTGAAAGTGAGCCTCCCTCAAGCATTTCTCATCTCCTCCCACTGGATCATTTACCACCATCTGACACTCCTTTCACCATAGTTCTAGTTCCTATTGATCAGTCAGATCCTAGTCCTCTAGACAATTCACAGTCTCCACTCAGTAGACATACAAAATCCACCACAGATCATCTGTCTTCGGATGATTCTCCATCTTTAGATGTGGTACCATCACCCCATCTGATTCCCATCCGATGCTCTTCTTAGGTTACTTGATCCCCTGTTTGGATATCAGACTACATTTGTTTATTTGTGAAAGGTATCCCTTACCCCATCTCTGAGTATGTCAGTTTTGACCATTTGTCTTCTGAGCACAAATCTTATATGACCAATATATCTACTCATCAGAGTCGTCCACCTTTTCTGATGCCATCCACCATGCTTGTTAGTGTCAAGACATGGAAGCTGAACTCAATGCCCTTGTCAGTAATCAGACTTGGGACCTTGTTTTTCGCCCCTCCATCAGAAACCTATTGGTTGTAAATAGGTCCACAAAATCAAGCATCGAACTAATGGGTCCATTGAGAGGTGTAAGCCATCTTGTTGCTAAGGCTTCACCCAACGAGAAGGTTTCAATTACAGGAAACCTTCTCCCCAGTCGCCAAACATGTTACCATCCGAGCCTTTCTCTTTGTTGCCTCTTACCATGACTGGCCATTACATCACACTGGTTTTTATAATGCCTTCGTCCATAGAAACCTTGATGAGGAGATTTGTATGGATCTACCACCCAACTTTACATCGGGGAGAATCTTGTATGCAATTGTGAAAGTCCCTATATGGTTTAAATAGGCATCACGCTAGGAATGCAAAGTCACTAAAGCGCTCACAACTATTGGATTCACTAAATCCAAACATGATTACACCCTATTCTCTAGGCATCAGGGTGAGTTGATGACATCCTCATTATAGGAAACGATGAGAATGCATCAAACTACTAAAGGAGTATTTCACAAAACATTCCATATCAAGGATTTAGGGGCCAAAATACCTCATTGGCATTGAAATTGCATGTTCTCCAAAAGAATATCCCTCAGTCAGCAAAATATGTACTTGAACTCATCAGACTCCGGATTAGTTGCATGCAACCAAGTTTATTCCTGTAGAACGGAACGTTAAACTCACCACACGTGAGTATGATGAAAAGATGCAGAAATCAGAGACGATCATTCACTAGAACATAACACTAGTTACTAACGACTAGTTGGAAACACTCATATACCTCACAATGACCCCAGACATCAGCTATGCAATTCAATTCTCAGCCAATTAATGCATGCTCCAAAGCAATCCCACATGGATGCGTAGTAAAAGTACTTAGTACTTAAGGTTATCCAGGGTTGGGACTTCTTCTACCAAGAAATCTTAACATCATTGCGTACTGTGATTCAGATTGGGGTTCGTCCTATGACAAGAAGACGCTCACAGGTTTCCACATCACGCTGGGAAAGTCTCTCATCTATGGAAAACCAAAAACAAACCATATCTCTCTCTCATCAGCAGAGGCAGACTATAGGGCGATCGCTAAAACCACATGTGAGATTACATGGATCTTTACTTATTAAAAGATCTGAATTTGCAAGTGAAACACCATTTAAGCTATATTGTGATAACAAAGCAACAAATGACATTGCCACCATCTAGTATTTCATGAAAGAACGAAATATAGAAATTGACTGTCATTTTGTCAGAGATAAAATACAAGAAGGTGTGATCAAAACAGACATATCCAACACAGACCACCAGCAGATTCTCTTTACAAGGTATGTCAAAGGCAGTATTCACATTTATTAGCACTCAGTGTTTATGATTTATAAACCATGAGCTTGAGGGGGATTGTTGACAACTGGATGATGGAATGCTGAATCAAAGTCAGGATTTGGAGTGATCAAGATCAAATATTTAGTAACAAACTATTGTTTCCATTTATGTGTTGATTGTGCAGTTATTTGTATTTATTTGTTTCCTTACATATTACATTTTTTATGTATAAATTGTACCATTGATACAATGAAAAGACATACAAAAACACTTTTATAGAATTATTCTCCATTTAGATTGCTTTATTTCTGTTGGGCATTCTCTACAACTTATTGCACTCTTGCCTATATTCTCTCTCCCGACAGTCTTAGTAGTCCAACTACTACTCTTTTTACCATTTCTTCTTCAGATTGTAACAGAAATAAGTTTTTACTTTTAGGTAGTTACTATCTATACACATCATTAGAAACTGCGACTATGGATGCTGATGTTGGACAACTAAAAGGAAATTATCTCTTTCTTTGAGGTCTTGATTAATGCAAGGGTCGATATGATCCTCCAAAACATCCTCTTTTAGTACATTAGAAACACTGCAAAAGATGGCTTTCATAACTCTTCGTTTCCGGTAAACATATAACCTAGGTTCCATTTGCTTAAGCCACATATCATTTTTATTTTTATCACTATAAGGAACCTTTGATATTACTTGTTATAAGTTTCTTTATGATTACCAACTTGTCCCTATTATATACCTTAGTATTACTGTCATTTATGTCTATGTTTGAGATTAAGGGAAGCTTTTTTCAAAGTCAATTTCAAGTTCTATAGCGTTTTTTTCAGTATTCTTGATTTATAATTATGAGTTCTATTAAATCCTATGTTTTACTATTACACAACAAGAACTCATGAAGTTGAGAGAGATCAGAAGTTGTTAGACCCACATCGAAATCTCACAACCACCAAGTGTGGTACTTAACCTAGGGGCTCTCCCACCTATGAGGTTGATCTTTTGGGTTGGACTCTTCCTTAAGCTTATATTCTAACATTGGTGCTCTCTTTGAAAGTGGGTGCAGAAAGCTTCTTATGGGCTAGATTTAGTGCGTGTGCTTTCCCTGGAGGGGATGTTGCATTAAATAACTGATAGGTGAGTGAAGCTGCCCAAATGGAAAGGGCTATTGGGTCAGTTCGATAAGTGAAAGTCGTTATGGACGTGCTCCTAAAGGGGGATGCAATGTTAGGATCCACATCGGGATTTCACACCCACCAAGTGTGGTACTTAAGCCTGGGCTCTCCCACCTATAGTGGTCTTTTATTTAGGCTCTCCTTAAGCTTGAGTTCTACAAAACTGAGGCGAAATGTATCTTGTTCAATTTTCAATTATTTGTTTGCCAAAGTTTTCTATTTTTGATCAATATCTGTTGTAACCTAAGCAAAGACCATTGTGGTGGTCCAGACAACCATGGCATGACTTGCATAGTAAATTGATGGTCTAGCTCGTATGATATTCTCACCATTTTGAGAGTGTTGGTTAAAGGCTTCACTTCCGTAGTACTTCAAATGAAATGCTTTACTCAAGCTTGAAGGAATTCCAGAAATTTTCTGAGGACACAAATTTCCTGCCTGCATGAGACAAAGGCTTGGAATGTTCAAGTATATTAATTACAATTAGCTGTTGATTTTAGTTTATTACTCACCTTTTTTTTTTTTTTTTTTCAAAATAATATTTGACTAATTTCACACATTTGTAGGTTTTGCGATCAATTTATTCAAATTCTGTTAAAGGCATGGTTGCATTTGGTAAGCTGCAAGGTTGAAAAAAAATCTTTAACCTTCTTAGTACCTTTTGTTCATCTTGTTAAGCATGATAATTTGCTGAAAATCCAGTTAAAAGTTAGTTTGGTTTTTAATGTGTTTTGGTGCCAAGCATACTGCCGTCCTCTCTGTCTGCCGAAATTGAAGCTGCTGTAGTTGTTGATTTTAGTGACATTTTTGGGTTAAATCAGGTGAGATTAAGGTTGTATTAGTTGCCAACTTTGTTTTTAAATTTTGAAAGACTAATGGTTGTTACAGTTGGTAATATGCTTTTGTTGTATATATTGTAAGTTACAGTGTAATGAAATTTTCAGTTCAATTCTTTTCATTCTCTCTTTATCTTTCCTTAGAGTTTATCGCTCTTAAAACCAACACATCTGCTACTTTTACTTTTTAGCGGTTTCTCAAAATTCTGGCAACGAAGGTCACCATTAAATTGGTATCAGAGCCACAAACAAAAAAAGAACCTGAAATATCTCTCTTGCATTCACTCATCAATCTTAGCTCAAGAACACCAACCCAAAATTGTTTGCACCTATCCATTTATTTTTTTTTTTGCGTTAGTCTCATAAACTGAATCATGGCTGCTCAATCAGCCTTGATGTCACCTCCAGTGTTTAATGGGAACACTACCACATATGGGCTTAAAGATGAATGCCTTCCTCCGGGGTCAGGGCTATGGCAGTATGTGGAGAAAACATGCAGCCACCTCCATTAGACCAATCCTACCCTGAATCAGATGAGACTGCATGAGGAAGAAAAAAGCAAAGCACCGAGAGCCCTTTCCCACATTCATGTGTTGTAACAGACCTTGTATTCACAAGGATCATGGCATACGAAACTCCAAAAGGGCATGGATAAATCAGAGAGAGTACATGGCAGCAACACAACAAGGACATGCAGGTGCTAAATTTAAGAAAAGAGTTTAGATACAAGAGATGCAAGAATCAGAGAAGGTTAGGACTATGTTGACAGGTTGAGAGTGTTTTTCAACAAAATAAGGCTGCTGGGAGTAGAGTTGATAGATAGAGAGTGGTGGAGAAAGTTCTGGTCAGCCTACCTGAAAGATTTGAGTCCAAAATCTCATCTCTTGAGGACTCAAGACATGGGGCGAGTTACACTTATAGAGCTGTTCTGCACTATAAGCACAAAGGCAAAGAAGGCTCTTGAGGCAAGAAGATGTAGGTAAGGGTGTAATAACACCAGCTCAAGGAACAATAGGAGTTATGCCGGTGAGAAGAAGGTGAAAGATAGGAGTAATGGCCAATAGGGAAAACTAGGTGGGATGAAGGAATATCCACCTTGCTCCTACTTAAGGAAGGGGCACTCTAAAAAAGGTGTTGGTTTAGGCTAGGAATACAATGCAGGGCTTGTAAACAATTTGGTCATAGAAGAGGGGTATGCAAGAACAAAAAGCAGCCCTAACAGCAAACAAGTGACAGATGACCAACAACCTGAACAGGGGCAAAACAGTTGTTTGTGGCCTCCTGCAGTGCACCACCAAATGCTATGATGGCTGTTTGGTTGACATGGGTGTACAAACCATATGACACCACACCTAAGGCTTTTGTTAAATTAAACTCAGCACATCGGTCCAGGATTAAAATTGCAAAGGTAACTATGTTAAAGCAAAGGGAAAATGATATTGCAATTCAGACCCCCTACAGTACAAAACTCATCTCAAATGTACTCTATGCACCCAAAATCACTTAAAGCCTTTTAAGTGTAGGACAAATGTTGGAAATCAATTATGTTGCATTTTGAAAACCATATCTGCCAAATTCTAGATAGTAAGGGTGTGAGTTTGAGGAGTCAAAATGGTGGGAAAAACTTTCCCATTAAGCTAAAAAAAACTTAACATAGAGCCTGTAGTGTAAGAGTGGATAGTTTTGTGAAATGGCATAAAAGACTTGGTCATTTCATTACCCAGTCTCAGAAATTCATACCAAAAATTGTCATAATATGCCAGATTAAGGAGAGTAAAACCATATGTGAAACCTGTCAACTTGCAAGTTGAGTAGGCAATCCTTCCCTGTAAACCAAGCCTAGAGAGCAGCTGAAAAATTGTAGCTCATTCACAAAGATGTATGTGGTCCTATGGAAACTTTGTCATTGAGTGGAAGTAGTATTTGTTGTTTATTTATTGATGATCTATTCTAGGATGTGTTGGGTATTTTTTGAAGCAAAAAGAGAAGTTGTTGGTGTATTTAAGCACTTAAGCTGCTAATGGAAAATCAGCTGGAAAAACTATAAAAATCTTGAGAAGTGATAATGGTACAGGAATACACTTATCAAGAGTTTGAACAAGTGTGCAAGGATGTTGGAATTAAGCATCAATATAGCAGCCCCTACATTCCACTGCAAAATGGAGTCATAAGAGAAGAATAGATCAGTTACAAAGATGGCTAGATGTTGGTAGTTGAGAAGAGGTTGCCAAAGAATTTTGGGCAAAACTATAAATACAACAGTCGTTTCTGCTAATAGGCTTCCCACAAAAGCCTTAGACACCAACACCCTATGAAGCATGTTATGGAGTTAAACCACCAGTAGATAGGCTCAAATATTTGAAAGTATATGCTAATTTTGGTTCCAGAGCAAAAAGGTCTAATGATGTTTTTACTACAACATGCAAATATAGCAAGTGCACTAGTCGCACAAAGTATAAAGTGATGAGTGAGTATCATTCCCATGGATTGATTGCTAAGCACTGAATTTCCTATCTGTTTTAAGTTGAGAACACCGAAAGTGCTTGGATTTATGGGAGAATCTAAACTAAATTGAAAGCAAAATCTACTGCAATTAAAAGACTAATTACTGAAGAAAATTAAAGCAAGAGTAATACCAAGTAAAGCAACGGTTAGGGTTTTGACTTTATTAGATCCTATGGATTATTCTACAATTTATGCTACTTTTACACTCACATGCATGGATTGTAAATCGAATTCCCTAAGTTGTAAACATACCTTCTCAGGCTATGAATTCCTACTTTTCTCTATTATCTTCCTCACCCAAAAATTGAAGATTAATAAATCCAAGCTCATTAAGCTAATGGAATCCTAGATTGATTTCATTGTTTCTCAAATCTACCTCTAGCATTCCAACAACAATGGATTACCCAGAAGCTCAACATGATTCATTTCTCAATCTCATCATGTTCACATAAAATCAATAAAAATCAAATAATCACACATTTATGCAATAGATATAAACGCAAAATCATCAATTGATTAATCCCATAGAAATCCAATTACATCAAAACCCTAACCCAAATGGGTTAGTTCATAACTAAATTAACACAAAATGCAAGAAAAACATAAACACGCAGTCAACAGTGAAACAAAGAAAAGAGAGTAAAGATTTTCCCTATTTGATGAATCACAAGGTTAATCTCCAATCTTCTCTCCAAATGTAAAAGCTACTCCAACCAAACGAACTAAACCACCCCTCTCAAAATGGAAATTTTCTCTTATATAGCTCACCCTAAAACCTAAAACTTTCCTAAAATAAACTGTGCGTTTTGGAGAAAATAAATTTCAAGACTCGTCGCAGCAAGAATAATTTCGCCGCGGCAACAAGCTAAAGGGAATCTCGTGCCTGGCTTCTCTTGCCGCGGCGAAATCCTTGCCGAGGAACCTCTTGAAAAATTCAAATTTATGGAATTGCCCTCTGCTTTCTTCCCTTGCTTGAATCTTCTATCTTCGATGCTTTCCCATGGGAACAAACTTCATAGTGCTTCAAATCGCTTCAAACTTTCCCAACTTTGAGATTCACTTGCTTCTGGTCCAAACACTCCAATCCGCTCATATTTGCTCAAAATACACGTTTGGGCCTAAAATATAAAATATGTGGAATTAAGTAGCAATTCAGGCACAAACGAACTAAGAAGTATCCAAAATCTGGCTAAAAAGCCTAAATAAAAGTATAATCCTTGGATTATCAAATACCACAAACTAAAGACATGCTCATCCCTGAGAATCATGTACAAAAACACGACTACAAGAAAATGACTATCTAAAAGTGTAATTTCTATATTTTTTTATTCCTTCCATATTATGTTTTGTTATGTTTTTGCCTAGTTGAGTTGATTAGAGTTTATTTTGTAAGTTTGGCATATTTGGATAGACTTATGAAATAATTGAGAAAAGATTAGGAAATTCCATATTTTGTTATTCTGGCCAGTGCTGTGTTTTTCAGGTTTTTCATGGAGTTAGATTTCTTGATTGCAAAGTGTTCTTCAGAAAAAGTAAAGTAGACGAATCAAGCATTCCAGGAAGGTACTATGGGCGAGAATCCGAGTTTTTTTGGGCCCTCATTATTTTTTAAAACCGGACCTGAATCCTATTTGGGAAGGATTTCCGCTGAGCATTGAGTCTTCGAATGGGCCTAACTAGACTTCAGATATTGAAAACAGGTGATTCAAAAGCCCAAATTCATCCACACATCCAGGACTACAATTTTTATTAAGTGACCAAGCCCAGACATTCTTTACACTACAAGAATCCTGGTACAAGCTGGATTACGAATTCTATTTTCCATATCTGATAAGATTTTGACAGTTTAGAAGTCTATCTTTTAGCAAGATCTAGGAAGTATTTTCGTGATTCCTGGGAAAAATTAAGGAAAAACACATTATTATTTATGAGTTGTTAGGTTAAACAGGGAGAACAGTAGTAGAGTTTAGTTTTTAGTTATTTTACTTTCTATGTCAAATGTGTGGCTGATCTTTCTTCTTCAGTTCAAGGGGATTTTGAAGCCTGAATTCATGTCATTGGTTTAACTAACTTCGTAACATTGTTCTCAATCTCATTCTTATTGGAATTGTTTATGTTATTATGTTTTTTTAATTGCTTATTTCAGTAGTGACAATTAAGGGAAAATTCAGGTATATATGAGACTTGTGTTTTTCTAGGGTCATAATTCACAATAACGGATAGAATAATGTTACGGTTCGTCCCGTCCAATGCATGTTTAGGTGGATCTTGAACCGAGAACTAGTTGTTTTAATATGTATTCTACCATTGGAGATTTTATTATTCTTTTCACTTTAGATTGCATTGATTACATGTATAACTGCTTTCCCACTTATATACTCATAAAATATACATACTAAAAATACATGTATATTAACAAAGTAATTGGGCCCAAATTTTTCTTTTATTAAATTATACATTCTTTACATAATACAAAATATCTTGTACAAAAACATCAAAAAAACATGATGGACAGTGTAACTATTTCTCTTCACTTGCCGACGTCCATCCACAGTGTCCTCACCTGTTTCCTGCAAAGCATAGAAACAACAGGGTGAGCACAAATAATGCTCATTAAGTAATCCTCCACTTCTCTATCCCTGTAACTCCTTTCTTCAATTCTTTCCTTACAATTGCTCTATTCTCATTTACTCTCTTTTTTTACAACTCTCTCTATTTTCTCTCTTTCTGTTCCTCTTTCTTATAACTCTGTTCTATATTTTCCAACTTAGTTTCCACCCTAAAATTACAAATCAACACATGATTAAATAGAAACATATTTCCACAAATCCAAATCAACACATGATTAAATAGCAAACACATTTCCACAAACAACATAACAAACACATTTCCACAAACAACCTAGTACATAACAAGCACATTTCCAAATCAAATAGTGAAATGATCCATTGGAAATCTGCCTAGACTCGGAAATTTTAGTCCTAACCTGATGTGCCAACGCTATCTTGAATTGAACCGATCCATCTTCACGCTCAATGGAGACAGGTTGGTTGGTCTGTTCATCAGTTTGTTTCCTGAAAAACTTATCTTCCAGAATATCATAATAATCACTGTTCGACTTCCTGAGCAAGAGAGCACCAACAACAGAAAAGCCATTAGCACAATCCGCAGGCTAGCTTTCCACAACATGAGTTATTTGCTAGCAAATTGAATCTCTTTCTCATTTGGATCCTCTAGAAGCCACCATAGAGTACACCAAAAACACAAAGAATTACACTTGTTAATCCCAAAGCTTCCCTAACAGTCTCATTATCAATACTGACAATAGCCAAGTTGAAAATCCAAAATGGTGTCATGCAAAAGAGGAGAAAAGTTGCAAAATGAACATACATATTCCCGAAACCAAGTCTTTCCAGGTTCCACCCTAAAACATAAAAGCTACAAAAAACATAAAGATATGCTACAAAAATATCATCCCAAATGTCAAATAACCCCCCTCTCCATACAGTTGCATGCTCAAGAGTTATGTGCTCATTTCTTGATGCAAATGAAAATCATTTCTCCAATGACAACTTCCGGTTGATGGGATTGCCTGTACTGTTCATGAAAGAGGCCTCCAAACAAGCAATGACCGTCTAACTCCAAGCACATTCCAATCCATTGTCAAATGTCAAATGTCAACTGTCAAAGCAAAAAAAGTTCCACAACTTGTTAGCTAGCTTCCATTTTAAATTTCTTTCTTTTTATAGGTTTGTCCAATCAAATCTACAAATTAGTAAATAGAAGAACAAATGAAACTAAATAAATTCATAGTATATACCTCGTTATTAGAAATTTGGATTGCCCTTCAATCATTTAGTTGAGGATGTTAGTGATTCTAGGTGAAAAACAAAGTTGTATGGTTTAAAGGGAAGTGTTTGTCATAAAATGAAAAGTTGAGGGTCTTCTTGTAATTTGTCTTTTGCATTGTTTGTAATGGTGTCATTTTGCTCCTGATGGTTTTTACATTGTTTGTAACGACAGCAACTTTACTTTCATATTATCTTCTTTAGCTCATTTTTGCTTAAGCTCGTTTTGGAGTATAAAGCATGAGTTGATTGTAACTGATTTTAGTTAATGAAAAACCAATTGAGATTCTTCTCTCTTTCATCATCTTTTCTTCTTTGAGATTTACATGGTATCAGAGCCAAATGACTAACGTCAATGGCTAGAGTTCCTGGTAACAATCTATCAAACAAGAGTATAGAGAAGATGCTTAACGGATCAACCAGTGCTCACTCTTCGATTTTTAGTTTCAGTCTTCAAGTCATCACTCCAAAATTGACTAAAGATAATTACTAAGACAATTATCATTTTTGGAGGTCTCAAGTTCTCTCTACAGTAGGAGCTCACGATCTTAAAGAACACCTAATAGGCTTGATTCCATGTCCAGAACCTGTTATTGCTTCTGATGATGATTTGAAAGAGCTAAGCTCAAGTGAAATTAAGGAAACCCTAGGAAAAAAGAAGATTAATCCAGAGTATATAATCTGGAAAAAGACTGATAAGTTTCTTGTAACCTGGCTCCCAGCGTCAATTTCTGAATGCATGTTTAGTTAACTGTCGAAATGCAAGTTTTCTACAGATATCTGGTTCACACTTGAAAACAAGTTCTTGGTTGATTCTAAAGCCAGAGCTTTGAATTTGAAAAACCTGCTTCAGACTAAAGGTGGAAAAGTAACCCGCCCGGCCCTACCCGACCCAGCCCGGCCCAGCCCACGGCGGATTACAAAGTTTGGCGGGTCGGGCTAACCCCGCCTGCCAACAAAGGCAGGCCGGGTTAGGCCCGCTATTTTGGAGAAAATGGCTGGCCCAGCCTGGCCCGCCAACCCTAACCCGCCGGGTTAGGCGTGGTCCAGGCTAGGTTAGCCCGATTTTCTTTTTTTTTTTTTTTTTAATTTAACTTTTCAAATAAATAATTATAAATATAATTGTTTTTAGTTAACTTTTCAAATATCAATAATTCATTCAATGCAGTTTTTTTTTTTTTTGTTAACATTTCAAATATTAATTCAATTTTAATACAATAAAATTGAATATAAGAAAAAATTAGACTTATTTATTTATCAAAAAATAAATAAGAAATTACAACAATTATGTCTCGTTTAAAACCTCACCAAGAAAAAAACCAATGGGAGGAAAAAACTGGTTAAAGAAAAAAAAAGAGTGCAATAATTGACAAATAATTACCAAATTACATTTTATAAAAAACTAATTTGGGGGTGGTTCACTAGGACCTCCTTCATCTATTACATCTATATTACAAAATTGAAATGATTCTACTAAAGTATTGTCGATAACCTCGTATTGATCTGATGGTCGCGATCCTTCCCAACTCGAAGACATGTGAGGACTTCATCATTTTTGAGCAAGTTTAGTCCTCCTTTCATTTAAAATCCTTCCACTTGCACTAAATGTTTGTTCGGATGAGATGGTTGAGACAGGAACAGCGAAAACATCCAGGCAGTCTTGATAATACCGAAAAAATACATTTTCTGGCTCTCCATACTCTTAAGCTATCAAAGTGACTTGTTGAAAACATTTCGGGGGTTGCAAATCTTGTTGAAGTTCATTACTCTGGACTTATGGAGGACAGATATTAGTTGTGTTGTTGGTAGTGGTGGTGCTTCTGAAGAGGAGGTTGTGCTTCGGATTGGGTCATCTCGGCCTATTCAGTGCATTCCAAGAGTATAAGTTTCATTTGTTGTTTCTCTGATACAGCTTCTCTGGATATTCGCCTCTGTGAACTGAGGGTTCCAACCATAGTTTCATATTGGAAATATACTTCGAAAAGACTATTTTTACCTTCCTATTTGATTGACATATCATTCGATTTGTAAATTTTCACTTAAATGTCAAAAACGTTTCTAAACGTGCTAATTTAATTTAGGATCAAATATAGCACCTAAACAATAAAAGAAAGGAATGGGTTCCCAATATTCAAAAAAAAAAATTTCCATTGCCTTATGGTGCATGTAAAATTTCATGTCTCTATTTTTTGTAAATATCTCAAAAAATTTTATAATTGTATGTATTACAATGGGACTAGTAGGATAATACACCACCAGAAAGTTGTAAAGTGGATTAGTAAAAACATTGAGAAAAGAATGAAATACTTTGCTATCTTCCATCATTTTTTCACAAATAATGATGACCTCTATTATTTCTACAAAATAACTAAGTATTTAGCATAAGGTAAACAGAATCAACATTAAATAATTACTTATTATTAACAGGCATATCTAATACAAAAGTTCTAGTCGACATATTTGATTTTATAAAAGCTCTTGAAATTCAGCATTTCTTTTATTACTACCAGTAATCCAAGCTAAAGATTCCCGAATTCTAATCAATATTTGTTTAACTGTTTTCACTACCACTTTCACAATTAAATAAGAAACATGACATGCACAAAGTTGGTGAAAAAATTCAAATTGTTATATAAAGGATAATTATTTTGAAAAAAAATCTATAGCTTTACTATTAGAACTGCATATATCTAAAGTTAAACTTATCACTTTATCAATAATATCATAATCTTCTAAAACTTCAACACATTTATTATAGATTTCTAACCACTATGGATCCCAATCCATTAATCTAAATCTAATAAAGATTTATTAATTTAAATGTCATTATCAAATAATGACTAGTCACAACAATATAATACTTGGTTAGCTTACCACTCCAAATATCGGCAGTTAGAGCCACACTAATATGACAAGTATGAAATTATTTTTTAATTCTAATTTCATTTTTTAAACAATTTTATTAAATCATTTCTAGTTGCAGTTTTAGAAATAACTTTTAAATCCTAGAAAAAATGAATTTTGAAACAATCTCAAAATATTATCTGATGCCATATTAATAGGTTGATCAGATGCAGCAATATATAAAGCTAATTTCCCTATATACATCAGAATTATAACTCCACGTAGTACCCATATTAGTTATTGGTTGATTGCTTTCTCTATTTCATGTTGTGATAATATGTTTAAGCATGCCTTTTTAAGTACTGTACCATTACTGGAATCAGCTTTATAAACATTTTCACAATATTTGCATCTTGCTTCTGACTTGAACGCCATTTTCTGTCTCGTAAAACTTGTCGAAATGCGCCCAAACGTTAATGTGTGTCTGTCTTTGCTTTCGACGGCAGTTGATGATCCGCCTCAGCTTGAGATGAAGTTGGACGAGGACGACGATTACTCAAGGACGACTTCTAGAACCACCGGGAGCTGTTGGAATCGACGGCATATTTGAGTGTATCGGATTCTGAGACTGGGATTGGGGACAGCGAGACTATTTGAATCTCCTACATTCATAGTAAAAATCAGCGGGACTAGAACTAAGGATAGTAGTTTTTCATCATTGAATTGAGGGGAGAGAAAATTATCCATGTAGTTGAAAAAAAAAATGATGTAGAAGAAAACCCAACACATTAAGAAAGACGAAAAGATGATATGCCCGAAATCTGGAATTTGGAAAATTGGAAATATGAATTGAAAATTGCAAAAACTAATAAAAATTAAAATAAGAGCAAATTGATAACAAAAAGATTAAGAGAATAAATGAATAATTGAGAGAATAGAGATTAGAGAATATGAGAGAATGAGAGAATTTGAGTTGTGAGAAAAATATGAGAGTTTAGGGCCAATTTATAGAAAAAAATGGGGAAAGAAAATGACGAAAAAAACCCCTCTAACGGCTATAAAACGCCTATATTTCAAGGGTAAAAGGGTAAGTTTAAAAAATAAATAAATTTTACAATTTTTTTAATTTATTTTCGGCCAACCCGACGGGTTGCCAGGTTGGCAACAGCCAACCCGCATGCAACCCGCCGGGTTGGCAGTCCTCCTGCAGAGAGGACAAAATAGCAACCCGCGGGCCGCCGGGTTGCCATTTTGCAACCCGGCCCGCCCGGGGGTTGCTGGCGGGTTGGGCTCAACCCGGCCCGCCATTGAACCCTCTTCATTATGGGCCAGGTTAGGGTTGACCCGCCTAACCCGGCCCATTTGTTCCAAACCACACAAAAAGGCAATCTGAGTGTGAGTGAATATGTAAAGAAAATGAAAGAAATTGATGAGAGTCTATCGTCCAGTGGTCAAATTGTTTTAGATGAAGAAGTGTTACACTATGTCTTAGATGGATTAGGTCCAGAGTTTGGTGCGGTTGTCGTCAATTTGACTTCTAGGATTGAATCCAAGTTTGATTCAATTACTTTACAAGAGGCTCAATTCCCGCTGCAGAAATATGAACTGAGACTTGAGAAATTTAATTCTCCTGACTTTCCAAATTGCTCAGTCAATGTGGCATCACTCAATCCAAACTTAACTAAGTTTCAGCTTCCTTGTCACAACTCAGCGTTAGGACATTTAAATTCTGTTGATGGTTCTTCTAGAAGTACTGGATTTGGACTTTTTGGATCAGTCAACCATAATGTTCCGCTGCAGAATGCTTTGTCTGTACCATCATAGAGTTATCCATTGATTGTTAGAGGTCTACCAATAAATCAGAATTCTCCTCATTTCTTATCTAAGGTCATAAGTCAGCTTTCAAATTTACCTGCCTATAGACCCTTTGGATATGTTGGAAATGGTAGAGGTAGGGGTAGAAACAATGGGGGAGGCAAACCAATTTGCCAAGTCTATGGTAAAATGGGACACACAACCATTTAGTGCTATCATCGTTACAACACGAGCTACAATGGCTCTTCATTCAACCATAATGGTTCTTCTCCATAGTTTAATACCAGTTATACTGGTGGTACCTCAGCTCACTTCAATTCACCACAGCAGTTTAATGCTTTTTCTCAAGATCTTGGTGCTGGTGCTGGTGCTGGTCCTGGCAGTGTTAACACTAATTCATTTGGTCAGATGGTTGGTTCTGGAAATAGCTCTTATGACCATCATACACAGCAACATGGAAGCCACAATCACCAGTCTCAACAGTATCAGTCTGATCAGTAAAAGCAACTTTCTTACTCAACTCAATAGCCAGGCTTCAAGGTTCCCAATCCACAAATGCAACCCTCACAAATGCAACCTCCAAACCAAGCACAAATACAACCCTCACAAATGGAACCTCCAAACCAAGCCTTCTTTGTTGCCCACTCAACTACATCCTTTCCAAATCACTTCCAACTCACCACTTGATCTAGCCTGGTATATGGACTCTGGTGCAACTGATCATGTTGCATCAGATCCAAATTAGTTAACAGCCAGCCGTAACTATGATGGTAATGATCAACTACAAGTAGGCAATGGTGAGTCTCTAAACATTTCTCATGTTGGCTTTGCTTTGCTTCCTAGTTCCTTGCAATCTAAATGTGTTTACTTAAAAAATGTGCTTTGTGTGCCTAGGATTACAAAAAATTTACTTAGTATCTCAAAACTTACCAAAGATAATAATGTTGTTGTTGAATTTGATTGTGATTATTGCACTGTGAAGGACAAAGCTTCCAGAACAGTTCTATTACAGGGAAGACTTAAGGTTGGGTTGTATCAGTTGCAAATACCATCTAACTTGTCATCATATAGTTCTCCTTCCCTGCTGTCACCTGCTGTTACATCTAGTAGTCAATCTGTTTCAATTCCTTAAACTTATGTTACTGTTGTTGAAGAAACATCCTTAGGACCTACTTTACATGAAAAAATAAGGCTAGTTCAATTAATACAGTTGTACTATGACTGAAATACAGTCTTCAAAAAACAATTGTAAGTCAGAGGTCACTGACTCAAATTCTTGTAAACCATCTCTGCCTTGTAATGTGTCATCTTTAAATAAAACTTTGTTGCAATTACCTTGCTTGTTATCTCAGCAGTGTAATAAATTGAATGAAATCACCAATAATGCATCTTCTTTACATAATGCAACTCCATTTCATGATACATTTTCATTGCATAAGTCATCATATGCTTTTCAAGTTAGCAATAGTTCAGAAAATCAACTATCACTTTGGCACAATAGACTAGGACATCCGCATGCTGAATCATTACATAAGATCCTATCTTCTCTGCTAAAAAAATCTGCTGGTCATATGTCACAGTTACCCTTTTGTGATGCTTGTAAATTAGGTAAACTTCGTAGGAATACCTTCCCGATTTCTCACTCTAAAGCCACTCGTCCTCTTGAAATTGTTCATAGTGATGTTTGGGGTCCATCTCCAGTCTTTTCCTTAGAGGGATATAGATATTATGTCCATTTTATAGATGATTATAGTCGATTCACTTGGTTATTTCCCTTAAGAACAAAAGCTAAAGTTTGTTCTGTGTTTGTCAAGTTTCATCACTTGGTCGAAAGGCAGTTTAATTGCAAGCTCAAATGCTTGCAATCAGACCAATGTGGAGAATATAAGGGTCTCATTTCTTATCTCACCACTGCCGGCATTCAATTTAGGCATTCGTGTGCATATGTTCATCAACAAAATGGGCGAAGTGAGAGAAAACATTGACACATTGCTAAAACCGGTCTTACCTTGTTAGCCCATGCATCCATGCTTTTGCATTATTAGTGGCTTGCATTTGATACAGCAGTGTTCCTTATAAACAGAATGCCTACATCTGTATTGAATTTTCTATCACCATATGAAGTCTTCTTTGCATCAAAACCATTATATTCTTCTCTTAAAACCTTTGGATGTGCTTGCTTTCCTTATCTTAGAGATTTTAATAAACACAAACTGAGTTTTCATTCTTCCAAATGTGTGTTTGTTGGTTATAGTCTTATTCACAAAGGATATAAGTGTGTCAATTCTGAAGGTAAAATGTTTATCACTCCAAATGTCCACTTTAATGAGTCTGAATTTCCATTTAAAAAGGGTTTTGAGTCTCACTTTCCTAGTATGTCCTCTTCAAAAACATCCTTAGAACAAGTCAACCATGTCAATCCTGATGATCCAGTGACACATTTTCCTTTCACTGTAATGCCTACTGCAACTGATCACAGCTCTGGCAAACAATCCTTATTGCATCATGACTGTTCTATAGCTAATCCTTGCAGTGACAGTTTCAACAAATCAATCATTCCAACTCATGATAATATCTCTTAAAAAACAGACAGGTCTCAAATCTTAACCACCTCTCAAACTATGCTACACACTTCTCCATCTGCCCTTCATAAATCACCCACAAACTGTTCTTTTGCAATTGATCTCACCTGTTACAAACTAGCAAATATTTCCAATTTTTAGTCAACCAATCTAGGGACATCATCCTCTTGTCCACTTGTAGTTGATCTAACATCATCACAGCTTCAAACAGAACACATTAATCAGGATACTTCAGTTCCTAATTTATAAAGCCATACTAATCAGCCATCCTCCAATGAAAATTCAACAATCTATTCTTACCAACATCACACAGAACCAGCCTGCTCTTCCCAACATCAAACAGAACCAGCCTACTCTCACCAACATCACACAGAACCAGCCCACTCTCATCAACATCAACCAACACCAACCTGCCCTCACAAGTCACAACTAAATCAGACTCAATGTTCCAACACTCATCCTATGCTCACTCGTTCAAAGACTGCTGAACAAATAACCATAGCCTTCCTTTCTTCCAAATCATCAGTCATACAACTAGAACCTAATTCCATTCCTGAAGCTTTGGCTAGCGTTGAGTGGAAAAATGTTATGCAAGATGAGTTTGATGCACTCTTAAGGAACAATACTTGGACTCTTGTTCCTAAAACTTCTGATATGAATGTTGTTGGAAATAAGTGGGTATTTAGAACCAAGTTTCATGCTGATAGTACTATACAAAAATATAAAGCTAGGTTGGTAGCAAAAGGATTTCAGCAAACTCCTGGGTTAGATTATTTTGAAACCTTTAGTCCAATCATTAAACCATGCACTATTCGCATTATTTTTACGCTTGGTGTTTCTTATGGCTTGGACATATAGCATATTGATGTAAACAATGCCTTTTTGAATGGAACATTGAGTGAAATTGTTTACATGCAACAACCTACTGGGTTTGAGAGTTCAACCTATCCTTTACATGATTCTAAGCTTAATAAAGCATTGTATGGCCTGAAACAAGCTCCAAGGGCCTAGTTTGACAGATTGAAGCAAGCATTACTAGAAAAAGGTTTCCAAAATTTAGTTTCTGACTCCAGTTTGTTCATTCTCAAAGATCTAGGCCAAGTTCTTTATGTGCTCATCTATGTTGATGACATTTTGATAATTGGATCCAGTAACTCTTCCATTAGCAAGTTGGTTCTTGATTTAAATGATCAATTTGCACTAAAAACCTTGGCATCAATGACATATTTCTTGGGGTTGGAAGCTACAAGAACAGATGAAGGAATTCACTTAAGGCAATCCAAATATGTCACTGATTTGCTTATCAAGACAAAAATGCAAGATGCTCATTCTTGTCCTACTCCCATGGCTATTNTGTATTTTGCTGTTTTTGTTTCTTTATCCAATCATAGCAGTTCTTCTTAAGGTGGCCAGGTTTATTACAGTGGAAACACTTCCTAGTTTCTCCCTTAGACTTGTTATTCTTCCCCTTTTTCTTAGCCCTAGGGTTTATGTGTTGTTGAAAATTCTTATTGCTATCCCTTCCTGATTGACCTGGATCTGATCTACCTTTGACAAACAGGTTATTGCCATTCCTTTTCTTTATTTTCAACTCCAATTCCCTAGATTTAAGACCTGCTATATTCAGGTCAACACTGGGAACTGTCCCAGTGTATTGTAGAGCATTCTTCACCACTAAGTACTCATTAGGCAGTGAGTTTAACAATATCATTGCCAGACTGGAGTCACCCAACTCCTGATCTGTACCTTTCAGTACTAATGTCATCTTAAGAAACTCATCAAGGTTTTCTTCTACAGACTTAGTAACATCCATCTTATAAGAAAACAAGGCTCCTTTAAGAAATGCTAAGTTTGGTGCAGACTGTAAGGAATAAAGGGATTCGAGTTTACCCCAGAGTGTGAGTGGTGTTTTCATGCCATCAACCTTTCGCATGACTGCATCGGACAGATTCGATATGATAAGATTGTAGGCCTCCTCATCCACTTCAGCCTTCTTTTTCAGTTTCTCTTCAGACCACTTGGTGGCATCCTTTTCTAGGGCAAGCCCGACTTTATTGTGCGAAAGAAGGGCTTTCATCTTCTTTTTCCATGTATTAAAATCGATCTTCCCATCATATTGGGTGATCTCCATACGAGTAGTGCTCATTGTATTGTAGTACCAGGACAGAACAGTCAAAGGGTACGTGGCGTTGTTATACCAATTCTCCCAAGATCTGTCAACAGTTTTTAAGGCAGTTACGGGTGTTCCAGCCTATAAACCTTGAACTGTATTACACAATGCAAGACACAAACAAGACTAAAAAGACTAGACTACTACAGCAGACAGAACCGTCAAAGGGTACGTGGCGTTGTTATAACCAAATTTGCCAAGATCTGCCAAGCAGTTTTAAGGCAGTTACTTGTGTTCCGCTATATACCCTTAGACGATACCAAGACTTCTACTTGACTTGTGTTTGTGACTCAGACTAACCAATTCGACTTGATTCAAGGACTATTCGCACAAACCTATAACTTAATCAACGCGACACCTATTAGTTTGCCTTTGCAAAAAACCCAAAATCAACAAATAACCTAACGTACGATCCCTTGTGTTTGTAACTTATTCTCACGAATTAGCCCCAAGACTTACCAAGATCTGAAGTCCTAACGGTCTAGAATCTAGAAAACGAAAAACCCCCAATCTTGACAAACCCTATTTCAGAATTTGTACGAGGACCAACACATTTCTAATCCTAAATCCCTTAGAACTTGAAAGCTCTGATCCACTGTTAATAACCTAAGTCTAATAAACTAATCCGCAACACAACAACACACACGATTAAAGATCAAGAAAATCACACACAAATACACAAGGCACAATTTTACCGTGGTTCGTCTATCCAATCTTGGATAGACTACATCCCGTGAGCTCGAAACCTGGAAGCCCACTGCACTAATGAGACAGTCAAAGAATACAAGAAGAACACAGTTACAATCTGCCTCAAACAGACTACCACCCACTACGGCCTAATCACTCCAGAAACCTTCTACTACAATCTGCAAGAAACAGAGGACAAACCAGCCTCTAGAAGGAACACTCAACCCTCTCTCACTCAAAGCAGACTAAACCAGAAAGATTCAACAGAAGGAAAACCTAGCCCGAGTGTTATTCCCCTTTTGTAACCCTAATCTCTGATTAACGAGAATAAGCATTTTAAGTGTCATGTTGGGCTTCTTTATATACGAAGTCATCAGCAGTTCTCAGCCCTTGGATCTGTGCTTGATTGATGGCTGAAACTTGGTAATGGCTTTAAACAAAACGACCCCGTTTTGACTCAAGTGAAACGGCTCGTTTTTGGCTTCACAAAACTTTCAGTACTGAAAGAGAATTTACTTAATGGGTCAAAGATATCTACTGAGCAGGGTTTCTTCTTCTTCTTCTTCCAGGAAAAGAAAATAAGGTTTTGAAAAGAATAATTTACCCGGCCTCCACCATCAACTGTTTCCCGAATCTTCTAAAAATAACAGGTTTTCGCTACCTGTAATTATGTAGTCAAATCTTCATCTTCTTGGTGGCATAAGAAAACCTAAGCTTCATTCAGGATGATGCTGTATCTATTAATTGAAATGGTCATCGGATGATTAAGTTAAATATTTTTTTTTATACTTAAGCAATTGAACTGAAGTAGTTGTGTAAGATGGTCCAATTAACAGAGGTAAAGCAGCTGTAATTTTATTACAACGTAGATTCTCGGTAGACCGCTGAAAGGAAGTTTAGAAGATGAGAAAACAAAAAAAAAATGAGCTGGGCTTATCGCCTGATTTGTTTTCCACTTTTCCTATGGCTTCAGATAAGAATCCTCTTTCTTTTATCTGTAACTTTGTAATTTTGGCTTCAGTAATGCAGTAGAACTAGTTTATTAATAAATTTCATGAGTCAGCTACTTTAATGAAACAGGACACTAGTAGTTTCTAAATTGCATCCATAAATTCATCTTATAATCAAAATGAAGATGCAAAGGAAGGGAGAAAGAGAAGCAGGTATCAAATTTGTCTGGTTTAACCATAACAAGCCACCATATTGTAAATTATAATTGCAACAATAAACTTCAATTACAGTTACTTGATTCTGCAATCAAAGGAGTTCTTACTTTGCACAAAGAGGTGTTCGTGTCGCCTAAAAGAATTAAGAATCAAAAGCTAGCATAATCTAGAGAATTCCAACCTATTCGAATTCAATCAAAAAACATGCTTTGTCAGCAGACGCCAATCAAACAATTAAGCAAAAAAAAAATACACATCTGAATGTTTGATAGAACTCTTTCCCTGTAACTCACACACTCAAGCACCAATTATATCTAAGCAACTCAACAATACCTCAAAACAAGATTCAAAGGAAATGTGTATATTGATAACAGAAATCAGAGTAATACACTTTGGAATGCAAATCTACTACCTATCCAACTCACACATGCTCAAAGATAAAATAAAAGACTCAAGAAAAATAAAGACACCGCTGGCTTCGAGGGCCAGCTTAGAGAAATAAAAGACTCAAGAAAAATAAAGACACCGCTGACTCTCGAGGCCAGCTTCCTCCCCTTCCCCTTTTTCCTAACTTTTCGAATATCCCGTATCTCCTGACATTCTCCCTATTTAATTCGTCCAGCACTCCCACATAACAAAATGTTTACCTCCCTATCTAAAATGCCATCTGTCCTGTACTTTCTGTCACCCTCCCATGTCCTGCTTGCAATCCTCTATTTCGCACCTTTACCCTTCCTATGTTAGACCAGCACTTCATTGGTCTATCAATGTTCAATAGAAACAAACCCCTTTCTTCTTCAGATTTCGTTCTGGAAATCGAAAAAGAGTTTCAGTGCAGCCTACTTAGCATGAAGCCTCCTTTCTCGGCATCAGAGGTCCTCCAGTAGTAATGATCAGCAGCTGGTGGTGAGATGATGTTATCTTGTGGCTAAGAATGAATCGGTCTTGTCTGTTGTCAGCGTTCTCCAGTACACAAAAAAGTCTATTAGGGTATTACATGAACTGAACCATTACAAGCTAAAATAATATTAATAGTCACATTGCCTGGTTAGCATGAGCATGTTTCATGCATCCTTCTTATTTCTTTTCTTCCTTTTGCTATGTGGCACTAGCTCATCATTTTCCTTGTACGCAGTAATATTTCTTGGAATTGAGAAGAATCCCCTCCTTTAATGTCAATCTCAATGGCAGATTCGGATTGAGAAGAATCCCCTTGGTATGATCTCAATGGTAGGCTGTGCGCTTTCATGTTCCTTGGCTATTTTGAGTGCCTGCGAAAGCAATTAATGGAACATAGTATTAAGCCTGTCATGATTTTACAAAAAACAAGTAAATTATAATTTTTGGCCCCAGTACTCCATTAAAGTAAGAATTAGCAAACTTATGACTCAAAACATACACAACCAACTTCTGCTAAATCAAAAATCTGAAATACTTCTGCTTCAGTCAGCATGAACAAATCATTTCGTTGATCAAAGGATACATAAGTATCTTGGGACCACTTCTTCAAAGATGGAAATATGAAGTGATAACCCACGGGGCAGAATTCATGAGATTTTTCTAATCTCCGAGTGACAATGAGTTTAGTTGAGGTAACGAGATTTCTTTGTCATCCTAACATCAGCTCATCTCTTTCAGTTGTTGAACCTCTTGGCCATGATGATAGGAAATAGACATTTTAATTCGCTGCACCTTTCGATTGCAATTTGTTCGAGTTTTGTAAAGAAAATAAGTTGGAATTGCAAGTTTTGATCCTCTTCATCATCTTCAAGTATGACTTGTTTAATTTTAACACCAGGCAATTTTCAAATCTTGCAGTGCAAAAAATTTCGACAATAGCAGCGATGAAAGATATGTCTCAATTTAAGCAGATACTTAGTTAAAGTGGTAAGATTCTGCAGGCTTAAAGCATGCATGTGACCCTTACAAACATGCTCTAGTTCTTCCAGATAACAACTCCATCTATTTAAATTTGGAGTGACAATTGATGTTGTTCATCAGCTTCACAACCTTAAATTAAATAACACTTTCAATCCAAACCCTGGTACTTAGTTCCTCTAAATTTTTTATCACTCACCACTTGCAGCCACAGTCGGCATTTTATCTGCTCTGTGCACAAGGCCTGATCTTTCCCATACGAAATCAACGAAATTAAACCCATCTCCCAAAATGGGTTCTTGCTCGAATATCTTTCGTTTTGGATTGATTAAAGACTGAAAAAGTTGCTGTTCTTTAATGCAAATGTCGACGCTAGACTGGCGTACAAGTCGGCACGGAAAGTTGGGAAAAAGACCTGCCGTTTTTGAGTAACATCCATTTGCCTGAGTTTAAGTACTTGAGAATAGTTCGTTTTGTGTTTCTCTGGAGGCGAACAGGGAGTTTGGGGTTTATATAGAATTTTCATGAACAGTGGAACCATTAGCCCTAAGCATGATTACCGAAATTAAAGGAAGCGCTAAGGGGCTCTTGCAAGAGTATTGGAGATCGGACCCTGATGATGTTCAAATCCATTTTCCATATTGAGCTTCCTGCATAATGGCAGCAGAGGACAAGTGCAGGGGTTCAAAGTAAAGAGGGTCGGATTTTTCTCCTGTCTTGAATGGGTCCAGTTATGTAACCTGCATTTTTTTTTGCTTTGAGTGGGGAAATTGAAGATTCACAAGGATCTCACAGTCCATATAATCATTTCTTACAATCTGATCGCTTGCGCCGATATCTCAACAGCTGTTTAGATCATAAACACCTTCACGGCAATATCTACTCTCATTGCGAGGCTGAAGAAAACTTAAATAGTGACATTGTACCATTGAATTTTACAGCAGACTGTAATGTGAAGCTCAATTTGAGCTGATATTCTTGAGAGAATTTTTCTGTTTTTGAGCTTGACGATGGAATGGAAGGTTGAAACCAGGGAAAATCATCTGATCACCAAGAAAGAGAGGACTTGAATAGCACTCTACAATTTTTCCTGAGAACTTTTGACGCAGTGCATGAACAACATTTCTTTAGAGACCATTTGGATATTGCCCTCTCTTTTCCTAACTTGATGCTTCTTCTTTGGGCACAACTTTCTTACTTTCGCTATTTCAGCATACATATACTTCAAACCTGGAATTCTCAGATCCTGAGTCTCAGTTCTTTGAAATGCAATCCCATCAAAGTAGCCTGAATCATTTTCGGTTTTCTTACTCCAAAGCTGCCCTAAAACACTAACTGTTTTCTGATTGACCATACTGCAGGAAATCTCAAGCTAAACCTTATTGAACAATCCTCAACATAAGAATTATCTACAGATCTAGGTTTGTTTCAAGATTCGGCAGGCAATAGCAATAAGCTGATTATATTCACATCCCATGACCCTTTGATGACAAATGTTGATTTAGATCAGGGCTGGTAATCCGCGTTATAGTTATTTCAGGAAATTCTCCAGAATCTCAAGCCTTTGTCTGTCCACTGGCATTGAATTATGGTCATTCAGGGTGAAAAAACAAACTTCTAAACATGTTTCAAACTGACGTTTAACCCAGATTTGAATTTCCTCAACATTGCACCTCACTACACATGACCGACTCCACCATTAATTCAACATCACAAGTTCACTAATTTATCAACAATTTTCCAGGCCAACACACTAATTCTCATAAGGTACTTTACTATAACATGAATGATAAGCTAATATATATATACATAACCATATATACCCCCTGCTAAAGAACAAAGTTGTGACCAATCCAATATATCAACCCAACTACCACTTCCCATTACCAAAGTCGGACCCATTTTTAATCATTCTCCCTCCTTTACTCTTCCATTGGCCGAGCTCAAACAACATCCCATAATAAACTGCTCCCAAATCTACCACCCACATTTCATTTAAAATATAAAGCCATTTTATTTTATATATAATTATACCATGCCAAGGGATAAAACTTATTATTTTAGAGTCAAACAAAGGCATTTCCCTTACCATCTCACCAACAAAATTATTTCACAAAACCCATCATATATTTTTACCACCACACAGCACATGTAATCATCATATACATGCATGAAAATGAAGTATTAACCAAAATTAAAGAAAAAACCAAATGACTGCCGACACTACAACTGAAGAAAATCCATTTCACCCTCAACATTTGTTTCCCTATCAAGCAAAAGGATTCTACACATAAATCAATACAGTCAATACAAATTACCAACATATATAACACCCTTATTTGGCCGAAAATCAAGTCTTCATACACTCATTTGCATGTTAAATAATTATGTACAGAAATAGATAATATCCTCATAAACTCAATATCATCAAATAAGTCAACCAAGCACAATTCATAATCAACCCAATTTTTATGCAATACATTCCACTCACAATTTCGGTGCTCCACCCAAAAGCCCAGCACTTCCTCACGGATTTCCTCCTTCCTTTTCACCAAATCTTACAAAAATTTTCTTCACTCTTTCACTCTTCTTCTCGGCTGAAACCCGTTTCTCCTTCTCTTCTCCTTTTTCTTTTCTTCGTTTTTCCCCCCTCTTCTTCTCTCTTTCCACCACTTATTTGGGGAACACTGTTCATCAAAAATATCTGACAGTTTCACTTTAGTCCTCACTTGTTTTGGATATTCTTTACTCCCTCAAAATTTTCTAATTCTTGCACTTTACTCCCCAAAAAAAATCACAAAATAAAATTTAATAAAACAACTTATAAAATATGGTCTAGAGATTATGTGCCATGAAATTCAAAATGCAATACAATTAAGAACAACCATAAAGCCTTAAAAATCAAACAAAACCAACAAGAAGCATAATAACAAGAGTCCAAAAAAAAAAAAAAAAAAAAATCTAGGTTGGAGGAGAATTCCATCAGTATCTGCTGCATTGTTCAAATTCAATCAATACACATGCGAATGTGCAAGATATAAGAGCCAAACGATCTCCAGGTTCACCCTTCATTGTATACTTGCCAGCAGAGGCCAATTATAGAAAGTGTTTTACACTTCTGAAAGTTCAAATTGACCTAAACACCTTTCATCTTCTGATTTAATTCTGAAAAAAGAAAAAGAAATTTAAAACACAGAATCATTATCTGATATATGAGAGTTTGAGTAAGATTTATACAGCCTAGTTAACAAAAAAGCCTGTAATTGTGGCATGATAGATCCCTTCGAAAGTGTTAATGGTCACAATTCTCTGTTTTGAACTTGAAGACATGTTAGTTAGGGAAACCAGGGGTGGTATTATTTTATATCTTGTAGCTAAAACTGAGTGGTGTTGAGCTGTTCAAGTATACAGTAAAACCTATTTGGGTGTTACATGAACTGAACCACTAAAACCGACAAGAGAAAGAGTAAGAAGAATCTAATATAGAATCACATTACCTGGTTAACAGTCATGAGTTTGTTTCAGGTTTGCTTGTCAGTTTTCAATATCATTTTGCTGGGTGACAGTTTGCTCATCACGTAGCGGTAATACTTTGGGAACTGATCAGATTTCCAGCACACGATCTCAATCGGTGGCTCTAGAGTGAACTCTACTCCTTCATTTTTCATGCTTATTTTTCGTGCCTGCAAAACCAATTAATGGAAAATGAAAGACGAAAAATGACATTAAGCTTTTCAAGGTTTCACAGAAAATATGAATTAGCTAAGAAGGAAAAAAAATAATTAATTTTCCGTCCAACTCCATTAGTGTAAATAAAAAGAGCAAATTCTTGACTTATGATGGTTAACAAAGTATAAACCAACTTCTATTGAGCTAAGAAGACTCAAAAAAGTACCTTGGCTTCCGCGTGCACAAATTTATTTTGTTGATTTAAGGAAAATGCTGTATTCATCTTGGGACAACTTTCAACTATCAATGAATCCAAAGATGGAAATATGAAGTGATATCCGACGGGGCAGAAGTTAGCAAGATTTGGTAAATTTCTTTGTCAAGTTGGGGTAGCTGGATTTCTTTGTCAGTCATGACATCAACTCTATCAGTATGTCCAAATACTTCTTCCAGTTGATTCGCCCATACGGTCATACCACACTTACCAATTTCAATTGTTGAAGACCTCTTGCCGTGGTGATAGGAAGGACACACTTTAATTTCTAGCACCTTTCGACATAAATTTCTAAGAGATTTGGAAAGACAGATTGGAGATGATCATCATCATCTTCAACCACTATTTGCTCCAAGTTTATACAGCCTTCAACTGACAGAGTTTCCAATTGCAACATATTTCGAGCAACAGTAGTTGAAAAGATATGTGTCAACCTATGACAGAAACAAATACTTAAAAGTGGTAAGATTTTGCAGGCTTAAAACATGCTTGGAACCGTTACATAAGCCTTCTAATTCTTTTAGACCGCGCAACTCCAAGTTTTTCAAACTTGGGAATGATAACTGATGTGATTGTCCATCAACTGCAACATCTCCTAGCTGAAATACCACTTTTACTCCGCAATTCCTAATACTCAAATCTTCCAAATTATTGAAGCCGTAACTGAACACAGAGGTTCCGCCACACAAGTTGTTGCAGTCTCCAATGCGTAAAACTCGTAACTTCTGGGAAAACAGATCACTACATCTTATCAAAATCTACTGGATGTTAACATTCACCCGTGGCTGTTTTCAGTTTTATTAATAAAAAATGTGTGTAATGAGATAATTAGATTTTAGTCGAATTACAGTTGATAACTTAAACCTTCAATTAGAGTTCTACGTAGGAGCTATATATTCCTAGTCATATTCACCAATTTACAATGGTCTATATACCAGAATGTGTCAAGTAAAACTAAACATATTAGAATACACTTATCATTAAGTAACCGAAATGTATTTGCCTTTAAATGATGCTTACAGTAAGAGATTTGTGTCTAATAAAAAATATTCGATGAATTAATATTTTAATTAATTTTACAAAGCAAACTTATATAATTAAACCTTCTGCAATTAAATCTATTTAGATTTTAGTCAAACTAAGGCATTTATGAGATAATACTACCATTTGGTTTGAAATTGAATATTTATTCTAGACTTTGTGCATATCTTTTTTTAAGTGAAAAAGTAATTAATCAATCTAATATTGGTAAGCACACAAGAGACATTTGCTTATTTATCATTCATTTGACTTATTTGACTATTTAAAGTCATTGTTCTTTGATCAATAATATATATATATATATATATATTAATGTTATATTATCTATTTTATGTTTTAAATTTATAATATCTCTTTAGAGAAAGGACTCCAACGCCAATGATTTATGAAATTGGTTTGTCCACTTTCAACCCAAAACTCCAATTAATTTAGACATATTTTTGTATAACAAATGCATTTTGAGAAATAACATTTATGATGTCCTATGACTAGATGCACATTTTTTTTTTCAATTAAAATTTTCTATTGTGACGTTTTGCTTAAAAAGGTCACTAATCGATAAGTGCTGTATCACTAAAAAATAAAAATAAATAAATACTAGCTAGATAAAGAAAAATTCCTAACTGCGCCCTTGATCCTAAGATAATTAGTTTCACAAATTTATCGAATTAAAATTACAAAATGAAAATCATGTTTCATTCTTTAATTCTTGATACCATGGTGACACTTGAAAATTCTAGGCCTACAGCTAAAGACATATTCTCAATATCAGATCTAAATTCAATTATTAGGCCATTAATTAAGATTATAGTGATACATACATATATATAAATTTATTCTCTAGTCAAGGCGTTATTTTTTATTATTATTATTATTATAATAATAATGCCAGTCACATGAAAGGCACAGAATTTGTTTTAGAAAAACTCCATCCATAAAAAACATTCATAACTTTTGAGTCGTCATGGAAGCAAAAAGAGCCAATTTTTAAAATCTATTTACTCATTGACAATTTATAAAATTTTCTTTTGATAAATAAAAATACTAGAAATTTTGAGTAAACTTCTTAGATTTTGAATAGTTAGTTAAATCAAAAGGTATTAGTGAATATTATTAACTAAATAATTTAATTAGATAAGATGAATCATTATCCATTTATGTCCCATTTCACGTCAAAATATGTTAACCTCTTTATCTTGATAAACAATAACTTGAGCTAATGTCTATTGAGTCAAGGATCTGAAGAAGTTTTAGTACCTTTTCATCAGCATGCACACATTCATCTCTGGTTAAGGAAAATATTGAAACTGTCGCACCACAATCTTCAACTACCAATTTTCGCAAAGATGGAAATATGAAGTGACATCCCCCAGGACAGAAGAAGTTAGTGAGGCTTGGTAATGCTTTGAGTGTCAAGTAGTTTAGTTGAGGCAGCACAATTTCTTCGTCATCCATGATGCCAGCTACATCTTTATGTCCAAATAATTCTTCTAATTGGAAGTTGTCTTCTACATATAATTCTTCCAGTTGTTGAAGACCTCGGGCCATGGTGGTTGGAAACAGACATTTTAATTTGCTACAACTTTCGACCACAACTTCTGAAAGATTCCGAAAGGTTTCAGGTTGGAGATTATTGTTCAAGAAGGCTTGATACTCTTCCTCCTCCACAACAATGATTTGCTCCAATTCAGCACAATTGCTGATATGTAGATATTTAAGTTGCATCATATTTCGAGCAAGAGTAGCAGAGAAGATATATCTAAGCCTACTGCATGAATCCACTTCTAGATTGGTAAGGTTTTGAAGGCTTGGAACATGCGTGAGACTGAGACCCATACATAAGCCTTCTAGCTTCTCTAAAAACTTCAATTTCAAATTCTTCAAACTTGGGAATGATAATTTGTGTTTTCGTCTCTCAGCAACAACACCTTCAAGCTGGAATACCACTGTTGGAACCCTCCTGCAATTGAGGGATTCACAGCAAAACAACACACACAAACAGCAACAATATGCACGTAACAGACAATAACAGACTGTATTAATGGATACTGAGTAAATATGAAACAAGACCAAAGGAAAATAACAGATAGTGCCCAGCAGTTCGAGGAGCTGGGGACCTCCCACACAATTCCTGAATATATTTCTTGTTTTCTACTCTCCACACTCTCTCTTTTATAAGCTAACTATTCACTTCTGTAATAGTATTGACAGCCACGTGTCGTTCCTCATAACAGCCTCAACAATCCTAACAACCCTTATTGCACACCTCACCACTTGTTAACAAACTCACACTCAACGTCCCATTATTTATATTCCTGCCCTTAGATTTATAGACCTTATGTATGGGAGGTCTAACAATACCCGCCCGTCGAAGTGCCACCTTGTCCTCAAGGTAAAATTGAGGAAATTGGCTGTTGATGACATCAAAGGGTTCCCATGTGGCATCGAAAGTAGGCAAACCGAGCCATCGAATTAGAACCTCTGTGGATCCATCCATAAGAGACCTCACATCCAGCACTTCAGCAGGTTGAACCTGCAGTTCCAGGTCATCGGTAAGACAGGTAGGCAGAGGCTGTACAGGAACTGAGCTATGCAGGTTGTGCTTCAACTAGGATACGTGAAAAACAAGGTGAATACAGGCTGCTGGGGGTAGTTCTAACTTGTATGCCACCTGACCGATTTTCTCCAAGACCCGGAAAGGTCCACAAAACGGAGGACTTAGTTTTTCATTCATTCGTGTGGCCAAAGATTTAAATTTGTAAGGCTATAGTCGAAGATACACATGATCTCCTGGAGAAAACTGCACATTCCTTCGACGACGGTCTGCTTGGGCTTTCATGTGAACTTGTACTACTTCCAGGTTGTGTTTGAGGTCTTGAAGGATGGCATTTCACTCACAGATCTAGTGGTTTACTTCATCAACCTGAGAAGGGTAGTCTGTGAACTTCAGGAGAATTGGGGGGTCACGACCGTACAAGGCCTTGAAGGGTGTCATCTTGGTGGATCGATGATATGTCGTGTTGTACCAAAATTCAACCCATGGCAGCCAATTCGGCCATTGACGGGGCTGTGAGCTACAAAAGCAGCGAAGGTATGCCTCCAAGCACCTGTTTACCACTTCAGATTGGCTATCCGTTTATGGGTGATACGCGGAACTAAACTTCAAAGCTGTCCCCGATACCCTGAAAATCTCTTACCAAAAATGACTCATGAAGAGTCTGTCTCTGTCGGCAATGATGGACTGAGCAAAACCGTGAAGCTTCACTATTTCTTTCATGAATATTAGGGCCACCTCTTTGGCGATATAAAGGTGTGACTAGAGGTGGAAAAAATGGGTCGGGTTAGGCAGGTCAACCCTAACCCGACCCGTAATGAAGAGGGTTCAGCCCAGCCCGCCATTGGTTGAGCCCAACCTGCCAGCAACCCCCGGGCGGGTCGGGTTGCAAAATGGCAACCCGCCGGCCCGCGGGTTGCTATTTTGTCCTCTCTGCAGGAGGACCGCAACCCGGTGGGTTGCAGGCGGGTTGGGTGTGCCAACCCGCCGGGTTGGCCAAAAAAAAAATAAAATAAAAAAATGCAAAATTTATTTAGTTTTTTAAATTACACTTTTACCCTTGAAATATAGCCATTTTATAGCCGTTGGAGGGGTCTTTTTCGTCATTTTCTTACCCCATTTTTTTCTATAAATTGGCCCTAAACTCTTATATTTTTCTCACAACTCAAATTCTCTCATTCTCTCATATTCTCTCAATTATTCATTTATTCTCTTAATCTTTTTGTTATCAATTTGCTCTTATTTTAATTTTTATTAGNTCTATCTAACCTTATAATTTTTTATAATAATGATCAGCAATTTCTAGTTAAAATATTTATGTATACATTAGACAATAATCAATCATAATTTAACAATATAATTATAGAGTACAAGTACTATAATCAATATAATAAGGATATATTAGTAATATAAGAATTTAAGAACTTTTATTTATATATTATTAATTTAAAAAAACAAACAAATTACATGTCTTAGGACTATTAAGTATTAGATGACTTTGAAAATAAAATACTGTTAGTTCTAGTGTTTGACTAGTTAGTTAAATCAAAAGGTATTATTGAATATTATTAACTAAATAGCCCTCTAAATAATTTAATTAGATGAGATGAATCAGTATCCATTTATGTCCCATTTCACGTCAAAATATGTCTATTGAGTCAAGGATCTGAAGTAGTTTTTGTACCTTTTCATCAGCATGCACACATTCATCTCTGGTTAAGTAAAAAAACAATTTTTTTATTTTTATTTTTTATATTTCATAATTGTTATAAAAAAATTGATCAAATTCTTGACTTATGATGGTTAACAATGTATAAACCAAATTCTATTGAGCTAAGAAGACTCAAAAAAGTACCTGTGATTCCGCGTGCACAAATTCTATTGAGCTAAGAAGACTCAAAAAATTTTCTATTGTGACGTTTTGCTCAAAAAGGTCACTAATCAATAAGTGTTGTATCACTAAAAAAAATACTAGCTAGATAAAGAAACATTCCTAACTACGCCCTTGATCCTAAGATAATTACTTTCACAAATTTATTGAATTAAAATTACAAAATGTAAAACAACTACAAAGGGATATAAAAAATCCAGTTTCTTTCTTTAATTCTTGATACCATGGTGACACTTGAAAATTCTAGGCCTTCAGCTAAAGAGATAGTCTCAATATCAGATCTAAATTCAATTTTTTGGCCATTAATTAAGATTATAGGGATACATATAAATATATAAAGTTATTCTCTAGTCAAGACGACGTTGTTTATTATTATTATTATTATTATTATTATTATTAAGCCAGTCACATGAAAGGCACAAAATTTGTTTAATGCCAGGCACAAAATTTATTTCAATTTTAAAAATTTTCATTTGATAAATAAAAATACTACAAATTTTGAGTAAACTCCTTAGATTTTGGCTAGTTAGTTAAATCAAAAGGTATTATTGAATATTATTAACTGTATAGCCCTCTAAATAATTTAATTAGATAAGATGAGTTATTATCCTTTTATGTCCCATTTCACATCACAATATTTTAACCTCTTTATCATGATAAACAATAACTTGAGCTAATGTCTATTGAGTCAAGGATCTGAAGTAGTTTTTGTACCTTTTCATCAGCATGCACACATTCATCTCCGGTTAAGGAAAATATTGGAACTGTCGCACCACAATCTTCAAATTCCAAGTTTCGCAAAGATGGAAATTTGAAGTGACATCCCCCAGGACAGAAGTTAGTGAGGCTTGGTAATTCTCTGAGTTTCAAGTAGTTTAGTTGAGGCAGCATAATTTCTTCGTCTTCCATGATGCCAGCTACCTCTTTATGTCCAAATACCTCTTCTAATTGGAAGTTGTCTTCTACATATAATTCTTCCAGTTGTTGAAGACCTCGGGCTATGGTGGTTGGAAACAGACATTTTAATTTACTACAACTTTCGACCACAACTTCTAAAAGATTCCGAAAGGTTTCAGGTTGGAGATTATTGTTCAAGAAGGCTTGGTACTCTTCCTCCTCCACAACAATGATTTGCTCCAATTCAGCACAATTGCTGATATCTAGATATTTAAGTTTCATCATATTTCGAGCAAGAGTAGCAGAGAAGATATATCTAAGCCTACTGCATGAATCCACTTCTAGATTGGTAAGGTTTTGAAGGCTCATGAGACTGAGACCCATACATAAGCCTTCCAACTTCTCTAAAAAGTTCAATTTCAAATTCTTCAAACTTGGGAACGATAATTTGTGTTTTCGTCTCTCAGCAACAACACCTTCAAGCTGGAATACCACTTGGACAGCACAACCTATAAGTTCCACGTCTTCCAAATTTTGTAAGCCATGAACCAACGTGACCGGAATTATATCATCATTGCCATCTTGCAAATGCAGAAACTGTAAATTTTGAGAAACAAAAAATAAAAACTGTTATTAAGATCTATTATCTTACTTTGATTTAAGGCATCAGATAAACTCGTAATTTCTGAAAAAAGAAAAACATACCTCTGGAGGATCCTCATATTAGCTTCAACAATAATAGGCGTAGTCCAATTGGGGCAACCATCAACTTCTAACAGTTGCAAAATTGGACAAGTTGAATAATAATTTTCAGAACAGAAGCTGATGAGTTTTGGGAGTGTTTGAAGTCCTAACTTTATTAGCTTAGGGAGCACGATATTTTTTCCATTTTCTATCTCCGCAATTTCGTCGCCCTGGCTATAATCTGAGACAATATGCTCCAGCCTGCCACAATCACTTATTATGAGTTCCTCCAACTGCACCAGACGTCGCACAATTGACAATGCGAAGAGATTTTTCAAGTTACTGCAGCCAACCACTTCAACATGTGCAAGATTTGAGAAGCTTACAAGTCGGACGGGTCCCTTCCATATAAACCTCAATTCTGGTAAATTCCACAGCTTTAATGATTCTAAACTTGAAAGCACCGCACTATTTTCTCCCTCTGTCAGGCATAAGCCTTCAAGTTTGAATACTTCAGATAGTTTATTGCAGGAAATGATCTCAGCCTTTTTCAATTGATGGAGTCTCTGAAGCAACATTGGTGGATATACGTTACACATACTGTGGCATTCTGAAATTTTCACGGTTTCCAGTTTTTCCAGAAACGTATTTGGAGGCTCTGCACCTTTGTATATCTCTTCTAGATGGCTCATATTAGATAAAATCAATGTCTTCAGATTTGAGAATGCAGCGGCTGGTGCCTGCCGTTGCGACATATCTATGATGCAATTCAACTCCTCACATTTTCCAGATTCAAGATAAATCAACTCACTGAAGCACGTTTGATCAACGCTTGGGAAATAATTTTGCAAACCTTTTATTTCCCATAAATGAAGAGATTGTACATTCTACAACAATTCTTCAAATGCAATCAGTGAGGCCGCTTCGATACTACATATACTTAAGCTCCTTTTATATGCACCTGGAAAAATAAAATAATTACCTCCTGCCACCCCTATCTCATACCTTTCCAGTTTTGGGAAAGCAAATTCATTTGGAAGGCATCTATGTTCCATTTGTAGTGACAGTGTGACCAAGCATGAAAGTGAATTTAACTCATACAGGGTGGCACAACTTTCCTCTACACTAGTAGTCTCATCTGAGTCCCAAGAGAAATCATAGTCAGTGTATAATTCTTCTAATTGAGAAAATCTTCGTAACCCATCTCGTGGAATCCTCAGTTCTTCAGACAGACGCACGTCCAGTACTCTCAATTCACTTAGTTGATCCCCCAATTCTTTGGGCCATTCTCCAGCCAAAGAAGAATCTTCCAAATCCAGAACTTTAAGTCCTGTCAACTTTCCGAGAAATGAGATGTCTTGCAATCCGCAGTATTTCAGTTTTAGACTTCGAAGATTCGTCAATAATTCAAGTGATTTAAATGACATCGGATCCACACCAATTAAAGTTACAACTTGAAGTGCCTTCATGTCTTTAAAAAATTCACCTGGAGAACCCTTGATTTCACCTGAATCATCACCGATTCCAAAATTCAGTAGTAAAATTTCAAGCCTAGGACAGACCAAGCTTTGAGGAAGCAAATTTATGTCAATACCATTGTCCATCAAGGAAATTGCTGTGCATTGTTCAAGCATGTTCTTTTGACGCCTCTCTGTCAATCCCATGCTAGATTTATTCATGAATACATGTTTTCCCTTGGATGATATCCATATGGCAACATCACGAACCATGTCATGCATTTTTACGACCTCTTCCCCAGCATCAATTAGCAAACCCGAAGCCTTCAGATTATTAACCATAACGCGAAATTGTTTCCTTAACTCTTCAATAGAGTTAACATCTTGGTACAAGTCTAACCCCATTCCAATTCTAACCAATTCGTCTAAAGAGATTTCATAATCTTCAGGAAACAGTGAACATAACAAGAAACAAAACTGGATTTGCTCACCCCTCAAATAATCATAGCTCAACTTAAGAGTGGCATAAATACCTTTTTCTCCAGCAACAATTTTGTCCTCCCCTGTAACACTAATCATATCTTCAAGTTTTGAATCTCTTAGTTTGCCATGCAAAACTTTCCATTCGTCATAATCCTTTTCTCTTAAGCACTCCCAATAGCTACAAGTGCTAAAGGCAAGCCATCACATTCCTTAGCAATTTTAATTGCCAGAGGATTCAAATTGGAGGCATCACCTTTGCCTGCATGCCTTTTGAGTAAAGCCAAAGCTTCATCATCATTTAGAACATTTAGTGGAATTCGTGACTGACACCCCATATCGATGCAAACTTGTAGTCGACGAGTAGTTAGAAGAATTTTGCAATTCTTGTTATCATCACCAAATGGAATTCCTAATATCGATTTTAAATCAAATTTTCCCCAAACATCGTCCAAGATTACGAGGATCTTCTTCTCTGTCTCTGTGAGTCTCTTGAATAATCGCCGCGCTCTTTCTTCTTCACCTTGCTCCTCCAGTGACAACCCTAGCGAACTTGCTAGCTGACCTTGAATATTTTTAAAGTTTGGAGTCTGAGATATGGTAACCATCACAACCTCATTAAAGATCTCCTTCACTCTGTTACCTACTTCTTTTGCCAAGGTTGTCTTACCAGCCCCGCCCATCCCATACAATCCAACCATATAGATCTTATCATTTTTCAGTGCCTCAATAATATCATCAATAGCAGATTTTGAAGACCCGAAAATCTGAAATTGATTAGGCTTTAAAAATTCTATGCCTGGTAGAGTGGTATGATGACCCACTCCATCGAATTTGCCATTGTCTGTTAGCTTCAGCATAATGGTTGTCTTCTTTGCTGCTTTCCTACCTAACCAATATCGCCAACCCCAATTAGGACACTGTTAGGGCCAAAAATCGTCTTGGACTTGACGAGGCTCAATAATGAAATAAACATGTCACGACCCAAAACCTCAACCCAATCTCGATTGGGCTTATGCTTAAAATTACTTTGCGACCTACCCACTCTATGAGTTGGGCTATCCTATAAGTTAAGCTAAACTGGCTTTCAGCCCATTAGTCTGCAACAGTCTATAAATAAGAAATCAGAATCCCATTCTATTTCCTCTTCTACTAAGATTCCAAATCTTACTCAAACTATTAAACTTAATATGATAAGTTCAAGAAATCTTATCTCTTTCATGATAGGGATTATCTCCCAAAATAGGACTTAGTGTCCTACTAAGATTCCAACTCTTATTTAAACTATTAAACTTAATCTGATAAGGTCAAGAAATCATATCTCTTTCATGATAGGGATTATCTCCCAAAATAGGACTTAGTGTCCTACTAAGATTCCAACTCTTATTTAAACTATTAAACTTAATCTAATAAGATGAAGAAATCATATTTCTTTCTTGATAGGAATTATCTCCCAAAAAAGAGGACTCAGTGTCCTACTAGGACTCCAAGCCCTTAGGTTTACTATAAAAACAGAGGCTTACCCTCTCATTAAGGGCAATCTCCCACAGTCAATCTACACTACTCAAAACTATCTATTTGCTCCTAAGTTCTTGCTTCCAAGAACCCGACGCCTCCGCCGTAGTCCTAGCCTCTGACAAGACTCCTGGTAATTCTTCTTCTCCTTAATTCTTATTAAATCTCTTTCAGCCTTGCTGACTTGAACGTCGGAATGCCTACGGCAAACACCACCTTGATGTTTTTCGAAAGCTTCACGCTTGCCCTTTCATGTGTGCAGGTCTAATGGATTGTCAGTGACCTCAACCTTACGGGATCACACCCTATTTTCATGACGGTACATTTTTTGCATCTACAGACACCATCCATTAAGGCAAGTCTTTTTCACTCCTGTCTCTTCTTTCAATCCCTCAACATCAGCCAGGATCTCGTTGGCATCAGTTAGCCACTTTTCTAAATCTCCCTTGATTTTATCAGTATTATTTTTGGCTATTTCAACATCTTTATTCACGTTTTCTCTTGCCAATTTCAAATTGATTTCTTGTTCTTTAAGTTCTTCGACAATTGTGTTGAAACAAAATAGATGACGGACTTGGTTCACTGTCGGCTTCACCAAGTATTCTCCAACCTTTGATGCAATAGCCACACCAACTTCCATCCTCTACCTCTGATATCAAGAAATTAAGTACATCAGTGTAAGACAAAAAAAATAAAATAAAATAAAATAAAATCATTGACTGATAATCAAATATAAACCGGGATAGAACGTCTTTTTTAAATCTTTTTTTTTTTTAGTGATATTCATATATAAAAAAATTGTATATTTTGTGCTTTTAGATAATATTGTATCATATATTGATGGCAACTAAAAGCATCAAATATATGCTTCTAAATGGTTTGAGGAATTTTAGAATCCTTAAAGGTAAGGGTCCAAAATCCAAATCATGACCATAGCAAAACCATTTTAGATACATCCTCAATTAAGAGTGAACCCTCTTATCTTGATAGACAGAACGAGTACAAAATAACGATTAGCTTATTGAATTCATGTAAGCATACTCAAGCTCAAATCATTATTATTGTTGTTATCAGTTCGTGACACATTAGGGGTGCTTTATTTATGTCAGTACCTGGAATCTTTATCAGTTAAACACTCCCATTAAGCTATTTCGTTCTTCATTAAGTAAACGGAATTTAGAAAAAAAAAAAAATTAGGTCTGGCTCAGTTTTGTTGTATTTGGTCTTTCTTTTTCTTTTTTTGGTGAAAATATTTGGTCTTTTATGCAATGTAAAGTTAGTTATGGTTAAACCTCTTACTCAGAAAAATATTAAAACAAATGTTTTAAAACCAGACCCGGCCGACCGATACAACCAGGAAGCAGGGGCTAAGTCGGGTCAATTCAGATCATAGGGATGTTTTTGCTAGATTTCAAACCTGTAAGGACAAATCAAGAGTGTTTTTGCTAGATTTCAAACCTGTAAAGATTGATAGTATTTATCAGAAGTGTGTTTGCTAGATTTCAAACCTATTAGTTAACCGATCAAACTATCGATCCAACCAGTCAGACCGATCAACCTGAGACCCAGTCGCCTGACTCGATCATTGACCAGTTTGGTTTTAAAAACATTGATTAAAAATGGGGCTTTTTTAGATCATTGGTGGGAGTGGCTAATAGTTAATATTTGAAAACCTGTTAATTAAGGATAGAGACTCTGTTAGCTGTTAAGTATCATTGTTTGTTTTTTCAACTTAGGTCTCAATTGGACTTAGTTTAAGTCATTCAAAATTTGAGATTTGTTTGTTTTAATTTAATAATGATTTTTAAAATAAAATAAAATGAATTGAAAATAATTAATGTTTATAGCTTATCACTTAATGAAAATAACTGAATAGCTTGTTTTAATATTACATCCCTATTCATTTTACACTTTTCGTCAATATTGTTAAGCATTTCAATTCAATTAGATTTTGACTTTCCCACGTGTTATACGTTGACTTTTAAGTATTAATTCTTGAGTTGAACTACAAATTCACGGTGCATTTGTTCTTTTTTAGACTTGAATGAACCTTTTCCATTTTTCTTCAAAAAAATGCCAATATTATATTGTAATCACGTTAACTTATTTGGTCAATTAAATACTGAAGAATTAATACTATATAAATAACAAAACGAAGAATTACTATTATTTCATATATGTAAGTTTGACAAAAGTTAATTTCTCATACCTTCTTTCGTTGGGAGATATCTTTAACTAGCAAAACTAGCAAACCCCACAAAACTCCCCTATGAGCTATTACTTACACAGTCGCACACTTTGAAGGACAAGGATGAAACTACACATACGAATATTAAAACATAAAAAGATAAATAGGCAGATATTTGAAGATCTTCATGAATTAAAATAATAATAATAATAAGTATCTTGAAATTGTTTAGAAACTGGAGGTGTACCATCTGTAACTTAAAGGTTAAAATACAACCAAAATTTAGTATCCAAAGCCTATATATATATATATATGAATTTTCATTATAATTAAATATTATATTATCACGTTAGTTTGCTATATATGGATTGCAGGTGGCGTGTTTGTTATATTTTTATTTTTTTTCCAATCCTATTCATATCCTACTCAAAATGCATATTTGTCACTCTATTTTCAAAATTCAATCATATTATATTCAGCTATTTTACACCCCCGTAGGTTTGTTAATTTAACTAAAAACTCCCAACAAAAAAGTTTATAAATTGATAAAAACACCCCCACTCATCCACATTTGTCAGATTCCGACCACAAGCATCGAAAGGTGGTCAGAATTTGGCATAATTGAGCACTACCAGTTGGATTTGGTCACATCTGATCATCAATGATGACTAGATCTAGTCATAGATCTGGCCTTTTCTGGCTAAATCTATGGTGGATCTTGCAAAAAAGATCATATCGGTGCACGACCGACCAAATCCAGCTGAACATGAGCCATTATGCTAGATTCCAACCACCTTTCGATGATGGTGGCCGAAATCTGATAAATGTGGGTAAGTGACAGTGTTTTTGTCAATTTATAAAAAAAATTATTGTTATGGGTGTTTAACTAAATTAACAAACTTAGAGGGAGTTTTTCTTAATTTTCAAATTCGACCTGATCTTAACAACTTAACTCAACTTTTTCAAAAATACTATTCTAAATAATAAAACAAACACAGTTTTACACTTGAATGGAAAAAAAATTTGGGTAACCTTATCATAACTTTAATTTTTACTAGAACGTTTGTTAAATGTTAAGAAAATCTTATTCAATAATTATTGTGATATTTTTATTTTAACTAGCCTCACTCTTTTATTTTTATTACTTTATAAAAGCCAGAAAGATTTAAAAAAAAAAAAAAAAAAATACACGAATAACAATGGCAAACAGCATGCCAACATGTGGCTTGCCCTGGGCCGCTGGCACCCCCTTTATTTATTTATTTTTTTCTATATTTCAAAAATTTTATAATTTTTAATATTTAATTATTATTAGTTTAATAAAAATTATTTTTAAAAGTAAATATTTTTAAATTTGTAAAAAATTGTGAAATATTATAAAATTGTCAAATTAAAATTTTACCCAAAATCCCAAATGTTAAATCTAACCCCCCCTTAACTATGATTTATCTTCTTTTTTTTTTTTTTTTTGGGTATTCTCTCTCTTTTTATTGCTTTTTTGAAAATATTGCTCGCAAATTGAAAATTCCCTTAAAAATCCTACCCGTTGTATTTTGTCATGAACTTAAAAATAGTTATTATATATACATATATATAATTAGCAATAGGTGCTTTTGTGATCCAAAAATAATTTTTAAAAACTAAAATATGATATTTAAAAAAACGATGTGATCAAAATTTTGTGTTTATATAATCTGATTGAAGAATTTTATTATTATTATTATGTTTGTTATTCATTATTATTATATCTAAAGCAAAAAAATTATATATATATTTACTTTTCTGTGAAGGAGACGACCGCAATCACTATTTGGAACTTCACTAGATCATCGTCCCCCGCAGAAATGTGAGACAACCTTCAAATGAGTACAAAGAACTCAATAATGTAAGTCTTTTTTCTCATCTTTAATCTTATAATTTCTTTTTTCTTTTTTCATACGAAAGCAAATTGAAACAATTGGAAGTGGAATGTGAAGAAACACCCGATCTAATCTAGCAAAAATCAAAAGAAAATTGACAGTAGTAAAAAATAGAAATGAAATCATACCTAAACGAGAGTTTGTAACTTCAAAATGCACCGAGCTCTAACTTCAGATCTTTATGGCCTAAGAGCAAGAAGATGAGTGAAAATAAATTGGGATTAGAAAGTGGAAATGACTTTCTTCCCAGCTTACACGAGTCTAATTATCCATTTTTTTTTACATTAAAAGAAAAAAAAAAAAAGTTAATTTTCCCTTAAGCTAAAATTGCTTAGTGGGCTAGTCCAAAAGTTCTAGTAGAAGTGGTGAACTTTTCCTTTTGTGATGTGTTCGCATCACTTGGACCATATGTTCATGTTGGTGACAGTGACATAACCCACTTAAGAGACAAGGAAAATTAAAAAATTAAAAAAAAAAATGAGAGAAAGAGAAGGAAAAAGTTTTTTTGGGGATTTGTGTACTGTTGGGTCATGGTCCCAGGCATAGGGCAGAGGATGAGAGAGAAAGTAGAAGGAAAAACCAGGATAGAATGAATAAGTTGGGAGGAAAATGAAAAAAAATATTTTTAAATATGTGTCACAAATCACAATAGCAAATGTTGTTTTGTTTTGATTTACAGAGTAAAAGACATTTACCTCCATTTGGACCCGTACCCGCAAAACAATATAGGATGCGAGTACATGATTTTAGGCCTTTTTTTTTTATTGATCTGTACTTGACCGGTCCATTCTTTATGAGTGGGTTGGGTATACCCACTGGTACCCATAAAAAAAAAAAAAAAAAAAAAAAGATTAAACTACTCTAATCCCTAAATCTTACCACCATTTCTTCCCATCTCCAATCCCACTTCTCATCACACCACCATCAATTATCACCATTTCTAATCTCCATCTTCTCTTTCTTCTCATTCACAACCTCCTCTTCCTTCTCCTTCTTCACTCTTTTCAACATCCCAACTCTCTTTTTTTTTTGTTGAGTCGATTATTTGTGATATCTTTTCTTGATTTTATGTTTTGATACATTTTGTTGAATTAAGTGAACGGCATTATTTTTTTTTTTAAAAAAAAAAAAAAACTTCTTTGTAAATTACACCAGACTGTGTTTTTGAGGTCTGTAACCAATTTGCCATTCATAAAATAAGAATGCATCTAAAACTGTTTGAATAATATATGGTAAAATTTGCGGTAGTTGAAATGATTTTGGAGGAGTTGATTGTGGGGGTGTGATTGTAACAAATGAAACGTGTAGAAATTAAGGGTGTGTAACTGTAAAATATGAATACTGAAGTAAACAAAAAGAATTACTATTATTTCATATATGTAAGTTTAACAAAAGTTAATTTCTCATACCTTCTTTCGTTGGGAGATATCTTTAACAAGCAAACCACAGACAGACACCACACGGCTAATCCCCACAAAACTCCCCTCTGAGCTATTACTTACACAGTCGCACACTTTGAAAGACAAGCATGAAACGGACAACGAATATTAAAACATAAAAAGATAAAATAATAATAATAATAAGTATCTTGAAATTGTTTAGAAACTGGAGGTGTAAAACCCCACTCTTGAATCAGAAAATTGTCCTTACTCTTTCTGTAACTTTTTTATTTTTATTACTTTCAAAAAGCCAGAAAGATTAAAATGAAAAAAAGGAAATACAATGATAACAGTGGTAAACAGCATTGTGGCTTGGCCTGGACCGCTGGCACCCCCTTTATTTATTTTTTCTATATTTTGGAATTTTTCTAATTTTTTATTATTTAACTATTATTATTTAATAAAAAATATTTTTAAATTTGTAAACAATTGTGACATATTATAAATTTTTCAAATTAAAATTTTACTCAAAATCCAAATGTTAAATCTAACCCCACTTAACTATGATTAATTTATTTGTATTCTCTGTTTTTTTAATGATTTTCTGAACAAAATTGTTCGCATTTTGAAATTCCCCTTAAAAAGCCTACCCGTTATATTCTGCCATGAACTTGAAAAGAGTTATATTGAGGAAAACAAGATAATTAGTAATAGGTGCTTTGTGATCCAAAAATAATTTTTAAAAACTAAAATATGATGTAAAATTTTAAATTATATTTTTTGTATTTTTAATATTTGAAAATGCTTGATCTAAAATTCAAAAACCGATTTTAGATTAAAAACTATAAAAATCTGGTTTTAAGATAGTTTTTGGGATTGTATCCAAAAATTTTGGACTCAGTGATACTTACAAGTTTCTAAGATCCACACTGCAGGGAGCTGCAGGAAGCTTTTGGAGAAGTCTAGAAGCTGGAACGGGTCTGCTAGATACTGTAGGTGACTTGAAGAACAGAGAGCCTATCTTTGCACTCTTCAAGGATATGCTCTGTCGAGAATTTACTGGAATAACAATTACTAGTAGGAATCTCGCAGAGGTAGTTGCCTTAGAAGCTTTAACAAAGCTTAGGCTTTGTGACATGTTGTGTTTGAAAATTTCGTCTGTGAGTATAGACAATATTTTTATCAGTTGCCAGTGTTTTGACCTTTTGAAGTACAGAATTAACCTTTTCAATCTGGTTCCCGATCTGGGTTAATTCTTCGTTTAGAGCAAATATACGATACACCGTATAATTCACTCTCCTATCTAAGTTTTCAAGCTTCTGGGTCAAAAGCTCTAACTTATCTATGACAGTATTTAACAAACCGATTTCCGATTTTACCTCGAGACCATGATCTAAATGAAAACAAGTTTTACTCAAACAGACTTCAACATTTAAATCATTATTCATGCTATAGAACTTTCAACAGGTTAACAGGTATAAACACATATACCCCTAGTCTTCCAAAGCTCTGATACTATTTACACCCACATAATATTTGTAAATGTCACATGTAATGAAAATATGTAAAATGTAAGTTAGTTGTTTTAAACATGGGAAACACATGGGACCCATGTCATATTTTCTTTGTTTTCTTTAAGTTACGTGTTAGTTTTTCTTAAGTTAAAGTCAATTCACATGTGTTTGTGATTGACATTGTATCTTGTAAAATTTATCGTTTTCACGGATTCAAAAAATTTTGCAATCCGGAAACGAAACTGGAGGATTGAAACTTACTCCAGGTCCTAAAAGGGAGGAGCTCGATGAGCTAATCTCGAAACTCCGGGAATCTGAGTTTAAAGATGATCCCCTTGAAGGAAACTTTCAACAGGTTAACAGGTATAAACACATATACCCCCCCATCTTCCAAAGCTCTGATACCATTTAGACCCACATAATATTTGTAATACCCAGTCTTATAAATATTATTACAATTAATTACTAAATTGACGTACAGGAAGCGATGGTGGATCCGAATATGCCAGATGCGGTTAAGCAAACGCTCTGTGTATTGAATCGGAAAGTTGACACTTTCACTTACATGATTACTTCCTCATTGCAAGAGAACTATGATGTTCAGCCTGTACAGATATGGGAATTTCTTGTAGGAGAACCATGGTACCGAATTATGCTCGATAGTGAGGTAAGGATGGGTTCTTATGCACTAGAAGAAATTCAAAAGAAATCTTGCCAAACGGGCAAATGGCAAGTATAACTATGTACAACTTGGTGCTGTACAGATTCGTGTGCAGGGACTATTCCATGGAGGAATAAATGTACCCAAATTAGGATCGCAATGGCGACAGGTCAAGGGGAAGTACAGCTGCAGAGGTGTTTAGAAAAGCTAGCAAGAAGGTTAGCATGGCTGGAAGCTAACAAACTGTTTTACGAGGATGAGGAGTTCAAGGGAACTGCTTTACTCTATGGAGCAAGAATTCAAAAACTTGAGGTAATGAGAAAATGTCATTTGTTTGACATGACGAATCTCAAACTCGAAAATTTGAATGAATTAATAGTGAAATTGGGAAAAGCTGACTTGACGGATGTGGTTCAAGGATTAGCGGTTTATCCTAATGGAGCTATGGAATTGTTCGTTCCATGGAAAATCTTTAGAAAAGGTTTCTGTAGAGATCTTTTGACTAAAGGATGGATCGATACAATGCAAATTGACGTACAGGAAGCGATGGTGGATCCGAATATGCCAGGGTCCCATGTGTTTCCCATGTTTAAAACAACTAACTTACATTTTACATATTTTCATTACATGTGACACAAAAGTCAAGATTGCTTTTAAATATCCTTCGTTAATTTTTGTCGGCAAAATCTTGTGGTCCACGTATTATTTCCGCCTGTTTGATACACGTCAGCGTATTACGTGTTGGACGTTTCCGGTTGTCCAAATCTCCATCCTCCAGAATTTTATCAATCTTTGAAGTTATCTACTTCGATAAGATCAATAAAATCTTGATCACATTGTTTTCCAGGTTTTGGAAACAAAGAATTGGTGGTTGAAATCTTCTGAAGCAGAAGAAGTGGATGAGGCTTGTAATGTTTTCTTTCAAAGATTGTATCCTAGTCATCTTACAAACCGGATCGCACGAGGTATATCGCATGAGGATGATCCCTCTGGTGCATGCCTTGAGAGCACGGATAAATTCATACATAAGGAAAAAATCTTGAAGGTTGAAAACAAGAGCCAAAAGAACTCTTTAAGGGTTGAGGAACTTGTAAAATCCTTAAAAGAGGAACTTTCTCCATGCTTTGATGATCAACCATTAAAGTTATGGGAAAGGAACGGTATATATGCTTCACTTGAATTGAAAAGGAAGGATGATAAAATAGTAACCAAATCCTATCCTTATACAGTTATACTCCTGATGCAGAGGAGGAATTCAGTAAGCAAATACCGGAATGGCTGGAAAAGCAATTGATACGCGCCAGTAAAAGTCCACACTCTTCACCAGCATTCATGGTCATGAATAGAGCTGAGCAGTTAAGAGGTAAAGCGCGGTGGTTATCGATTATAGGCAGTTGAATGAGAAAACCATTGACGATGCTTATAAGATACCAAACAAATCGGCTTGTTTGAATAAAACTAGATTTGGAAAAATCTTTTCCAAATTTGATCTGAAGTCAGGATTCTGGCAGATCAGGATGGCGGAGTCAAGCATTCCTTTGACGGCTTTCACCTGTCTGAAAGGATTGTTTGAATGGATGGTTTTGCCTTTTGGACTTAAGCAAGCACCATCAATATTCCAGAGGAACCTGATTCTTTTCAAGTAGAAGCTTAAATGCCTCGTTTGCTGCCTTATCCCATCCTGGGGGAAGCTTAGCAAAGAAAGTATTCTTCATGACTTCCACCTTTCATAAAGAGTTTTTCCGCCTTTTCCCAATCACCTTGGGTTTCTTTGGCCACAAACTGTGCATATCCTAGAGGCAATCCGGGATATTTTCCCTGCAGACTAGCTGCGAACTAATCCAAAACATCTTGACCACCCATAGTCAATCTGAATCAGGTCTCAACTCCGTTGCAAAGTCTGACTCTTTATATGGTGTAGGATCTGGATCCGGCTGGGACTCGCCGTACCAGTAAGGAATTACCGCCTCAACTTTTTCCAACCACTTATTCACTTTAACTAATTTCTACTAAAGGCATTTTTGTAAATTTTTTTTTTTTTTTTTTTTTTTTTTTTTTTTTTTTTTTTTTTTTTTGGTTTTTTTTAAGTACTAATAGAGTTGCAAAACATATCAATCAAATTACTGCTAACTTTTAGAGCAATAACTAAGGAAATGATAAGACTTTCAAAATCATAACTAATATAATCAAATAAAAACCATCTGCTACTCTCAACAGCATCTTTAGATCTAGAAATATTTTAGTGTTATTTCCAAATTATTGGTTAAAATGTTTAAAAAATGATGTGTGATTAAAATTCTGTGTTTTTAACATGATTGAAAAATTTATTATTATTATTTTGTTTGTTATTCATTATTATTATATCTAAAGCACAAAAAAAAAAAAAAAAAATAATAATTACTTTTCTGTGAAGTGGATGGCTGCAATCACTGCTTAGAACTTCAAGAGATTACCGTCGCCTGCAAATTTGAGACAAGCTGCAAATGAGACAAAGTGTAAAACATATTCATATTCCAATATCATTGAAATACAATCAATTACAATATAAAATCTATTCCTGGAATTATGCGGAAGTAAATGACAAACCTCCGGCCATAGCATTGTTGTTTGTTCTCCTTGCCTTTTATAAATTACGAGATCTTCCACTGACTGCAAATTTTGGAGTGATGGTTTTGAAACTTAAAAAATAAAAATTGCATCAATGGGGACCTGTAAAGTTCTTTTCTTATATGCAGTTGTCTTTCCATCAAAGACAACTGTCCAAGAGACACAACGTATGACCACATCAACAGGGACCAAAATGTAATTAATGAGAATTCCTATATTCATTGATAATACAATCAATTACAATATAAAATCTATTTCTGGAATATATGCGGAAGTAAATGACAACCTCCGGCCATCAATTGTGTTTGTTCTCCTGCTCTTTTATAAATTACGAGATCTTCCACTGATTGCAATATTTTGGAGTGATGGTTTTGAAACTTAAAAATAAATTGCATCAATGGGGACCTAAGTTCTCTTTCTTATATGCAGTTGTTCTTCCATCAAAGACAACTGCTCAAGAGACACAACCGTATGACACAAACAACGGGACCAAAATATAATTATATGAGAAGTGTAGGACCATATTGTAAAAAGTCTAACATTCTCCCACTTGGTCCAAACTTGTATATGCGGTATGTTCAATTGAAGGAGGAAATTACATGAATCATAGGGTAAGTCCCTTTTAAACAAGTATTACCTTCTATGTATTACAATGCAATTTTACTCTTTCTAAATAAACGCTAAATGTGGAATATCACTTCTGAACAAACCTCAAATTTTTATTCTAGGTCCTCTAGATGTTTGTTTGTCTCCAACCAAATGTATCAACTTAAAAGAGAAACAAAAACTAAATTCAAAGTTTCAGACAATGAAGTATTACCTCCATAGTGACAAAGCGGGACATAGTCCCATTTGAACAACATGATCCTTGAAGTCTTGGTGGCATGCCTTTCGTTAGAGGATCAGCAATATCTGTCAGTGTATGTGTTCAATGAGCACTTCTTGGCTTTAACGTGCTCCCTTATTGCTAAGTATTAATGTCGATGTGTTACTCGACTTCCATCTTATTATTAGCAAAGAATACAGCAGCTGAATTGTCACAATAACTTGATTGGCCTAGAGATAGACTCAACAACTCCAAGCCCAGAAAATGAAACTTCTCAACCAAATACCTGTGTAGTTGCCTCAAAACAGGAAACAAATCAGCTTCCATGGTGAAGTGGCAACTAAAGATTGTTTGGCACTTCTCCAAGATATAGCACCTCCGCGGCATAAAAACATACGGATGTTGATTTTCGAGAATCAACGCATCCAGCGAAGTCTGAGTCTGAATATCCGACGATTCTAAAATGTCAGACGTTATAAGTGCATGAAACCTTTAGTTCCTTGAAGATACCTCATGACTTCTTGCAGCTCTCCAATGATCCAAACCTGGATACTTTGATATCTTCCAACATGCCAACTGCAAAAGCGATGTCAGGTCTAGTACAGACTGAGCATACATTAGGCTTCCAACAGCTGAAGCATAAGGAATAGTTTTCATGTTCATTTTCAATCTAAGTGTAGGACATTGGTTCAGATTGAACTGTCACCCTTAACAATAGGTGCAACACTGGGTGAACAATCTTTATCCTAAATCTCTCAAGAATTTTATTAATATAGGCTTCTGAGATAGTCCCAAACATGTCGAGACTTATCCCTTGAATCTTAAGCCAATGACATAAGATGCCTCACCCATATCTTCATACTAAAATGTGAGAGAGAAATTGTTTCACTCATGTAGCAAACCCAAACCTTGGTTGAAGGAGATATCATCTACAAAACACAAGAAAGAGATTTTACTCCATGACTGTGGTATATACACTGATCATGACATTCTCTACAAAACCAAATGAGAGAACAGTGTGAAATCTTAAATACCATTGTCGGGAGACTTGTTTAAGTCCATAAATGGACTTCTAGCTTGCAAAACAAATGCTCACTATCACTTGAAATGAACCACAGGCGTTTCATATAAACCTCTTACTCCAAATCTCCATGAGAAAAGCTGTTTTAACATCCATTTGATGTAAATCTAAATTGAAAGGGACTAATGCCATTATGACGAAAGGAATCCTTTTTAGAAACTGGAGAAAATGTTTCTTTGTAATCTATTCCTTCTTTTGCGTGAACCCCTTGACAACAAGTCTAGCCTTGTATCTCTCAATGTTGCCTAATGAATCCTTTTGGTTTAATACCCATTTACAACCAATAGGTTTCTTTCAGTAGGCAGTCAACAAGGTCCCAAACTGTATTATCTGCCATAGAATTCATCTGTAATCATGGCATTATACACAACTCAGATTTTACTGTTATTGCTTGTAAAACGTGTCTGGATCCTCAATACCTATGTCATAGTCAGACTCTTGCATATACACTTATAATCAGTAGGAATTGCTGATTTCTTTGTTCTAGTAGATCTCCTTAAGTTGTATCAGCAGTCTCTTGAGACTGTTGCACAACTGGTGTTCACTTGTATTGGAGGTTGTTCAAAATGATCTTCTAAAACAATCACATCAGAATGTGGATGATTGAGTGAGTGTTCCTCATTATTCACCTGTTTGGATGAACAACCAATTGTTACTGATGGGGAGAGCATTGTCTGAAACATCAATTTTCTCAGAGACTGAGTCTCTGATTTGATCACTCCCACTGACCACATCATTTTCAAGAAATTTGGCATTTCTTGATTCAACAATTCTACTGGAATGGTTAGGACAATAAAACTTATTCCTTGGATTTTCTGCATATCCAATAAAATATCAGTAATAGTCCTAGGTCTAACTTCCGTTGTGGATTATAAACTCTAACCTCAACTGGGCAACCCAGATGCGTAAATGACTTAAACTTGGTTTCCAACCCCATAATTTGAATGGCGTTTGGGACAGCCTTAGTTGGAACTCGGTTTAATATATACGCTGCAGTTTTTGAGCTTCAATCACAAAGAATGAGGAAGTTTGGAGTTACTTAGCATACTCCGTACATATCCATTAATGTTCTATTTCTCCGTTCTGCTACAACCATTCTGAGATGGTGTGCCAGGCAAGGTGTACTGAGCCACAATACCTTGTCTTGAAGAAATTTAGCAAATGGACCAAGTGTTGTCCTAACCAGTGGATCTACCATATATTCACCACCTCTATCAGATCTCCACGATCTTAATTTGTTTCCACATTGTTTCTCTACTTCTGCTTTATATATTTTGAAGAATCCAACGCTTCTCCTTGTGATAAAGCATATAGAGATACATATATCGTGAGTAATCATCAATAAGGTGATGAAATATTTCTGACCATTAGAGCTCCGTCAGGGCAACAAATATCTGTGTGTATGATTTCTAAAAGTTCAGAACTCTTCCTGGCACCCTTCTTGATTGTGTAGTCTGCTTTCCTTTAATGCAGTCTACACGTATCAAAGTCAGTAAAGTCAAGAGTTTCAAGAACTCCAGCATTTACCAACCTTTTAATCCTATCAATGGAGATGGTGCTAATCTCCTATGCCACAAAAAGAAGAGTTTTCATACATAATATTACGTTTCATACCAGTGTTAGCATGTGAAGTCATAAGACTATAAGGAACAGTATCACTTAAATGAATTTAAACAAAACATCAATCAAAGTACCATTTCCAACAATAGATGAGTTCTTAATTAAATTAAAAGAACTACCATAAAAGTTGAAAGAGTATCCACATGGTACAGTTTAGAAACTGAATTAATTCCTAGAAAAAAATAGGAATATAAAAGGTTCGTTCCAAATCCAAAACATAATTAGTACTTAAATAAGTCTAAAAGTTCCAACAGCTTCAACACGTGAAGGCATCTTATTCCTGAATAGATGCTGCATTCACTTCCCAATGGCTTCCTTGATCCTAAAACCCTGTATGGTATAGAAACAAGGATGTAGAACCAGAATCAATCCACCAATCATTATGTGAAACACAAATCATATTAGATTCATAACACACAAGAGATAAGAGGTACCTTTTTCTATCAAGCACGGCTTTTCTCTAGGACAATCTTTCTTCATGGTCGTCCTTTTTACAGAAGAAAACACTTGATATTGTCCTATTACCTTTGCTCACAATCGTGCATCTTGCCTTTTCCCTTCCACTTTATTTTATTTGAAGTGTACTTGACATTTCCTGTCACCAGATGTGCAGTTCATTCACCTTCCTGAAGCAGTTCCTCCTCCTGAACACACATGGTCAAAAGCTCATTGATTGACCATTTATCCTTCTGTGTGTTTTAAGATATTTGAAAGAGTTAATGAGAGAGAGAGAGTTCAGGACATAATGCACCAGGAATCATCATTAATCACCATCTGAAGGGATTTCAACTGGCAGCTATATCCATTTTCATAATATGCTCAAGGACTCCATACCATCAACTTCATGGATGTCAATCTACTCGTAGATGCTTCCTAATGCCTGTCTGATGTTCAAACTGTGCATGAATTGCCTCAATAGATCCTTGACATTTTCACACTCCGTATCGACCCAGGTACTACTCGTAATGTGAGATTTGATGAACATCATGCTTAAAGTTAGATCGCTCCCACCGTATACAAAGCAATTCAGCTTGAGAGCTGTATCTTGTAGGTGTTGGTGGCTCTTCCTTACGAAGAGCATAGTCAAGATCTATGCACCCTAAATGAAGAGGATAGCCTCTTCAGGATTTGTAGTTATCACCATTTAAATTAGGACTTATCCTCAACCATCATCAAAGTTGATCAACTGTAGGTAATCAATAGCATGCTTACTAAATAAATTATGAGGCACAAACCTACAATAACAATTATAAGTTTACCAATGTAAAACAAATAATAAATCATAAATGAATCGACATATCATAAAATCTCCCTGTGGATAAAGACATTCATATTATGATTCATTATCCTTTAATGATGAAACTAGAAATTATTAATATTTCTAATACCTGTGGGCTAATTAAGAAATAAGATAATTCTATTTCATCCCTAATTAATCATAAAAATATAACATTCCCTGTGGGTAAAATGATTATACTAATATGATTAACTACAAAACGATGTTATAACCTAATTGATCATAACATATTTCTTAAGCATATATTATCATAATTTAGATGAGGGCTACTCTAAATTAATCAAAAATAATACGATCATAAAAACATAATAATTTATAACATGAATTTGTATAATATAACACAAATAACGCAAGATAATACATTATTTATGCATAAAAAAGTAATATATAACATAAAAAACCATCATACAAGCTGTGCTCACCGACTTCCACGCGCCACCGTGATAAAGGACGTGCCCCACGCGCCGCCAGAAGGCAGCACACACTTTCACGCTCCCTCACGTGCTCCACGGTCTGTCACGCGCTGCATGCGCCTACACGCGCACAAACACGCCCACATCACGCGCCTGACGCAAACGCAAGATCTGCACGCGCCAGGTCTTGACCAGGGTCGGTGTTGACCATTTTGACCGGTCGATTGACCGTTTGTCCCGTTGGACCGGTTCGTTGACGGTTCATTTTTCGGTTTGACCCGTTGACCGGTTCATTGACCGGTCTGGACTGTTGACCGGGTGGGTTGACCAATGGGTTTGGGTGGGTTGACGCGGTCGTTGACCGGTTTGACTTTTGACTTTGATGGGTCAGTTTGACCCGTTTATCCTATTGGGTCGGTTCTTCTTGACCCGGTTTTTCTGCAACTTTTACCCAATTTTTTTAGATTCAACAGCCCGTTCCGGCCATTTTCGGCGTTTTCGATGGGAAACTTAAATGTGGAACATATAACATACATGACATCCCAAATGACAATTTCGTCCTAAATCGATGCCATAAGGCTTCCGAAAACACCCAAACAATAATTCTATCCAAAACTTTAAACTAGCATAACTTTGCATCAGAACTCCGTTTTTGACAAATATATACCGTTGAAAGCTTTTTCAAAAGGATCCAATGACATCAAAATCGAAAACAGATTATTTATAATAAAGTTATGCTTGATTACAGTACGGGTTTAATGGAAAAAAATCCTAATTTTATGCAATATTTTCAGATTTGCAACAAACAATTCATGCTAGGCAGAGATTCAAATAAGCTTGATACCAAATGTAAAACATATTCATATTCTAATATTCATTGATAATACAATCAATTACAATATAAAATCTATTCCTGGAATATATGCGGAAGTAAATGACAAACCTCCGGCCATAGCAATTGTTGTTTGTTCTCCTTGCTCTTTTATAAATTACGAGATCTTCCACTGACTGCAATATTTTGGAGTGATGGTTTTGAAACTTAAAAAATAAAAATTGCATCAATGGGGACCTGTAAAGTTCTCTTTCTTATATGCAGTTGTCTTTCCATCAAAGACAACTGCTCAAGAGACACAACCGTATGACCACATCAACAGGGACCAAAATGTAATTATATGAGAAGTGTAGGACCATATTGTAAAAAGTCTAACACAAAGAACTCAGTAATCTATGTTTTTTTCTCATATTTAATCTTTCAATATCCTTTTTCTTTTTTCATACGAAAGCAAATTGAAATAATTGAAGTGGCATATACAGAAACACCATATCTAATCTGGCAAAAATCAGAAGAAAATTAACAGTTGTAAAAATAAGAGTAAACGACTTTTTCCCACCCAAGGTTTGCCTTAATGACACTTTCCCACCCAAAAAGTTTCAAATACCACTTTTCCACCCAAAGTTAATATTTCCTTACTACCAAAGCCGATTCGGGTGACGGAAATTATTTGCGTCACCACCATTTGAACCTCCAGTTTCCTCTCTATAAAACTCTTCTCACTCTAACATCTGATTTCTCACCGATTGTTGGTCACTACAAAACTAGAGTTTCCTATTCTTAGTTGATTTTCGGATGATTTCAACAGCAAACATTCAATTGGTCACTATCATTCGATCCACTGGCCTCCACTCTATAAAATCCCTCTCACACTGGCTCCTGGTAACTAGCCGAATGTTGGCTAAGAAAGTAAAGTATATTTTGAATATTGATGGAATATAAATTTTGGGTAAAAAAGTGGTATTTTCAAACTTTTTGGGTATAAAAAAGTCGTTTGTTCTAAAAATAAAAATGAAATCATACCTAATCGAGAGTTTGCAAGTTGTAACTTCGAAATGCATCGAACTCTGTAACTTCAAATCTTGATGACCTAAGAGCAAGAAGATGAGGGAAAATAAATTGCGATGGGAAAGTGGAAATGACTTTCTTCCCAGCTTACGAGGAGTCTAATTTTCCAAATTTTTTACTATTAGATATGATGACAGCAAATGTAATTGTTGATCAATCTGTCTCTACCTAGAAAAAAGAGTGCTCCAGTAGACTTTTCAGGGCACAAGTCTTTGGCCTCATATGTGGAAAAACCTCACTTAGTCTTCGTCAATGGAATACCTTCAAAGACTTCAACTAAATCAAGTCTAGCAAGTCACTTTTGATTGATAATTACGCACAAAGTCTAATACAATTAGCATAAGTCTTTGAAGTATTTCACAAGGTCTAGTTAATCTAAGACTCGTTACCGGTCCACATTTTGTGCCATTATTGACTACCAATAAAATTGCATCAATGGGGACCTGTAAAGTTCTCTTCTTATATGCAGTTGTCTTTCCATCAAGCAACTGCTCAAGAGACACAACCGTATGACCACATCACAGGGACAAAATGGTCATTATATGAGAATTCCTATATTCTGATAATACATCAATTCCAATATAAAATCTATTTCTGATATATGCGGAAGTAAATGACAAACCGTCCGGCCAAGCACATTGTTGTTGGTTCTCCTTCTCTTTTATAAATTACGAGATCTTCCACTGATGCAATATTTGGTGTGGTTTTGGAAACTTAAAAATAAACATTGCATCAATGGGGACCTGTAAAGTTCTCTTTCTTATATGCATTTCTTTTCCATCAAGACACTGCTCAAGAGACCAACCGATGACCACATCAACAGGACCAAAATTAATTATATTAGAAGTGTAGGACCATATGTAAAAAGTCTAACATCTCCCACTTGGTCCAACTTGTATATGCGGTATGTTCACACTTAAAGGAGGAAATTACATGAATCATAGCGTAAGTCCCTTTAAAACAAGTATTACCTTCTATGTATTACAATGCAATTTTACTCTTTCTAAATAACGCTTAAATGTGGAATATACACTTTCTGAACAACCTCAAATTTTTTCTAGGTCCTCTAGAATGTTTGTTTGCTCCAACCAAAATGTATACAACTTAAAAGAGAAAACAACTAAATGACAAAGTTTTCGACAATGAAAATGTATTACCTCTCATAGTACAAGCGGGACATAGTCCATTTGAACAACATGATCCTTGAACGTCTTTGGTGGCATGCCGTTCGTTGAGGATCAGCAATCATCTGCTCGTCATGTATGTTTCAATGAGCACTTTCTTTGGCTTTAAACGTGCTCCCTTTTGCTAAGTACTTAATGTCGATGTGTTTACTTCGACTTCCTCTTATTTATCTTAGCAAAGAATACAGCAGCTAATTGTCACAATTAACTTGATGGCCTAAGATAGACTCAACAACTCCAAGCCCAGAATGAACTTCTCAACCAAATACCCTGTGTGTTGCCTCAAAACAGGAACAAACTCAGCTTCCATGGTAGAAGTGCAACTAAAAATTGTTTGGCACTTCTCCAAGATATAGCACCTCCGGCGGCATAAAAACATATCCGGATGTTGATTTTCGAGAATCAACGCATCCAGCGAAGTCTAGTCTGAATATTCCGACGACTTCTAAAATGTCAGAACGTTTATAAGTAAGCATAAACCTTTAGTTCCTTGAGATACCTCACCTTCTTTGCAGCTCTCCATGATCCAAACCCTGGATTACTTTGATATCTTCCTAACTGCCACTGCAAAAGCGATGTCAGGTCTAGTACAACTTGAGCAACATTGCTTCCAACAGCTGAAGCATAAGGAATAGTTTTTCATTTTGTTCATTTTCAATCTCAAGTGTAGGACATTGGTTCAGATTGAACTTCACCCTTAACAATAGGTGCAACACGGTGAACAATCTTTCATCCAAATCTCTCAAGATTTTATTAATATGCGTTCCTGAGATAGTCCCAAACATGTCGACTTATCCCTATGAATCTTAATGCCAATGAACTAAGATGCCTCACCCATAATCCTTCATACAAAATGTTGAGAGAGAAATTGTTTCACCCATGTAAGCAACCCAAACCATTGGTTGCAAGGAGAATATCATCTACATAACACAAAGAAGATGATTTTACTCCCACTACCTTGTGTATATAACCGATCCATGACATTCTCTACAAAACCAATGAAGAGATAACAGTGTGAAATCTTAAATACCATTTGTCGGGAGACTTGTTTAAGTCCATAAATGACTCTTAAGCTTGCAAAACAAATGCTCACTATCACTTGAAATGAACCCATCAGGCTGTTTCATATAAACCTCTTACTCCAAATCTCCATTGAGAAAGCTGTTTTAACATCCATTTGATGTAATCTAAATTGAAATGGGCAACTAATGCCATTATGATACGAAAGGAATCCTTTTTTAGAAACTGAGAAAATGTTTCTTTGTAATCTATTCCTTCCTTTTGCGTGAACCCCTTGCAACAAGTCTAGCCTTGTATCTCTCAATGTTGCCTAAGATCCTTTTTGGTTTTAATACCCATTTACACCATGGTTTTCTTTCCAGTAGCACGTCAACAAGGTCCCAAACTGTATTATCTGCCATAGAATTCATCTCGTCATCATGGCATTATACCAACTCAGATTTACTACTGTTCATAGCTTGTAAAAACGTGTCTTGGATCATCCTCAATACCTATGTCATAGTCAGACTCTTGCATATACACTCATAATCAGTAGGAATTGCTGATTTCTTTGTTCTAGTAGATCTCCTTAAGTGTAAATCAGCAGTCTCTTGAGACTGTTGCACAACTGTTTGTTCCACTTGTATTGGAGGTTGTTCAAAATGATCTTCTAAAACAATCACATCAAATGTGGATTTTGATTGAGTGGTCTCATTATTCACCCTGTTTGGATGAACAACAATCTGTTACTTGATGTGGGAGCATTGTCTGAAACATCAATTTTCTCAGAGACTGAGTCTCGATTTGATCACTCCCACTGACCACATCATTTTCAAGAATTTGGGCATTTCTTGATTCAACAATTCTACTGAATGGTTAGGACAATAAAACTTATATCCCTTGGATTTTTCTGCATATCCATAAAATATGCAGTAATAGTCCTAGGATCTAACTTCCGTTCTTGTGGATTATAAACTCTAACCTCAACTGGCCAACCCCAGATGCGTAAATGACTTAAACTTGGTTTCCAACCTTTCATAATTTGAATGGCGTTTTGGGAACCGCCTTAGTTGGAACTCGTTTTAATAATACGCTGCAGTTTTTAGAGCTTCAATCCACAAAGAATGAGGAAGTTTGGAGTTACTTAGCATACTCCGTACCATATCCATTAATGTTCTATTTCTCCGTCTGCTACACCATTCTGAGATGGTGTGCCAGGCAAGGTGTGAGCCACAATACCTTGCTCTTGAGAAATTTAGCAAATGGACCAAGGGCTTGTCCTATACCATGTATCTACCATAATATTCACCACTCTATCAGATCTCACGATCTTAATTTGTTTTCCACATTGTTTTCTTCTACTTCTGCTTTATAATTTTGAAAGCATCCACGCTTCATCCTTGTGATAAAGCATATAAGATACATATATCGTGAGTAATCATCAATAAGGTGATGAATATTTCTGACCATAGAGCTCATGTCAGGGCAACAAATATCTGTGTATGATTTCTAAAAGTTCAGAACTCTTCCTGGCACCCTTCTTGGATTTGTTAGTCTGCTTTCCTTTAATGCAGTCTACACAAGTATCAAAGTCAGTAAAGTCAAGAGTTTCAAGAACTCCAGCATTTACCACCTTTTAATCCTATCAATGGAGATGTGTCCTAATCTTCCTATGCCACAAAAAAGAAGAGTTTTCATACATAATATACGTTTCATACCAGTGTTAGCATGTGAAGTCATGAAGACTATAAGGAACAGTATCACTTAAATGAATTTTAAACAAACCATCAATCAAAGTACCATTTCCAACATTATGATTTTAATTAATTAAAAGAACTACCATAAAGTTGAAAGAGTATCCACATGGTACAAGTTTAGAAACTGAAATTAAATTCCTAGAAAAACTAGATATAAAAGGTTCGTTCCAAATCCAAACATAATTAACTTAAAATAAGTCTAAAAGTTCCAACACTTCACACGTGAAGGCATCTTATTTTCTGAATAGATGCTGCATTCACTTCCCAATGGCTTCCTTTGATCCAAACCCTGTAGGTATTAGAAACATGGATTGTAAACCAGAATCAATCCACCAATCATTATGTGAAACACAAATCATATTAGATTCATAACACACAAGAGATAGAGGTTTCCTTTCTTATCAAGCCAGGCTTTTCTCTTAGGACAATCTTTCTTCATGTGTCCCGTCTTTTTACAGAAAACACTTGATATTGTCCTTATTACCTTTGCTCACAATTTCGTGCATCTTGCCTTTTCCCTTCCATTCTTATTCTTATTTGAGTGTACTTGACATTTCCTGTCCCAGATGTGCAGTTTCATTCACTTCCTGAAGCATTCCTCCTCCTCCTGAACACCATGGTCAAAAGCTCATTGATTGACCATTTATCCTTCTGTGTGTTATAAGATATCTTGAAAAGGATTATAATGAGACGAGAGAGATTCAGGACATAATGCACCAGGAAATCATCATTAATCACCATCTGAAGGGATTTCAACTGAGCAGCTATATCCCTTATTTCCATAATATGCTCACTACTCCTTTAATACCGTCCACTTCATGGATGTCAATCTACTCATTAGGATGCTTCCTAATGCCTTGTCTGATGTTTCAAACTGTGCTGAATTGCCTCCATAGATCCTTGACATTTTCACACTCCGGTATCGACCCACGAGATACTACTCGTAATGTGAGATTTGATGACATCATGCTTAAACGTTAGATCGCTCCCACCGTTCATACAAACAATCTCAGCTTGAGAGCTAGTATCTGTAGTTTTGGTTGGCTCTTCCTTACGAAGAGCATAGTCAAGATCTATGCACCCTAAATGAAGGAGGATAGCCTCTCTCCAGATTTGTAGTTATCACCATTTAAATTAGGAACCTTATCCTCAACCATCATCAAAGTTTGATCAACTGTAGGTAATTCAATAGACATGCTTACTAAATACTTAATGAGGCACAAACCATCAATAACAATTATAAGTTTACCAATGTAAAACAATAATAAATCATAAATGATCGACATATCATAAAAATCTCCCTGTGATAAAGACATTACATTATTATTCATTATCCTTTAATGATGAACACTAGAAATTATTAATATTTCATAATACCTGTGGGCTATTAAGAATAAGAATAATTTCTATTTCATCCCTAATTCATCAAAAATATAACATTCCCTGTGGGTAAATGTATATACTAATATGATTAACTACAAAACGATGTTATTAACCTTAATATGATCTAACTAATATTCTTAATGCATATATTATCATAATTTAGATGATGCGGCTACTCTAAATTAATCAAAAATATATACGATCATAAACATCAAATAATTTATAACATGATTTGTATATATAACACACAAATCAACGCAAGAATAATACATTATTTATGCATAAAAAAGTAATATATAACATAAAAACCCATCATACAAGCTGTCACCGACTTCCACCGCCACCGTGACTAAAGACGTGCCCCCACGCGCCGCCAGAAGGCAGCACACCTTTCACGCTCCTCACGTGCCTCCACGGTCCTGTCCACGCGCTTGCATGCGCCTACACGCTCACAAACACGCACCACACGCCGCCTGACGCAAACGCAAGATCTGCACGCGCCATGTCTTGACCAGGGTCGGTTTGACCCATTTTGACCGGGTCGATTGACCCGGTTTTGTCCCGTTGGACCGGTTTCGTTGACCGTTTCATTTTTCGTGTTTGACCCGTTGACCGTTCATTGACCGGTCTGACTGTTGACCGGGTCGGGTTTGACCAATGGGTTTGGGTTGGTTTGACCGGTCGTTTGACCCGGTTTGACTTTTGACTTTGATCGGGTCAGTTTGACCCGTTTATCCTATTGGGTCGGTTCTTCTTTGACCCGGTTTTTTTGTCAACTTTTACCCAATTTTTTTAGATTTTCAAACAGCCCGTTTCCGGCCATTTTTTCCGGCGTTTTCGATGGGAAACTTAAATGTGGACATATAACATATATCAGTGACATCCCAAATGACAATTTCGTCTCAAATCGATGCCATAATGGCTTCCAAAACACCCCACATAATTTCTATCCAAAACTTTAAACTAGCATAACTTTGCATCCAGAACTCCGTTTTTGACAAATAATATACCGTTGTGAAAGCTTTTCAACAAGGATTCCAATGACATCAAAATCGAAAAGATTCTATTTATAAAAAAGTTATGCTTGATTTACAGTACGGGTTTTAATGGAAAAATCCTAATTTATGCTATTATTTCAGATTTGCAACAAACAACTTCATGCTAGAGATTCAAATAAAGCTCTGATACCAAATGTAAACATATTCATATTCTAATATTCATTGATAATCAATCAATTACAATATAAATCTATTCCTGACTCTATGCTTCCATGCTTTGATGATCAACCATTAAAGTTATGGGAAAGGAACGGTATATATGCTTCACTTGAATTGAAAAGGAAGGATGATAAAATAGTAACCAAATCCTATCCTTATACAGTTATACTCCTGATGCAGAGGAGGAATTCAGTAAGCAAATACCGGAATGGCTGGAAAAGCAATTGATACGCGCCAGTAAAAGTCCACACTCTTCACCAGCATTCATGGTCATGAATAGAGCTGAGCAGTTAAGAGGTAAAGCGCGGTGGTTATCGATTATAGGCAGTTGAATGAGAAAACCATTGACGATGCTTATAAGATACCAAACAAATCGGCTTGTTTGAATAAAACTAGATTTGGAAAAATCTTTTCCAAATTTGATCTGAAGTCAGGATTCTGGCAGATCAGGATGGCGGAGTCAAGCATTCCTTTGACGGCTTTCACCTGTCTGAAAGGATTGTTTGAATGGATGGTTTTGCCTTTTGGACTTAAGCAAGCACCATCAATATTCCAGAGGAACCTGATTCTTTTCAAGTAGAAGCTTAAATGCCTCGTTTGCTGCCTTATCCCATCCTGGGGGAAGCTTAGCAAAGAAAGTATTCTTCATGACTTCCACCTTTCATAAAGAGTTTTTCCGCCTTTTCCCAATCACCTTGGGTTTCTTTGGCCACAAACTGTGCATATCCTAGAGGCAATCCGGGATATTTTCCCTGCAGACTAGCTGCGAACTAATCCAAAACATCTTGACCACCCATAGTCAATCTGAATCAGGTCTCAACTCCGTTGCAAAGTCTGACTCTTTATATGGTGTAGGATCTGGATCCGGCTGGGACTCGCCGTACCAGTAAGGAATTACCGCCTCAACTTTTTCCAACCACTTATTCACTTTAACTAATTTCTACTAAAGGCATTTTTGTAAATTTTTTTTTTTTTTTTTTTTTTTTTTTTTTTTTTTTTTTTTTTTAAGTACTAATAGAGTTGCAAAACATATCAATCAAATTACTGCTAACTTTTAGAGCAATAACTAAGGAAATGATAAGACTTTCAAAATCATAACTAATCATAATCAAATAAAAACCTCGATGCTACTCTCAACATGCATCTTTAGATCTAGAAAATATTTTAGTGTTATTTCCCAAATTATTGGTTAAAATGTTTAAAAAATGATGTGATTAAAATTCTGTGTTTATATAACATGATTGAAAAATTTATTATTATTATTTTGTTTGTTATTCATTATTATTATATCTAAAGCACAAAAAAAAAAAAAAAATAATAATAATTACTTTTCTGTGAAGTGGATGGCTGCAATCACTGCTTAGAACTTCAAGAGATTACCGTCGCCTGCACAAATTTGAGACAAGCTGCAAATGAGTACAAAGTGTAAAACATATTCATATTCCAATATTCATTGATAATACAATCAATTACAATATAAAATCTATTCCTGGAATATATGCGGAAGTAAATGACAAACCTCCGGCCATAGCAATTGTTGTTTGTTCTCCTTGCTCTTTTATAAATTACGAGATCTTCCACTGACTGCAATATTTTGGAGTGATGGTTTTGAAACTTAAAAAATTAACAAATTCATCATGGGACCTGTAAAGTTCTCTTTCTATATGCAGTTGTCTTTCATCAAAGACAACTGCTCAAGAGACACAACCGTATGACCACATCCACAGGGACCAAAATGTAATATATGAGAATTCCTATATTCATTGATAATACAATCAATTACAATATAAAATCTATTTCTGGATATATGCGGAAGATAAATGACAAAACCTCGGCCATAGCAATGTTGTTGTTCTCCTGCTCTTTTATAAATTACGAGATCTTCCTGATGCAATATTTGGAGTGATGGTTTGAAACTTAAAAAAAAAAAATTGCATAATGGGGACCTGTAAAGTTCTCTTTCTATATGCAGTTGTCTTTCCATCAAAGACAACTGCTCAGAGAACACAACCGTATGACCACATCAACAGGGACCAAATTAATTATATGAGAAGTGTAGGACCATATTGTAAAAAGTCTAACATTTCCCACTTGGTCCCAAACTTGTATATGCGGTATGTTCAATTAGAAGGAGGAAATTACATGAATCATAGCGGTAAGTCCCTTTTAAACAAGTATTACACTTTCTAGTTATACAATGCAATTGTACTCTTTCTAAATAAACGCTTAATGTGGAATATCACTTTCTGAACAAACTCAAATTTTTATTCTAGGTCCTCTAGAATGTTTGTTGTCTCCAACCAAAATGTATACAACTAAAAGAGAAAACAAACTAAATTACAAGTTCAGACTGAAAAGTATTACCTCCATGTGACAAGCGGGACATAGGCCCATTTGAACAACATGATCCTTGAACGTCGTTGGTGGCATGCCTTTCGTTAGAGGATCAGCATCATCTGCTCAGTTGTATGTGTTCAATGAGCACTTCTTTGGCTTTACGTGCTCCTTATTGCTAAGTACTTAATGTCGATGTGTTACATTCGACTTCACTCTATTATTCTTAGCAAAGAATACAGCAGCTGAATTGTCACAATATAACTTGATTTGGCCTAGAGAAACTCAACAACTCAAGCCCCGAAATGAAACTTCTCAACCAAATACCCTGTGTAGTTGCTCAAACAGGAAACAACTCATTCATGGAGAAGTGGCAACTAAAGATTGTTGGCACTTCTCCAAGATATAGACACCTCCGGCGAGCATAAAAACATATCCGGATGTTGATTTCGAGAATCAACGCATCCAGCGAAGTCTGAGTCTGAATATCGACGACTTCTAAAATGTCAGAACGTTTAAAGTAAGCATGAAACCTTTAGTTCCTTGAAGATACCTCATGACCTTCTTTGCAGCTCTCCAATGATCCAAACCTGGAGTACTTTGATATCTTCCTAACATGCCAACTGCAAAAGCGATGTCAGGTCTAGTACAGAATTGAGCATACATTAGGCTTCAACAGCTGAAGCATAAGGAATAGTTTTCATTTGTTCATTTTCAATCTCAAGTGTAGGACATTGGTTCAGATTGAACCTGTCACCCTTAACAATAGGTGCAACACTGGGTGAACAATCTCATCTAAATCTCTCAAGAATTTTATTAATATAGGCTTCTGAGATAGTCCAAAACATGTCGAGACTATCCCTATGAATCTTAATGCCAATGACATAAGATGGCCTCACCATATCCTCATACTAAAATGTTGAGAGAGAAATTGTTTCACCTCATGTAGCAAACCCAAACCATTGGTTGCAAGGAGAATATCATCACATATAACACAAGAAAGAGATTTTACTCCCACTGACCTTGTGGTATATACACTGATCCATGACATTCTCTACAAAACCAAATGAAGAGATAACAGTGTGAAACTTAAATACCATGTTCGGGAGACTTGTTTAAGTCCAAATGGACTTCTAAGCTTGCAAAACAAATGCTCACTATCACTTGAAATGAACCCATCAGGCTGTTTCATAAAACCTCTTACTCCAAATCTCATTGAAAAGCTGTTTTAAAATCCATTTGATGTAAATCTAAATTGAAATGGGCCAACTAATGCCATTATGATACGAAAGGAATTTTTTAGAAACTGGAGAAAATGTTTCTTTGAATCTATTCCTTCCTTTTGCGTGAACCCCTGACAACAAGTCTAGCCTTGTATCTCTCATGTTGCCTAATGAATCCTTTTGGTTTTAAATACCCATTACAAACCAATAGGTTTCTTCCAGTAGGCAAGTCAACAAGGTCCCAAACTGTATTATTGCCATAGAATTCTCTGTCAATCCTGGCATTATACCACAACTCAGATTTACTAGTTCATAGCTTGTAAAAACGTGTCTGGATCATCCCATACCTATGTCATAGTCAGACTTTGCATATACACTTCATAATCAGTAGGAATTGCTGATTCTTTGTTCAGTAGATAGCTTAAGTTGTATCAGCAGTCTCTTGAGACTGTTGCACAACGGTTGGTCCACTTGTATTGGAGGTTGTTCAAAATGATCTTCTAAAACAATCACATCAGAATGTGGATTTGATTGAGTGGTTCCTCATTATTCACCCTGTTTGGATGAACAACCAATCTGTTACTTGTGTGGGAGCATTGTTTGAAACATCAATTTCTCAGAGACTGAGTCTCTGATTGATCCACTACAGACCACATCATTTTTCAAGAAAATTGGCATTTCTTGATTCAACAATTTACTGGAATGGTTAGGACAATAAAACTTATATCCTTGGATTTTTTCGCATATCCAATAAAATATGCAGTAATAGTCTAGGATCAAATTCCGTTCTGTGGATTATAAACTCTAACTCAACGGCAACCCAGATGCGTAAATGACTTAAACTTGGTTTCAAACCTTTCCATAATTTGAATGGCGTTTTGGGAACCGCCTTAGGGAGGACCGGTTTAATATACGCTGCAGTTTTTAGAGCTTCAATCCACAAAGAATGAGGATTGGAGTTACTTAGCAACTCCGTACCATATCCATTAATGTTCTATTTCTCCGTTCTGCTAAACCATCTGAGATGGTGTGCCAGGCAAGGTGTACTGAGCACAATACCTTGCTATTGAAGAAATTTAGCAAATGGACCAAGTGCTTGTCCTATACCAGTGTATCTACCATAATATTCACCACCTCTATCAGATCTCACGATCTTAATTGTTTTCCACATTGTTCTCTACTTCTGCTTATATATTTGAAAGCATCCAACGCTTCATCCTTGTGATAAAGATATAGAGATACATATATCGTGAGTATCATCAATAAAGGTGATGAAAATTTCTGACATATAGAGCTCATGAGGGCAACAAAATATCTGTGTGTAGATTTCTAAAGTTCAGAACTCTTCCTGGCACCCTTCTTGGATTTGTTAGTCTGCTTTCCTTTAATGCAGTCTACACAAGTATCAAAGTCAGTAAAGTCAAGAGTTTCAAGAACTCCAGCATTTACCAACCTTTTAATCCTATCATGGAGATTGTCCTAATCTCCTATGCCCACAAAAAGAAGAGTTTTCATACTAATATACGTTTCATAACAGTGTTAGCATGTGAAGTCATAAGACTATAAGGAACAGTATCACTTAAATGAATTTTAAACAAACCTCAATCAAAGTACCATTTCCAACAATAGATGAGGTCTTAATTAAATTAAAAGAACTACCAAAAAGTGAAAGAGTATCCACATGGTACAAGTTTAGAAACTGAAATTAAATTCCTAGAAAAACTAGGGAATAAAAGGTTCGTTCCAAAATCCAAAACATAATTAGTACTTAAAATAAGTCTAAAAGTGTCCAACAGCTTCAACGTGAAGGCACTTATTTCAGAATAGTCTGCATTCACTTCCCATGGCTTCCTTTGATCCTAAAACCCTGTTGGTATTAGAAACAGGATGTAGAACCAGATCAATCCACCAATCATTATGTAACACAAATCATATTAGATTCATAACACACAGAGATAAGAGGTTACCTTTTATCAAGCCAGGCTTTCTTTAGGACAACCTTTCTTCATGTGTGCCCGTCTTTTACAGAAGAAAACACTTGATATTGTCCTATTACCTTTGCTCACAATTTCGGCATCTTGGCTTTTCCCTTCCACTTCTATCTTATTGAAGTGTACTTGACATTTCCTGTCACCAGATGTGCAGTTTCATTCCTTCTGAAGCAGTCTCTCCTCCTCCGACACACATGGTCCAAAAGCTCATTGATTGACCATTTATCCTTCTGTGTGTTGATAAGATATCTTGAAAGGAGTATAATGAGACGAGAGAGAGTTCAGGACATAATGCACCAGGAAATCATCATAATCACCATCTGAAGGGATTCAACTGAGCAGTATATCCCTTATTTTCATAATATGCTCACGGACTCTTAAACCAGTCAACTCATGGATGTCATCTACTCATTAGGATGCTTCCAATGCCTTGTCTGTGTTTCAAACTGTGCATGAATTGACTCCATAAGATCCTTGACATTTTCACACTCCGGATCGACCACGGATACTACTCGTAATGTGAGATTTGATGAAATCATGCTTAAACGGTTAGATCGCTCCCACCGTTCATACAAGCAATCTCAGCTTGAGAGCTAGTATCTGTAGGTGTTGGTGGCTCTTCCTTACGAAGAGCATAGTCAAGATCTAGCACCTAAATGAAGGAGGATAGCCTCTCTCCAGGATTGTAGTTATCACCATTTAATTAGGAACCTATCCTCAACCATCATCAAGTTTGATCAACTGTAGGTTATCAATAGACATGCTACTAAAAAATTATGAGGCACAAACCATCAATAACAATTATAAGTTTACCAATGTAAAACAATAATAAATCATAAATGAACGACATATCATAAAAATCTCCTGTGGATAAAGACATTACATATATGATTCATTATCCTTTAATGATGAAACTAGAAATTATTAAATTCATAATACCTGTGGGCTATTAAGAAATAAGAATAATTCTATTTCATCCCTAATTAATCATAAAAAATATAACATTCCCTGTGGGTAAATGATTATACTAATATGATTAACTACAAAACGATGTTATTAACCTAATATGATCAAAACTAATATTTCTTAAGCATATATATCATAATTTAGATGATGCGGCTACTCTAAATTAATCAAAAATATTACGATCATAAAACATCAAATAATTATAACATGAATTTGTATAATATAACACAAATCAACGCAAGAATAATACATTATTATGCATAAAAAAAAGTAATATATAACATAAAAAACCATCATACAAGCTGTCACCGACTTCACGCGCCACCGTGGACTAAAGGACGTGCCCCACGCGCCGCCAGAAGGCAGCACACACTTCACGCTCCCTCACGGCCTCCACGGTCCTGTCACGCGCTTGCATGCGCCTAAACGCGCACAAACACGCCCCATCACGCGCCTGACGCAAAAGCAGATCTGCAGCGCCGGTCTTGACCAGGGTGGTTGACCCATTTTGACCGGGTCGATTGACCCGGTTTGTCCCGTTGGACCGGTTCGTTGACCGGTTCATTTTTCGGTTTGACCCGTTGACCGGTTCATGACCGGTCTGGACTGTTGACGGGTCGGTTGACCAATGGGTTGGGGTTGGGTTGGACGGTCGTTTGACGGTGGGACTTTTGTTTGATCGGGTCAGTTTGACCCGTTATCTATTGGGTCGGTTCTTCTGCCCCCGGTTTTCTGCAACTTTACCCAATTTTTTAGATTTTCAACAGCCCGTTGGCCTTTTTCCGGCGTTTCGATGGGAAACTTAAATGTGGACATATATAACATATATCAGTGACATCCAAATGCACATTTCGTCCTAAATCGATGCCATAAATGGCTTCCGAAAACACCCAAACAATAATTTCTATCCAAAACTTAAAACTAGCATAACTTTGCATCCAGAACTCCGTTTTGACAATAATATACCGTTGGAAAGCTTTTTCAACAAGGATTCCAATGACATCAAAATCGAAAAACAGATCTATTTATAATAAAAGTTATGCTTGATTTACAGTACGGGTTTTAATGGAAAAAATCCTAATTTTATGCAATATTTTTTAGATTTGCAACAAACAACTTCATGCTAGGCAGAGATTCAAATAAAGCTCTGATACCAAATGTAAAACATATTCATATTCTAATATTCATTGTAATACAATCAATTACAATATAAAACTATTCCTGGGATATATGCGGAAGTAAATGACCAACCTCCGGCCATAGCAATTGTTGTTTGTTTCCTTGCTCTTTTATAAATTAAGAGATCTTCCACTGACTGCAATATTTTGAGTGATGGTTTGAAACTTAAAAAATAAAAATTGCACAATGGGGACCTGTAAAGTTCTCTTCTTATATGCAGTTGTCTTTCCATCAAAGACAACTGCTCAAGAGACACAACCGTATGACCACATCAACAGGGACCAAATGTAATTATATGAGAAGTGTAGGACCATATTGTTAAAAGTCTAACACAAAGAACTCAGTAATCTATGTTTTTTTCTCATATTTAATTTTCAATATCCTTTTCTTTTTTCATACGAAAGCAAATTGAAATAATTGAAGTGGCCTATACAGAAAACCCATATCTAATCTGGCAAAAATCAGAAGAAAAATTAACAGTTGTAAAAAAAAAGTAAACGACTTTTTCCCACCCAAGGTTTGGCCTTAATGACACTTCCCACCCAAAAAGTTTCAAATTACCACTTTTCCACCAAGTAATATTTCCTTACTACCAAAGCCGATTCGGGTGACGGAAATTATTTGCGTCACCACCATTTGAACCTCCAGTTTCCTCTCTATAAAAACTCTTCTCACTCTAAATCTGATTTCTCACACGATGTTGGTCACTACAAAACTAGAGTTTCCTATTCTTAGTTGGATTTTCGGATGATTTCAACAGCAAACATTCAATTGGTCACATATCATCGATCCATGGCCTCACTCTATAAATCCCTCTCACACTGGCTCCTGGTAAACTAGAGAATGTGGCTAAGAAAGTAAAGTATATTTGAATATTGATGGAATATAAATTTTGGTAAAAAAGTGGTATTTTCAAACTTTTGGGTATAAAAAAGTCGTTGTTCTAAAAATAAAAATGAAATCATCCTAATCGAGAGTTTGCAAGTTGTAACTTCGAAATGCATCGAACTCTGTAACTTCAAATCTTGATGACCTAAGAGCAAGAAGATGAGGGAAAATAAATGCGATGGGAAAGTGGAAATGACTTTCTTCCCAGCTTACGAGGAGTCTAATTTCCAAATTTTTACTTATATTAGATATGATGACAGCAAATGTAATTGTTGATCAATCTGTCTCTACCTAGAAAAAGAGTGCTCCAGTAGACTTTTCAGGGCACAAGTCTTTGGCCTCATATGTGGAAAAAACTCACTTAGTCTCGTCAATGGAATACCTTCAAAGACTTCAACTAAATCAAGTCTAGCAAGTCACTTTGATTGATAATTACGCACAAAGTCTTAATACAATAGCATAAGTCTTTGAAGTATTCACAAGGTCAGTAATCTAAGACTCGTTACCGGTCCACATTTTGTGACATATATAACATATTTTTCAATTGGCGGATTAGAAGAAAGCGTCTTTTAACTTAAAACAACTTAAACCTTATAAACTAGATCCAAACTTATTATTTTATGTATAGAATGGAACAGAAATTCTGACTCCCCTTTCATCACTGATCACAAACTTGCACAAATTACTAGTATTGTGCTTTAAGAATCTGAACTTTCATTGTCAACATCAAACTTTTATTGAGAAAACTTCAGTTCATTCATTTTCCAAGGAGTTGAAAATCTCAGTCTATTTATTTGTAGCAGGGCCAGTAAATGGGTGGACATGGTGAAGCTTGGTACATAAGTTATAAAGGTTGGAAAATTGATTGGACAAATAATTGACAAAGTGAGGCTCATTTAGCTTTCTGAAAGTCAGTTTCCTATATTGAAGAAAAGTCTCACTCACTCTTTATTGCGGTATTAAATTCTTCACGTATTCCTTGGGTTTGAACCTGATCATACTCCAAAGATGATCCAATGAACTTAAGAAATATGTCAGAATTTTAGATGAATATGGAATTGGAAACTCATTTTAAACTTCTCCAAATGGCAAAAACTAAGTGGGTCATTTCAGCCTTTTGTAGTGATTTTCTTTTAATTTTTTTTTTAAAAAAAAAAAAATTAGGTTTTGATAAAGGAGATAAGGCCAAAGTGTCTTGGAATTGTTCTACTTTAGCTACTTATGGGTCATAGGATAGTTTTTCTTGATAAAATTTAGATTAATAAAATAGTAATAAGATAGTTTAGTTTGGTAATTGATAATAATGTATTCGTTCGAAGTGCTATTAGATGTTCAAATAGTAATAGGATAGTTTAATTTTGTAATTGATAATAATGTAATTGATCAAATAGTATTACTGTTCAAAGTACTATTAGATGTTAAAAAATGTATTTGTTTGTGGACATAAGTTATTAAGTAGAAGTGCTTTTGAAGAACTGCTATTGAGTAAAAGTGCTTTTCTTAAGGGCTCTTAAGAGAGCTTCTGTGAAAAAATCTATCCGGTGTTTTAACAGAACCCACTTTGAGGGGGTTTTTTTTTTCTTTTCCCAATAAAAGTAAAAGAAAAAGTATGTATGAAGTGCTCCTAACACTGCTGTACTTTCTTTTTCAAAATTGAATAGTATGTCCTATCAAAATGAGGGTGACCGATTTCGGGTATCCTATATTTTTCAAGAGAATCGAGACCAGAACCTGAATTGTACAGTGTATGTTCCCAAAAAAGGAATCAAAATCGGAATCGCATAGTGCAGGTTCTTAACTTCAAGGAACCGGAACCTAAAATGCAGGTTCCGATTCCTTTCCCGGGTACCCTATAAAAAATCAATTACCCCTCTATTAGTTTAAAAAATGACAAAAATACCTTAAAAGTTTACAAATAAACCCCTAACAAATTTTGATTACTCATTTGTGTCCAATGTAACTCATAAATCCTCTAATCTCTAGGAAACACTTGAATTCAATCAATTCACATAAAATTTCTCAATCAAAACTACGACACAAACAATTATTCATCTGTAAATTGTTAATTTAATGTTATAAATTGTTATTGTTTATAATGTAATATAATAATATTGTAATTAATTAAGTAATTATTTAATTATAATGTAATGTTATAATTAATTAAGTAATCATACTATACATGTATAATATAATGTTATAATTAATTAAATTTCTAATTATTTAATTAAATATTGTACTAATGTTTATAATATAATGTTATAATTAATTAAGTAATCATACTATAAATTTATGATGTAATGTTAATTTAATTAAATTTTTTAACCATTTAATTAAGTAATGTACTAATAACTAATGTAGTAAATTAATAATATTTATAATGTAATATTATAAATTTATAAGTAATTAAGTAATCATTTAACTATATAATGCTATAATTAATTAAGTGATCATAATATAATGTAATATAATAATGTTATAATTAATTACGTAATAATTTAATAAAGTAATTATTTATTTATAATGTAATGTTACAATTAATTAAGTAATTGTACTATAAATTTATAATATAATGTTAATATGTTATAATTAATTAAATTTATAATTATTTAATTAAGTATTGTGTTAATGTTTATGTAGTAAATTATTAATGTTTATAATATAATGTCATAATCAATTAAGTAATCATTTAATTATATAATGTTATAATTAATTATGTGATCATACTATAATGTAATGTTATAATGAATTAAGAAATCATACTATAAATATATAATTTAATATCGTAATTAATTAAATTTCTAATCATTTAATTAATATACTATTGTTTATAATAGAATGTTTTAATTGATTAAGTAATTATATTATAAATCTGTAATGGAATGTTTTAATTGATTAAGTAGTCATACTATAACTCTATAACAGAATGTTATAATTAATTAAATTTTTAATCATTTCATTAAGTAATGTAATAATGTAATAAATTACTAATGTTAATAATGTAATGTTATAAATTTATAGCTAATTAAGTAATCATTTAACTATGTAATGTTATAATTAATTAAGTGATCATAATATAATATAATGTAATAATGTTATAATTTAATTAAGTAATTATTTAACTACAATATAATATTTAATTAATTAAATTTTTAATCATTTAATTAAGTAATCATTTGTTTATAATGTAATGTTTATAATATAATGTCATAATCAATTAAATAATCATGTAATTATGTAATGTTATTATTAATTATGTAATCATACTATAATGAATTAAGTAATTATATTATAAATCTTTAATATGCTATTATAATTAATTTGTTTATAATATAATATTATAATTAATTAAGTAATCATTTAATTATAATGTAATGTTACAATTAATTAAGTAATCGTACTATAAAATTAAAATGTAATGTTATAATTAATTAAATTTCTAATCATTTAATTAAGTATTGTGTTAATGTTTATATAGTAAATTAGTAATTATTAATGTTTATAATATAATTTTATAATCAATTAAGTAATTATTTAATTATATGATCATACTATAATCTAATGTTATAGTGAATTAAGTAATCAAACTATAAATCTTTAATGTAATGTAATAGCCACTTTCTACTCAAATACTCATAATAAAATACTAATAAAATAATATAAAGAAATTGGACCCAAAATTTTTCTTTTTATTAAATATATATATATATTCTTTATAAACATATACATTTTTACACAAACTTATAATGTGTACAAAAGATATTAAAACATGGTGGACAGTGTAACCGCTTTCCCTCGCGTGTCGACGTCCATCCGACTGCGTTCTCACCTAGATCCTGCAAAACATAGGAAAACAACGGGGTGAGCATTAAAATAATGCTCAGTAAGTAAATCCTCTACTCATCTATCCCCGTAACTCTCTCTCTCGAATTCTTTCTTTACGACTTCTCATTCAATTTCTCTTGGGTACTTCTCTCTCTCTTTCTCTTTCACTTAGAACGCTTTTCTATTACCTCTCTTTAGTAAGTCACGACCCCATCTTACCTGGGGCACGGCCGGGACTCACTCCCACTCTACGTGACCTCAACTCATTCTAGCCGATCGGATTCAGTTATGCATGGATTCGGAACCCTTGGCCATGTGAGTGTATAATCTCTCTCTCGGGTACTCGGGTATAGCCCTCATCCGCATGCACTCTCACGGGCTACACCACTTCTCTATCTGATACTCGTGCCGCTCTCTCAATGCGGCGTACATGCGGGAATACTCTACCCATTACTCACGAGTTCCCCATCGCACAACCTACTCTATTCTCTTTCTCTTAACTCTTAAGTAGCTTATACTCAAATTCTCTACTAATTCTCAAGCTACTTCTTAGTGTATAACTAGCTTATGCTCACTAATACACCAATGAAATGCCAAATACAAGATTTCCTCAAAACAGTCATTCTGCACAAGTCAACTAAAAAGGCCATAACTTTCGTTATACACCTCGGATTGCTACGGTTTTGGTCTCGTTTTAAAGCTTAGAAACAGGGCTATAACTTCTATGTTTTGGTCTCAGCCCAGTTCAGTCCGTAAGATACCCAAAAATTACTTAGAAAGTTACGGCAGTGACAGGGCAGATTTCACCTGGCATTTCATCAAGCAACTCTGTGCATATACACTCTCTACTAAATTACTACTATACTTCATTCTCTATCCATCCAAAATGGGGGAAAACTCCCTCAAATACTCATAATCCCTGTCAAGAAAAGCACTTCCAAATAGATTCACAACAACATCTCTCAAGCTTCATCCAAATCCATTTCTCAAAACACATTAAAACACTTCTCATACATGGAACTTATCCACCAACACAAATAGCTACTCATCTCAACTCAATTTTCTCATCAATCATACTACATACTGATCATGCATACATCTCTACTCAAAAGCTTATTCAAACTCAAGTTGGTTGGATTACTTACCTTGTCAAAAGGTGACTTCTTTAGCACTTTTCCTTTCCTTTGTGTCCTGTCTCTTCTCTACACTCAAAACAACAACAAGAACAATAACAACCAAATAAGCCTTCACTATAACTATAAGAAAACTCACATCTAAGCATGCATCCTTACCTTAGGAAGTTTTAGATGAAATCTCTACTCAAAATTACCCAAAAACTCCTTAAATCCCTTAGAAATTTGGAAGATTTGATGGAGAAATGAGAGAACTTAGGCAATGGAAGAGCGGTGGAAATGAATGAATAAAGGGTTTCTCTACACTTAACCCTTTTAGCTCATATTATAAGCATCATTTCCCATTTTGCCCTTGCCCTTCCTGGAAATTCCTATATATCCTTTGATTCTTTTCAAATACAACCCCATCCAAACACATCTCTACTAAATTTCCTTACTTTTACTCCCCACTTTCCTACTAATTAGGGGTAGAATGGTCATTGTGCCAAAAGAAGAATTCTCTAGAAAACTCAAGAAACTTTGTATTAGGCTCGTCGCCCGGCGAAGAACTTTCTGTCGCCCCGGCGAAACAGGGCAGAACCTACCCGTGGGTGCAGCTCTTCCTCGCCGCGCGAAACTTCTTCTTCGCCCCGGCGAAGATTGGATTTTTCAAATTTCACCAAATTCAACCAATTCAAGGCAACCATTCAATCAACTCAACATACAAACTCATTGAAACTGAATAGTAAACTTTTAACTAATCCAAATCTTAAATGGTACCTCAAGTGGGATATTACATGTAATATTAATTAATTAAATTTTTAATCATTTAATTGTAATGTAATAATGTAATAAATTACTAATGTTTATAATGTAATGTTATAAATTTATAACTAATTAAGTAATCATTTAACTATGTAATACTATAATTAATTAAGTGATCATAATATAATGTATGTAATAATGTTATAATTTAATAAGTAATTATTTACTATAATGTAATGCTTAATTAATTAAATCTCTAATTATTTAATTAAGTAATCATTTGTTTATAATGTAATGTTATAATTAATTAAATATTTAATAATTTAATTAAGTATTATGCTAATGTTTATGTAGTAAATTAGTAATTACTATTTACTAATGTTTATAATATAATGTCATAATCAATCAAGTAATCATTTAATTATGTAATGTTATAATTAATTAAGTAATTAACTAATTGTACCATAAATCTATAATGTAAGGCTAATAATTAATTAATTTTTAATTATTTAATTAGTAATATACTAGTAATCAATTATGTAATGATATAATTAATTATACTATAAATCAATTCATGTATAAAATTATAATTAATTAAATAATCATTTAACTATAATGTAATGTTATAATTGATTAAGTATGATATTTAACTAGTAATTAAAGTTATTAATGTTTAGCAATTTATCATATATAATTAATTAATTGCTAATTTACTATACATATACTTAGAACTTGATAATTGAAGTAAATAACTAAATATATTATTATTCAATCAAATATAATATTTTATTCAAAAATAATTCTTTTAATAACATTAAAACACTTTTAGTTGAATCATAATTCCAATTATACACTTAATTAATCAAAACTTTAATATTAATATATTATAATATATTAAAGTTTTAATATGGTGTAGTTTATATGTAATAAATATCATTGTATATTTATTTAATTAGATTATTCTAAAATGTTAACTTTTTTTATTTTAAATTTTTTATATGTAAAATAATGAAACTCCCATTATTCACAAATATTTCATTGGAGCCCAGGTTCCAAAACAGATTCTAAAATAGGTTCCCAAATAGGTTTCAAAAATCGATTCCAAATCGGGTACCGGCTACAGGTTCCAAACCGGGTACCCGTTTCAGGTTCTTTTCCCAGGTTCCGGTTTTGGTTCCTCCACACATAAAAACTGGAACTGGAACCGCACAGTGTCGGTTCCAATAAAATGGAACCAAAACCTACTCGTACAATGCCGATTCCAATAAAATGGAACCGAAACCTACCCGTATAGTATCGGTTTCGAGTAGGTTCTGATTCTGGTTCTAGTTCTGCTCGCAGGTTTCGGTTCTATCTGCTACCCGTGTTCATCCCTAATCAAAATCCTTTGGATGCTCAGCTTCAAATTTTAATACTCTCACATATTCTTTTTTCTAAAAATTTCCAAGTCATGTTCTTCTCTAAATTCCTAGTTCAGAAAAATCTTTGTGCATAAATGTTTAAAAATTTGTATACAAACTGTTTCAAAAACGTCTAGTTGACTAATAAAATGGACACCTAAACACCTCACCGAACGTTGTATCCTTATGAATTTAACTTTATATACAGTAGAATCTTTTTATATTCATAATGTGAGACCAAATTAATTTTATTACTATGAGGAGATTATAACTTAATAAATGTATAACTACAAAAAGTATCCTTTTGACTTAGTTATCATTAGTGTAAGTAGTATAAAAGTAAAATATGCATTACATTATTAATTAATTAATAGAGCATGCCAAATTCAAGGTATAGACATTGATAAAAAAGACTCATATAGTTTCAAAAAATTAATACAAGTACCTATGTAGTGTTGGGACTATGCAAAGTCATCTTAAAGTCTAAAATTCTGCAATCTCTTTAATGTTTTTTTGTCAATGTAAATTCTATAAATACATTGTACTATAATACAACACATGCAATCTTTAACCAATTCAAGTAACATAACATATATTTTTTTACAATATACAGATAATTATTATTATCTAAAGGCAAGTTCCTCAAGACAAGATTTAGAAAAATTATAACTTATTGCAATATAAAATTTATTCTTATTTATAATTTACTCAAGTTGAAACTAGACTTTGCCGTGACTATTATTTTTATATTGAGTATTACTGTGGAAAAGTTTAAACTTCATATGTTTCTCATCATTATTATAATATACCTAACAGGCACAACTCGAGCAAAAGGACAACAGAACTCTAAAAAGTTCAAAGTTTCGAACATGTGATTAGAACAAACATTGGTGCTAATTACAGAGAAGGTTCAGAGTATTTGTTTACAGAAAGATAGGAGCTCTGAAACTAGCAGATACTTCTTATTTTCCATTAAGCACATAGTAATTGTTTACACGAGTTTTTCCTGTACTACTTCTTCAACAAGGAAACATACAGAAGTAAAAACATACAACACAAAGTTTACTATAGTCTACCAACAACACTTATTCTTCACTAGCTTCTGGTACCTTCTCATAAATTACTTCCAGCTCCCTGAACCTCCGAGGAAAGAAGCATCGCCCGCCAAATCTCCGCTGGAGGTATATGATTGCTGCAAAAAGGATACCCACTAGCGGGATAGTGACATCCCAAGCAGTGGAGTAAAAATCTGCAGCATGGTCTGCATATATGTATGAACCGTCAAAATTCTGAACATAGTTCTGAGCCCTGTAAAGGTCATATGCATGTGGCACCAACCGAACGAAAGTGAATCCGATGTAAAACAAACGAGAAAGTACATTTTCTCTTGAGTTGTAGAACATGTTGAGGAGGATTTGTGGGAAAAGGAAACCATCCAGGATGAAACCAGCATAGGATCTCAAGTCCCTCCAAAGAGAATGCTGGTTGTCATCAAATCGAGAAGAATAATAATATCGCGTTGCAAACCCAACATTGTTGTTCCTCCAGCTTGCATAAAAAGTTATTAAACCCCCAGCTAGATATAATGGCAAAGACACAAATAATGCCTTCTTCTCAGCAGCCCACAAGGCCTTATGGTTGTTGTCACCCATTCGTTTGGACAATGAAAGCTGGAGAAGACGAAATTGTAACAGAAAAGCCACCATCGTGATTATTCTTACAATCACTTCGTGCACTTCTAGCCATCCTCCACTTCCAAGGAAGACACTTTGGCGATTGCGGGTTCGTAAGAACAAGGCTTCAAAGTTCAACACAAGAACTATCATGTGACCCAAAGTGAGAATTGTGAGCATGAGAAGTGAAATGAAAGGCAGAACTCCGGGGTTCCTTTTCACATACAAAAGTTGGAACACCACAAAAACGCAGGCAAGTGTATTGGAGACCAGAGCCATGAGGATCTCCAAATCCATCCGCCATATTGATTGTCTTTCCAGGAAGGTGTAAGAAGCAGTTGAAGTGACATAGAGAGGCTTAAAGTAAAGAGGATCAGATTTGTTGCGAGCGCTTGTGATGGTTCCCCTGATATAGACTCCATCTTTCTTCGCATTTAGTGGAGGAAACTGAAGATGGACAAGAACCTCGCAGTCCATTGAATCGTTTGTCAGTTTCTGATTGCTCAATGCAAGATATCTGCAGCCAACCATGCGAAGGCATCCAGTCTCAGGATCATAAAGCCCTTCAACAAATATTTCTACTCGCCCGTATTTCTCACTCAAGGATGTATTGAATAGGGTTTTGACACGATCCAATCGCGCATAGTAATATGGTGAGAGGCTTATTTTGTAGCTGATGTTGAGTGGTCTAGTAATGCTGGTATTCCCTTCAACGCCAGAACTCACGGGTCTCGAGCTTGAGAATGGCTTGGAGGAATATTCTGACGACTGGGAAATTTGATCGCCAATAGAGATCTGAAATGAAGAACCCCACCCAATTTCCTGTCTAGAGTTTCTGACTGACATATCAAAGCTCATTTCATAAGAGTACCCATCCGGGTATTTTTCCCCACCATTTCTAATGGGTAACTTCTTCGTCAAGCATGAAATATTTTTCACTTTCTCAATTGCTGTGTACATATACTTCAGTCCTGGAAGCCGTAGCCAACCATCTTCGGTACTTCGGAACAAAATTCTGTCAAAGTAACCCACACCATTCTCAGTTTTCTGACTCCAAATTTGGCCTAACATGGCAGTTCTGTTTCTGATTGACCAGATTGTAGGAAATCTCAAGGTCAACCTTATGGAACAATCCTCAACATGAGAGTCCTCCAAGGCACCATTGGTGTTCAAGATTCTGCAAGCAACAACACATAGCCGATTCTTCTTCCAATCCCACGTTCCTTCCCCAACGAACGTTGTGTTTGGATCGAAAGGGCTGTAATAGTAATACCCAGAATAGCTACTGTTGGAAAATTCCACCAAAAACCTTAAATTTCGTCCATCCGCTGAACACTGTAGCTTATTCAAAGACATCACTCGTGGCAAATATCCAACACCGTCACCAAAAGGATTGCAAGTCTTTGTAGAATTGCAATCACTTTCATACTCCAACTCAAAAGTGGTGTATGCCCTCTCAAAGATTGAACAAACAGTTGTACTCACCTGTAAACGGAGTGATGAGTTCGCTTCTGCAACATTCTTCTCACCAGAAAACTCATTTTCGATCAAGTCTTTTGAAGCCTTAGTGTACTTGTAGTTTACTTCAGGAAATATCAACAAGGAAATTGGTTCGAAATAACTGGAATCATCAGCAGAACTCAAGCTCTGAAGAGTTCCACTAACCAGACTGGTAATATCACTTGAATTCCTTACACCATTAAGCTTAAGGACAGCAGTACGATGAAGAATATTACCTTCTGGAGAGAAACTAGAACTTGATCCCACCATGCACAGCTTCCCGGAAGAATTTGACCAGAATCCTTTTAAACTGAAACTCAAAGCACCCTGTCCAGAGCTCATAGTCCTGAAGACTGATTGAGAATATATCATACCCGGAGCCCTAAGATTCAGGTTCCAGCTATTGAAGATCAAGCTCCCATCAACCTTGAAGACACCGGGATGACCAGTGCTATAGACATCCTCAGTCTGAAACGACATCGTTTTCCGCTCACTTGATGAGTATTGAGATGGGTTTGGATTCAAGATTTTATCCCCACCTTCGTAGTAACCATATTGGCCGGTTGGAAACGGCAAGGTGGTGAATTCAGGATCATTTGGAGTTAACTCAGGGACAACTGAAGCACAGTGATCAGAATAAGAGATTTCACTTCCACTGCAAGACACTATGGTTGCATATAAGAGTGCAGAAAGAAGTAGGAAAGAGTTGAGGGAAGAAGCGACTGAGGAATAAGCCATAGTCAGAGAAAATAGTTCTTCAAGCAAGAAGATGAAACTAAAGAAGAAAGTTAAGTCACCATAAGGATTTGGGACTCAACTGAAGTCTATTTATCTCTTATCTATCTCACCATCAGTCCTCTCCCTAGAAAAAAGAGTGCTCCAGTAGACTTTTCAGGGCACAAGTCTTTGGACTCCTATGTGGAAAAACCTCACTTAGTCTTCGTCAATGGCAGCATCTGTGGCTGTCTTGCACCACATTAAATAGCTTCAAAGACTTCAACTAAATCAAGTCTAGCAGGTCACTTTTGTTTGATAATTACACACAAAGTCTAATACAATTAGCATAAGTCTTTGAAGTATTTCACAAGGTCTAGTTAATCTAAGACTCGTTACCGGTCCACATTTTGTGCCATTATATACATATTTTCAATTGGCAGGAGTTAGAAGAAATTGTCAAATGATATTATGGGCGTTTTAGGTCTGCACAGATTTATTTTTGGGCTTAACACAAGCGGCTTTTAACTTAAAATAACTTAAACCTTATAAACTAGATCCCAAACTTATCGCTTAATATAGTATATTACAGAAATTCTCTGACTCCCCTTTCATCACTTATCACAAACTTGCACAAGTTACTAGTATTGTGCTTTAAGAATCTGAACGTTCATTGTCAACATTAATCTTTTATTGAGAAAACTTTAGTTCATTCATTTTCCAAGGAGTTGAAAATCTCAGTATATTTATTTGTAGTAGGGCCAGTAAATGGGTGGACATGGTGAAGCTTGGTACATAAGTTATAAAGGTTGGAAAATTGGTTGGACAAATTATTGACAATGTGAACCTAGTCAGTTTCCTATATGGAAGAAAAGTCTCTCACTCACTTTTTATTGAGGTATTAAATTCTTCACGTATTCCTTGGGTTTGAACCTGATCATACTCCAAAGATGATCCAATGAACTTGAGAAATATGTCAGAATTTTAGATGAATATGGAATTGGTAACTAATTTCAAACTTCTCCAAATGGCAAAAATTAAGTGGGTAATTTCGGTTTCTTGTGGTTATTTTCTTTTGAAAAAAAATTTAGGTTTTGATAAAGGAGATAAGGCCAAAGTGTCTTGGAATTGTTCTACTTCAGCTACTTTATTGATGATTTGGCAAGAAAGGAAACAAAAGGATTTTTGGAGATAGTATGAAGAAAACATCATTATTTTATGTGACAAAATTCGTTTACTTTCTTCTCTTTGGGCATCCCTCTAAGGTTTTCCAAGATACTTCTTTATTTTTTCCATTAGTTTGGATTGAGAAGCGGTTTTGGTTAATAAGTTGAGATCACTAATTTAAAACCTGGACCGGATCGGACTGGACTGGTCTAACTAAGACCCGGCAACCTCTCCCGTCTGATTCAGGTTTGAGGGGGTTTTTGATATTTTACAAAGTTGAGACTAATTTGTAATTTCTGGGGTGTTTTTGATATTTCAAAATTTTAAGGACTAATGATTGTTTTGTGGCATTTTTGAAATAAATTAAAAATTTAGAGCCTAATTTGTAATTTTGTAGGGGTATTTTTGTAATATATTAAAATTTGAGAGACTACTTTTAATTTTTTTTAAATAATTTTATTGCTGACATCACTTGTCCAAATTATTTTTAAAAAATCTGAATCGGTTGACCATGATCCGATCACCTTGTCAAGTCTGAGAACTGTTGGGTTTTAAAATAATGGTTGAGATATGAATCCATATCCTACTCCTGTTGTGTTGGGCTTGAGGATTTCCATTTATCTCAAACATTATTCCAGTAATTTGACAAAGTAATCTCAAAACCCCTAAAGCAATCTGAAATTTTGTTTTTGTTTTTTTTTTTTTTTTAAAAGATTTGTTTTCCCTCGAATAGTTTTTAGTTAAATAGCAAGGTTTAGTCTGTGTCATTCACACTGGTAAAAGTCTTAATCGGAAGAGTTCAAGAGCATTATAAATATTATTTTTGGAGATCCATAAGTAAAAATTTCAGATTGCAATAACATTATCCAAACTAAGTTATTTTTCTCTTTCATAAATCAATGCAGACATGTTTGTGTTAGATGAACGGCAGGCTTGAACATTTGATTGGAACATATATGTTTACGTCAAGATAATATCAACATTTCTGGTTCAAGGAACACTCCGTCTACTTACACCCTCAAAAGTCAAATAAATATCAACTGAAGATAGTGTTATAATATTTCAGATATTTCAATAGTTGTATGGTATATAATTTAGAGTTTTTGGACGCAACTGTGAGTAACAGATTGAAACTGTTTTGTTTTTGTTGTAATTTATTCAGCCTTCTCTATCATTACCTTTCATGATATACAAGCCACGGCCGGCTTGGAAAGTGTTGGAAATTAGCAGCCAATAAAACCAATTTTCAGGGTTCTAATTTCATAAGACAAAAGAAGAAGATGAACTTGTTAAAAGGAGAACAATTATATTCATTAAACTCAATTAAAACATACATCTTACATCCCAGTTTTAAAGGGATAACTAAAAATAACCGAAACACAAATAGTTACAAAATAATAAAACTGAAAATAACTTCTATTTGATTTTATCTAAAACTGAAATTCTAAATCATGTCGTGGTACAATGCCGTGGCTTTAAGCATTCTGGAATTTTAGGTTCCAGCTTCTTTCTTGTGTGTCGGGGCACTGTGCCCCAACACGATTCCCTTCTACCAAAACGTGTTCGTTGTTTAACAAAAAGATATATGCATCAAAATAAAATAATCCTTGTTTTTTATGATCTTCAAAGTCAACATATACTTGGAAAAACAAACGAAACTTTAATGATTATATTAGTTTAAAAAGTATGTGATAATTTATTGATGTTCTATGTGTAGACGTAAAAATTTACTTGTATAGAATGAGAGACTGATAATATTTGTTGGCCTTAACACTACGTTAATAACTTCATGATAATTGTGGAAGAATTCTCTCATTCCTCTGTCATCAGCAACTACTAAAATTTATTACTACTGATTTTTTTTAATGATTATTTTGATTTCAAACTCTTAGAATTCTAAGAAGAAAGTTTCCTGAATTTCATTAATAATGTTCATCTAAACAAAATTTATGAACCTTATTTATTAAACAGATAATATTCTCATCCAATTAAATTATGAAACACATATCCAACAATTGAATGTTTCCATAGAAAACAATCTGTTGTCTTCTCAAAAGAAAGAATCTGCTATTTTCTTCCTTATTTTATTCATCTGGCTTCAGTTGCTCCTGGACATGACTCTTACTTTATGTATATATACGAGATAAATCTCAATATAATCCATAACTAAAACATGCTTAATTGAGAGACAACTAGTACAGTGGAAATATGCAAGAAACAACGAGAGAATCATTTGTTACCATCTAAGCCCGAGCCTGCAGTGGCTAAGATATTCCCATCAGAAGGGCTAGAAATCTCGGGCAATTGTGATTCACTGACAACAGGAACCTTCTCGTATCCTTCGCCCTCCCTGAGTTTCTGGGATAGAATGCATTGGCTTCCAAACCTCTGCTGCAGGAAAATGATTGCAGCAAACAACAGGCCCCCTAAAGGAATAATAACATCCCAAGCAGTTGAATAAAAATCTAAATCACGAGCTGCGTATATATATGATCCAACAGAACTGTAGCTGTGAGCCCTGTAAAGATCATAAGCATGTGGAAGCAAACGAACAAAAGTGGTTCCAATGTAGAATGAACAGGACAGAACATTCTCTTTAGAGTTGCTGAATGCGTTGAGCAGAATTTGAGGTAAAAGAAATCCGTCCGTGACCAAACCTGCATATGATTTCAAGTCCTTCCAGAGAGAACGCTGAGGGTGTGTTAGGCGAATCGATAGCAACCAATCATCATGGTTTCGCTTCCTCAAGCTAACAAGCGAAAATATCAAGGCCCCAGCTGCATATAATGGCAAAGACAAAGACAAAGTCGACTTCTCAGCAAACCACAAGGCCTCTCGGTTTGTACCAGCCGATCTTGCAGACCATGATAGCATGAGAAGGCGAACTTCCAACAAGAAAGCTACCATTGTTATTGTCCTGAAGAGCACCTGATTCACTTCAAACCATTCACTGCTTCCAAGCACAACAGTTCTCTGTAACAGGGCTCCAAAATTTAGAAGAAGAGGTATCATGTGGCCCAAAATGAGAATCAAAAGCATGGAAATTGAAATCAAGGGAAGCACATCAGGATGCTTTTTCACATGCAAAAGCTGCAATACCACGAAGACACATGCAAGTGTGTTTGTTATAGCAGAAATGCCGATCTCTAGATCCATCCTTTTAATGGACTTTTTTATTACAGGTGTAGTATAAGTAGCTGAAGACACATCCATTGTTTCAAAATAAAGAGGATCTGATTTCACCCGTGCGCTTTTGATGCTGCCCTTGATATAACCTTCATTCATCTTCGAATTTGATGGAGGAAACTGGAAATTGATAAGAACCTCACAGTCCATGGAGTCATTTATCAATGATTGATTCTTAGAAACAATATATCTACAACCTACCATACACAACTTTCCTGTTTCTTTATCATAAATTCCTTCAGCAGAAAACTTTAGGATCTCATAACTCCAAGATACACCAGATCTTAGCTTGATATCAATTATATAGCTGATATTGACAGGGCTGTTATTCCCCGGATTATCTTGAACTGCAGATCCCGAAATTCTTGAGCTTGGGCTAATTGGTGAATACATGGGATATGCATACCGATTATAAAATTTATAACCAACAGAAAAGGGAGTTGCAGTGCCCCAAGAAGTGTTAATCTTAGAGCCTTCAACCCACATATCGAATCGCATATCACTAGAATACGCATGTGGGTATCCCTTCCCCTTGTTCTTTTTCGGCTTCCCTTTCGACCAGCATGAGCTTCGTACTTTTTCCATTTCTGTATATTCATATTTCCGACCTCGAAACGTCCTGAAAGGACTCTCAGAACTTTGGAACATGATCTTATTAAAGTAGCCTGAATCATTTACAGATTTGTTGCTCCAAATGATCCCCACAACATTACTAGTGTCCCTGATTGACCATATTGCTGGGAAGCCCAACCTCAGCCTTGTTGTACAATCCCCAACTTTAGCATTGGACAAAGAATCTGTGGTGTTCAAAAATCGGCAAGCAACAACACACAGCTGATTTATCTTGTCATCCCACAATCCTTCCCCAATCAATGTTGTGCCGAGATTGAAAGGCTGGTAAAATGAAGCATAGCTACGGCTAGGAAAATTCACCAGGACTCGCAGTCTTTTTTCCTCCTCCAGGCATTGAATTTGTTCAAAGGAAACGGCAGTAGGCAAATCTCCAACAGCTGCACCAAGAGGTCCACAGTTTTTGGAAGAATCACAATAACCAGTGTACCTCAAGTTAAATTCATTAACAAATCTCGAGATTATTGAGCAGAAACTTTTTGAAGGCAGTGAACTGATTAGTAAACTCTCCACACTATCATTTGCACCAGAAAACTCTCCACCTGATTCTTTTGAAACCAAAGTGTACTCATAATTCAGTCTTGGAAGAATCATTATAGAAATCGGTTCAAAATAACTCAAATCATCAGAAGAACTCAAGCTTTCCATAGTTCCTGTAACCAAAGTAGTAACAGTATTACTAGAGTTCCTGAGATTACTGAGCTTCAGGACAGCCTGAAGATTCAGAATCTTACGTTCTTTGGTGAAGAAATAACCATTTCCCACCATACAAAGGTTGCCAGAAGATTCTGACCAGAGCCCTCCTAGCCTGAAACTTATTGGACTTCCAACGTGAAGTCCTCCAGACCAGTATAGAGATTTTGAAGCATTTCCCTGATAGTAGTGGGTGTTTTGAGATGGAAACCCCAGAATTCCTGCTATACTATATACACCATCCTGGTCAGTTCTGTAGACACTTTCTGTCTGAAAGGTAAGTGACTGTAAGCCCTGAGACAGTTTCTGAGAAAGAAATCTACTGCCACCATCATAATAACCATTTCTGAAAGGAAAATAAGAGAACCAGGCACGTTCATACTTTGTTATGGATGATGCGGAGACAACGGAATGACAATGATCAGCATAAGAGGGTTGAGTTGCAGAAGATAACAGAGAGTTGAAAGACAAAGCAGTTAACAGAATGGAAAATATCAAAGTATGATGCCATGAGAACAACATCGAGTGATTCATGATTGAAGAAGAAATGTAGTTGCTACTGAACTGCTCAATTTTTTGTTGTCAGGATAACATACACAATTCTGCTACATGGAGCACTCCGTATTGTTACACCCTCAAAGACAAACTAAGCTTCCTGAAGACTTGGAAATTTCCGAAGATGAAAGACAACAGCAGATAGAGTTAAGATATTTTGGGTTTTCCATTAGTTAAATTAGTAAATAATATAGTGGTTTTTGGACATAATTTGAAGCAACAACTTGAATCTGTTCTGTTTTTGTTGGACATATTAAGCCTTCTCTATGGCCGGCTTGGAAAGCTATACATGAAGAAAGATAAAACCGCTTTGGAGAGTTTAGGATAGGAAAATGTTAGAACTCAAGCCCAAGGAAGAGCCCAACCCAAAAGACCGGCCTAATAAGTAGGAAAGTCCCTAGACTTAAGTATCACATTTGATAGGTGTGAGATTTCGATGTGGGATCCTAATATTGCACCCCCCTTTAAGAGCCGACGTTCACAACGGCTTTCACTCTATCGATATAGACCTGACGGTAGCCCTTTCCCCCTTTGGATGGCTTCACTCACCTATCAGTTATTTGATGCAACATCCCCTCCCAAGGAAAAGGGCTTGCACCTTAATCTAATCTAGAGGTAGCCATTTTCGCAACCCAACTCTCAACAAAAAGCACCAACGTTAGAACTCAAGCTCAAGGAAAGTCTAACCAAAAAGACTAGCTGGATAGTTGAGAGAGCCTCTAGGCTTAAGTACCATACTTGGTGGGTGTGAGATCCCGATGTGGGATCCTAACATAAAATCAAACAAAACCTTACTAATTTTTATAGTTTAAAAGGTGTTTGATCAATATTAATGTTCTATGTTCATACAAAAATATTTGAAAGAAATTTTCAGATTCCTCTGTCATCAGCAACTCTTAAATTTATTACTAATTATGTTGATATCAAACTCGTAGAATTCTAAGATCATTCATGAGTGAATATTTAGAAAATTTTATGAGTTTCATAAATAATGTTCATCTAATCAAAATTTAACCTTTTTAAGTTATTATAATTAGATCAAATTTTTATAAATCCAATTAAAATTTTAAAGACATCCAACAATTGACAGTTTCCCCAGAAAAACAATTATAGTCTGGGAGCATTTGGTGGAGCTTGGAAAAAAAAAAATATATCCTAGGTTAGAAGTTGCAATGGGAAACATAAATGATGTTGTCGATTGTCAATCTCTTATGAGCTTTAAAAATAGTCAGTTTAATGTAGATTGATTTCAATAAAGAAGTCCATTATCAACTGATTGGTGTTAAGTGTTAGGCAAATGAGTCCATTTTCATAATGAACTTAGCCTGGGAAAATTTAGTTGCACATGCCCTAAAACAATGTCCTTGAGTTAAGAGGAACAAATTCAAGAGGCAGGGGATTCAAAGTTTTCCACCGTAACATTTGCGATTGGGCCAAGTCTTGTACTAGTAGTCCTGCACATGAGATAAATCACACAATAATGCATAACTGGCACAAATTCAATGGAGTGACAACTAGTAAAGATGAAATAAGCAAGAAAATCATTTGTTACCGGCCAGATTTCTTGGGCAATTGTGATTCACTAACAACAGGAACCTCCTCATATCCTTCACCCTCCCTGAATTTCTGGGGAATAATGCATTGGCCTCCAAACAACTGCTGCAGGAAAATGATTGCAGCAAATAACAGGTCCCCTAGAGGAATAATCACATCCCATGCTGTCGAGTATTAATCTGAATTAGGAGTGGCGTATAAATATGATCCAACAGAAGTGTAGCTGTAAGCCCTGTAAAGATCATAAGCATGTGGCAGCAAATTCAGGACAGAACATTCTCTTCAGATTTCCGGAATGCATTGAGCAGGATTTGAGGTAAAAGAAATCCGTCCGAGACCAAATCCCCACATGATTTCACGTCCTTCGTGAGAGAATTCCGTGGAAGAGTTTGGCGAAGGGAAAGAAATATAAGTCCTGAACATTATGGCTGTGCTTGCTTCAGTTAACAAGCGATAATATCAAGGCCCTAGCCACAGACAATGGCAAAGACATGAACAGAAGTGACTTCTCAGCAATCGACAAGCCCATTTGATTTGCACCAATCCATCTTGAAGACCAGGATAGCTGCAGAAGGCAAACTTCCAACAAGAAAGCTATCATAGTTATTATCCTGACAAGCACTTCATTCACTTCAAGCCATCCACCACTGCCAAGCACAACAGTTTTCTGTTTGCGGTTTTGCAAGAACAAGGCTTCAAATTTGAGCATAAGGGGAAACATGTGGCCCAGAGTAAGAATCAAAAGCATAAAAAGAGAAATGAAGGGAATCACATCAGGATGCTTTTTCACATGGAAAAGCTGCAATACCATAAAGACACGAACATGCGTGTTGGTTATAACAGCAATGGCGATCTCCAGATCCATCCTTTTAATGAACTTTTATTACAGGTGTAGTATAAGTAGCTGAAGACAAATCCAATGTTTCAAAATAAGGTGGATCTACTTTTTATTATTCGTAAGGGTAGTTTAGTGTGTGTATATATACACACACACACACGTAACTTTGCTCTTTATATTATTCTCTTTTCTTTTGGATAATTGCAATATGGAACCCTAGACTTACCGATGGGTAGTCTGATAGTAAGAGGCACAATTGGTTTCAACTTTGCTAGAGATCTTAGGTTTGAGTCCCAATCAACACACCCACGTATTCACTCTTTAAAAAAAAATGATATAGGACAGCTTGGCCCATGGGAGGGGTCATAGCCATGCCATATTTTTTTTTCTTTTTAATTTTCAAGGCATGCCATATTTTTTTTTTTTCTTTTTAATTTTAAAGGAGTGAAGACAAGTCTCAACTAGTACACGATAAAATCAAGTAATAAACCAAAAATCACACAATCATCCGGAATCGCAGACCCTTAAGCATTCCTAAAAATATGAGCATGTCCAAATCCTTTTAACAACTTAATACTAGTATACTACCACTATTTCAAATGATTACAAAGTTCATCACCCAAAAAAAAAAAAAAAAAAAAAAAAAAACCCTTAAGGGTATCACAAAGTTTCGCTCAGGATCATATCAAAAACACAAACACAATAACCATTATGCAGCAAAAGCAAAATAAAAACCAAAAACACAGATAAAATAAACATTTCCCGTGAACAAACACACCGACAAACTTTTCACCAACCATCAACAACGCAACACAAACCACATTGCCCACTCCCTCAAACTTAAAGAATGCAATGTCCCCAATGCATGAAAAACAAAGAGAGTATGAAAGAAAAAAAATGAAAATAAGAGACAGAAACTTGCCTGAAAAAGAGAGGACAAAGCGACTATAAACTTTGACTCATATAGCTATCAAATTTGGCTTCAAGAATGTTCAGGCGATCATTAACACTGGCAATGCTAGCATCTAGTCTTTGCATCACCTACATTATCATCTCTAAAGTCAAGGTGTCATCCTCAAAGTCCGCGGAAGTAGACTTAGCAATTTTGGCCTCGACATTGTTAGGGCTCTTTTGCAAAATAGGACGTACCTGACCATCTTGCAAAACATACTGACCACGATAGGGATCACGCATATTCATAGCAGTTAAGGTTACAAGGTCAATGCGTTCTTTACCTACAATGGACTCTTCTAATTGCAAATCCGTAATGCTAGCATATTTAGCAATAGTGGCGATCAAACCACCTAGTACAATCTTACTTGTCCAACCATGTGCTACATGGTTCAATTGTCTTAATAGCCAAATACCAGAGTTGTGTTGATGACCTTTCTCCATACTCCATAAACAAAACAATTCACTCTTATCTACCCCTGTACTTTCTCCACACCCGAACATTGTATGTGACATGACTCTGTGAATGTATCTATGGGCAGGATTCCGTATGTGGGTGGATTTAGAAAAGCTAGCATCATATGGGTATGTGTTGGTAAATTTGTGCCAAGCAGAATTTTCATTATATGTAGGAGGAGGAAATCGGAAGCCCGAGTTAGCAAACCAAATATTTCGATAAATTAAGAACACGGTCTTGGTTTAATAATCTAAATGAAATATGTGCCTCATCTTAAATATCTTTGGCAACTACCTTATAGGAAAAGGAATTAAGAAATTCTAGGGTTAACTGGACTAAGTATTTGATTTCAAACCCATAAACGTAGTCCACCCTATGTTTCTTAGCAGCCTGTTTATTTCATCTTTTAAGTCCAAAGCTATCAACACTTTATTGTCCATAACGTCTGCAAGACATTTGGTTAGAGTAACAAACCTTTCCTCTTGTTTCTTATTTTTGAAAGTAATAGAACTTAGAATTTCTGGAGCTTTGGATCTCCAAGGAAAAGACTAACTACTTTGAGGATGAGAACAAAACTCCTTTTATAGTTTTCAACTTCTTTCTTGGACCCATTAGGTGCGAAAATTGATATTCCTACAAAAATCACAATTTAATCAAAAGCCAACAAAATACGAACTAAAAACAAAACCCAACAAAGAAGATTTAAGTACAAAATTAAACAATGACAAACCTTAAAAAAAAAAAATATATATATATATAAGAAAACAAAAGTCTCATATGTAATATTGTCAAAACAAAACCTAAACTAAACAATTTGCACAAGAAAATAAAACGAGCAAACAAAGCAAAAGTATGAAAATAATCCCATTACCCAACCTAAACATAAACCAAACAATTAAACCATGAAATAGCAATATTTTATGAGAAAAACTAAAAAAGGAAAGGCCCTAATAATGTCTAACACGGCTTCGGCCGTGGTCAAATTTAAGTTACCACGGCCTAGGTTGTGGGGCTTTTTGTCCTCTTAGTTTTATCTTCATTCCACCACCATGGCAGCATAGAACCACCAAAGCATGGCCGTGGCCTTAAAAAATGCCAGGTAATCTCAATTTTTTCAAGTTTTAATCCTAATTTCATTCAAATGCTCTAATCTATTCAATCAAAGCCTAAAAAACACAAAAATTATCTAAATCAATAGCTAACCATTCACATCTCAAACTTTATAAAAACTAACATCAAAACAAAGAAATCGAATGAGAAATTAACTAAACTGCTATAAAAACAACCTAAAAACACTTAAATTATGCAACTTATCAATCAACAACTTATAAAATTTATTAATATTTAATGTTTTCAATGATTGTGTTAACAAATTGTTAGAATTCATTAAATTTTTGAAGACACATCCAACTATTGATAGTTTCCCCTGAAAACAATCTTAGTCTAGGTGCATTTGGTGGAGCTGGGAAAAAGTTTTAATTATATTAAAGGTCAGAGAGTTACAATCGGAAACATAATGATGATAAAATCATTATCTATTATGAGCTTAGCCTAGGAAAATTTAGTTGCGCGTGCCCTAAAATAATGTACTTGAGTTAAAGGGAGCAAAGCCCAAGAGGCAAAGGATTCAAAGTTTTACATAATAACATTGAGTGATGGCAAGATGGACCAAATCTTGTACTAGTAGTCCTGCAGATGAGATAAATTACAAAATAATGCATAACTTGTACAAATTCAATGGAGTGACAACTACTAGTCTACTACAGATGAAATAAGCAAGAAATCATCTGTTACCATCTAAGTCTAAGTCTGCAGTAGCCAAGCTTTTTCTCATCAGAAGAGCAAAATTTCTTGGGCAATTGTGATTNCTATCCAGATTATAATACAGGTCATTGGTCCAGAAACTGAATACATAATATCGAGAGTATCCGAAGGTTGACATTATTTCTATGCCTTCGTCTCATCAAGATAACGTATGATGAAATGATCGAATTGTACGGTAACCATATCATTGACAGGTAGCTACTTTGCTGAATCCGAATCTATCGGGTGGCTATGATGCCTTGCTAGGAGTCAATCTTGGTTTGTGTATTAGTGAGACGATTAATTGGTGTTAATCGCGATACTATACACTGCCGGTTGATGAGGAGCCTATGGGTCACACACATAGAAGATAATTTAAGACTCAGGAAGAAAGAAGGGCGTTTTCGTCTTTTTAGGTGAAAGGGTATTTTGGTAATTTCATAGTGCAATTAAATTTGCTGAGGTCGTAGCCTTTATTTAATTTATTAGAAAAATTAAATAAGTGAAATTACGTTTAAATATGTGTTCACATATATTTAATTAAATCATCATTATTGTTAAGTGTTAATATATAGATTAAATATATATTAATTGATTTTAATTGAGATAATGATGAAATAAATATAAAATATCTAATTGGGAGTGTTTGGTAACATGGGGTGTTTGGGTTGGAGCCCAAGCCTATTCCATATGGGAATAGGGCAACTTAAGTTTTAATATAAAAGAAAAAGTGTAGAGATTTTTCTTAACGTTTTTTAATTTCACTCATTTGATTAAAATATTGAAAGACTTCCAGCCCCTTAAACACTCTCCCACGGCATATTCATTTTTGCCCAAAATCAATTCATTTGATTTCCTTCTTGATTCTTAAGGCTAAGGAGGATCTAGCAAATCCCTCCTTAATTCTTTGTGATTGTCTTCGTGTGGACTACGTGGGTTTGATCCTACACTTGGATCAGTAGCAAAAATGTCATTGACGAATTTGGAAGAGCCTCCAAATGTGCGTATGTATTTCTAAACTCATGATTAATTTCTGCAGATTTCTATTTTATGATAAAACTGTAAAATTATACACTTGATCTTGGCTCTTTAGGAATGATCCTTGTTATTATGTTTTTGTTTTCCGCTGTGTATATGGACCGTTTCCTAACAGTACAACAGGAGAACACTAGACGCCAACCACCTATACCACCAGCTCAGCATGCCGCAAACAACTAGAGGGCGGGGACCCCAAATCCTAAGAATGGCCAGCTGATGGAGATGATCAAGACAATGGTTGCACAAGCAATGCAACAAAACATGACTGAGCTGAGGAACCAACAACCAATTGCCCGGAACCTTGACCAGTCGCACTTCGCCAACGCTACCCCAATAGCTATGAATTCTGCATGTGGACAGTCCGCTTCATCGCCGTCAAGGGGCGATCAACACCTCCAGCCTAGCAAGCAGCATTCCACGCACGAGCGTGAGTCCCACGGGCAAACAAACCCCGGGAGGCGACCAAGGAAGCAACCATTGAAGGAAAGCGAAGGCGACGGACACAACCAAGAACCTCGGTGGTATCCCCAAAATCAACGTGCCAGTTTTAACCCACGCCCAAGGCAAGATCGATCTTCATAGACCTGCAAAGCGAGTCATGTGAGAAAATCTGGCAATGACCAATGTTCTGGTTATGACCAACATCGCGAGCAACAAACTGACGAGCATGATATCACCTGCCAACCCAACCATCATGACTCCACCTCGCGCACTAGAGGAGCTTCACAAGCAACAAACTTGCAAACTCATTTGCTCGAGGTACAACTTAATAGAGCCAACCAGGGAAACCAAAGTGAAGACTTAGATCGCATGCAAAAAATGCTCGATAATCTAAAAGCTTGCCAGAACAATCTGGCAGAGGAAATAGTAAGAAGTAAGTTCCTCATTTATGGAGGAAGTTTGCCAAGCCTCGCTCCTACAAGGGTTCAGGGTGCCAGAGAGCAAGTTTGACGGGAAAGGGGACCCTAGAGATCACCTCAATAACTTTAATGACCTAATGGAGCTACACCAAGTCAGTGATTTAGCAAAATGCCAATGCTTCACAGTCACATTAGTCAGAGATGCCAAGCTGTGGTACAAGCAGCTTAAGGCGAACTCCATCAACTCCTGGCAATAATTATTCGCACTGTACCTCCAACAATTTCAGGCGAAGAGACAGTTTGCAATGTCACTTAGCTACTAGAGCAACATTCGCTAAGAGCGGGACAAATCACTGACCTCGTATTTAACGAGGTTCCAAAACAAGCAAGCAAAGGTCACAAATGCCTCCGAAGAATCCATTCGGACTCTACTGATCGCAGGGATCAAACCTAATACGGAGTTGTGGAAAGAGCTCTAGAGTGAAGATCATGTGAGCCTGGCCAAATTCTACCAGATGGCCACGAAGTACCAGCAATTAGAGAGCTCGTTGGCGGCACTAGCCAGAAGCTCGACGCGGGGGGGCCAAACAGAAGACAGGATCGCCCCTCGGATAAGCGTGGGGGCCAAGACTAGAGGTGGAACAAATGGGCCGGGTTAGGCGGGTCAACCCTAACCCAGCCCGCAACAAAGCAGGTTGAACCCGGACCGCCATAACCCGGCAGCAACCCGACGGGTTGCTATTTTGTCTCTTTTAAAAGAGACCTGACAGGTTGACAATAGCCAACCCAGCGGGTTGGCTAAAAAAAATAAAAAATTCAATTTTTTTTTTCAAATTACCCCTTTACCCTTGAAATATAGTCGTTTTATAGCCGTTGGAGAGGTCTTTTTCATCATTTTTCTTTCCCCTTTTTTTCTATAAATTGGCCCTAAACTCTCACATTTTTCTCACAACTCAAATTCTCTCTTTCTCTCATTCTCTAATCTCTATTCTCTCAATTATTCATTTATTCTCTTAATCTCTTTGTTATCAATTTGCTCGTATTTTAATTTTTATTAGTTTTTGCAATTTTTAATTCATATTTCCAATTTTCCAAATTCCAATTCTCTTTCTTTAATTTTTATTTCTTCTACATCAATTTTTTTTTTTCAAATACAATGGATAGATATTTCTCTCCCATCAATTACAATGATGAAGGAAACTACTATCCTAGTCCTAGTCCTACTGATTTTACTAACATAAATGTAGGAGGAGATTCAAATAATCCCGCTTTCCCATTCTCAGAATCCGATACACCTCAAAATATGCCCCCGATTCCAACAGCTCCCGGTGGTTCTAGAAGTCGTCCTCGTAATCGTCATGCTCGTCCAACTTTATCTCAAGCTGAGGCGAGATCATCAACTGCCATTGAAAGCGAAGACAGACACACATCAAACGTTTGGGCGCATTTCGACAAGTTTTACGAGACAAAAAATGGCGTTCAAGTCAAGAAAGTTAGATGCAAATACTGTGGAAATATTTATAAAGCTTATTCAAGTAATGGTACTAGTATTTTAAAAAGGCATGCTAATAAACATATTAATCAACATGGAAATAGAAAAAGCAATCAAACTCAAATAACTAATATGAGTGCTAATTGGCGTTATAATTCTGATGTATATAGGGAACAGTTAGCTTTATATATTGTTGCAACTGATCAACCTATTAATATGGCTGAAGATAAATATTTTGAAAGATTTGTTCAAAATTCATTTTTTCCAGGATTAAAAGTTATTCTAAAACTACAACTAGAAATGATTTAATAAAATTGTTTAAAAAAATGAAATTAGAATTAAAAAATAAAATACATACTTGTCATGTTAGTGTGGCTCTAACTGCCGATATTTAGAGTGGTAGAGCTAAACAAGATTATATTTGTGTGACTAGTCATTATTTTGATAATGAATGTAAATTAAATAAATCTTTATTAGGATTTAGATTAATGGATGTTGATCATAGTGGTGAACAAATTTATAATAAAATTGTTGAAGTTTTAGAAGATTATGATATTATTAGTAAAGTGATAAGTTTAACTTTAGATAATGCAAGTTCTAATAGTAAAGCTATAGATTATTTTCAAAGTAATTATCATTTATATAACAATTTGAAGTTTTTTCACCAACGTTGTGCATGCCATGTTATTAATTTAATTGTGAAAAGTGGTATGAAAACAATTAAAGAAAATATTAATAGAATTAGAGATTGTTTAGCTTGGATTACTAGTAGTAATAAAAGAAATGCTGAATTTCAAGACGCTTGTATAAAATCAAATATGTCTCCTAGAACTTTTGCATTAGACATGCCTGTTAGATGGAATAGTATTTATTTAATGCTTGATTCATGTTTACCTTATGCTAATATAATTAGTTATTTTGTAGCAAATAATAGAGGTCCTCATTATTTGGTAGAAAATGATTGGCAAATAGCTAAAGTATTTCATTCTTTTCTTAAAACTTTTTACCAATCCACTTTACAACTTTCTCGTGTGTATTATCCTACTAGTCCATTGGTAATACATACAATTATAAAAATTTCCGAGTTATTTATAAAAAACAAAAACAATGTAATTTTAAATGCACCAATAAAGGCAATGGAAAAAAAATTTTAAAAATATTGGGAACCCATTCCTTTTCTTTATTGTTTAGATGCTATATTTGATCCTAGAATTAAATTAGCAGGTCTAGAAAATGGTTTTGACAATTTATGTGAAAATTTACAAACCGAAGTATATGCCAATCAAATAGGAGAGGTAAAAAATACACTTTTCGAAGTATATTTCCAGTATGGGAACCCGCAAAGAGGCGAAACATCCAAGGAAGCTGCATCAGAAGAAACAAATGAAGACTTCTACTCTTGGGGTGCACTAAATAGGCCGAAGAGGACCCGAATCTAATGCACAGCCTCCTCTTCAGAAGCTCCACCAACAACAACAACAACTAATGTACTGTCTTCCATGCAGTCGTAGAGTAATGAGCTTCAACAATATTTGGCAACCCCTGAAATGTTACCAGTAGATCCACAACAAAGAGCCAACATTGATCTCTTAGACTATTGGACAGCCAGAAAATGTATTTTTCCGGTATTATCAAGACTTGCCTTGGATGTTTTCGCTGTTCCTGTCTCAACCGTCTCATCCGAACAAACATTTAGTGCAAGTGGAAGAATTTTAAATGAAAGGAGGACTAAACTTTCACCACAAATGATTGAAGTCCCACATGTCTTCGAGATTAGGAACGGCCGCGCCATCAAGGTCAATACGAGGTTGTTGACGATACTTTAATAGAATCATTTCAATTTTCTAATATAGATGATACGGATGAGGGAGGTCCTAGTGAACCCCAAAATTAGTTGTTTTGTAAATTGTAACTTGTAAATTAATTATAAATTATTGCACTCTTTTTTCCTTACCAAGTTTTTGTCCTATTGGGTTTTTCTTGGTGAGGTTTTTAACGAGGCAATAATTATTGTAATTTCTTATTTTATTTTTTAATAAATGAATAAATTTAATTATTCTTATATTACAATTTTAATGTATTAAAATTGAATTAATATTTGGAATGTTAACAAAAAATTAATTAATTTAATTTAATTATTGATATTTGAAAAGAAATTAACGATTAACTAAAAACAATTACATTTATTCATTTATAAATTGCTAATTATTTATTTGAAAAGTTAATTAAACATTTAAACTTAAACAAAATTCAAAAAAAAAAAAATTCAAAAAGAGGGTTAACCTAGCCTAACCCGCGGCCTAACCCGGCGGGTTAGGGTTGGCGGTCCGGGTTGGGCCAGCCAATTTCCTAACATTGGCGGGCCTAACCCAGCCTGCCAATGTTACCGAACGGCTCAGGACCGACCCGCCATTAACAGCAACCCGGGTCTGGTCGGGTCGGGTCGGGTCGGGTCACTTTTCCACCTCTAGCCAAGACCACAACGATAAGGATCGCAACAGATTTCAAAAGAAATAGAGAGTAGATAACCATGGAGACAGGCAGCCTTTCCCGCGGTATGTAGAGTACATCCCCCTCACTCAAGACATCGCCCACATCTATGAAGTATCTTGAGAGGCAAAGAGGCTACCCGCTCCAGAAAGGATGAGGGGGCCACCAGGTAGAAGAGATCAACAAAAATATTGTCGGTACCACAGGGATGTCAAGCACAACATGAATGACTGCTGAGCTCTTAAAGATGTCATCAAGGACCTGATAAGAAGAGGTCATTTAAAAGAATTTGTCAAGGCAGAACCAGCTTGAAAGAATCCTGGCGAGCAAAGTAGTCAGGTCCCGAGTCAGGCACAGACCCCGGCTCAACAAGCTTTGTCAAACCCAATGAAGTCTTCGTGAATATGATCTATAGAGGACCGAATATAGCAGGAAGCTCGAGACAAGCCAGAACAGACTCGGTTCCCCAAATAATGAGTTACGAACAGAAGCCGCCCAAGCAACCCAAACAGGAAAGCGAGGTAGTGGGGTTCAAAGTCAACAAGTGCAAAACATCCCCTCGTCATAATCATGACGCGATTGTAATCACGGCCAAGATTGACAACGCAAGGTTGTTAAGAGTTATGGTCGCAATAGGAGCGCAGCAAACGTCATTTTCTTGGGAGTCTTCCAAGGAATGGGATTCATAGAAAGGAACTTACGAGCATGCCCTTTGCCGCTCTATGGGTTCACCAGGGATAGCCTAGTTCCCAAGGGTACTATTGACCTTCCCGTAACTCTGGGGGCAGAGCCAAAGGTCAAAACTATGATGGCCGAATTCCTAGTGGTGGACTGTCTGACCACGTATAACATCATCCTTGGAAGGCCAATCTTGGATGATTTAAACGCAATCACATTGGTGCGTTGCCAAGCGATGAGATTTTTGACTTCTGAGAGAGTTGCGATGATTAAAAGTTGTACCAAGGAATCTCAAGAGTTCTCCAATCGGGCTATAAACGTCGCACAGAAATGGCCACATCAATAAACAATGATCATCGCAGAATCTAAGCCAAACCCCGAACCGCTAAAGAACACTATAGATCCTCGCATCAACAAAGAAGAGCCCACGACAGGACCAACTGAAGAGCTACTAGAGATAAGTGTTGGCGAGGAGAATTCGACTCGTGTGCTGAAGATTGGGAGTAGCTTGACTAGAGAGATGGCCGATAGTCTAGTCGGGTTCTTGAAGAAGAACCTCGACTTATTTGCACGGGTGCACGCAGATATAGTTGGGATCAACCCCGAGATGATGTGCCACGGATTGAACCTCAACCCACAGGCTAAGCCCATAAGACAAAAAAGAATGGCCATGGACGTAGAGCGCTCTCAAGCGCTCAAGGATAAAGTCGACAAACTCTTGGAAATCAACTTCATCAGGGAAGTCAAGTACCCGGACTGGCTCGCCAACCCAGTCCTAGTCAAGAAGTCGAATAGCAAATGGCAGACTTGCGTCGACTTTACGGATCTAAACAAAGCCTATCTGAAAGACATCTTTCCACTACCACAGATCGACTAGCTAGTAGATACGACAGCAGGAAATGCACTGCTTAGCTTTATGGATACGTACTCGGGATATAACCGGGTCCTAATGTACCAGCCCAATGAAGAGCATACTTCATTTATAACTGACCGTGGAATTTATTGTTACAGTGTTATGCCATTTTGCCTCAAGAACGCAGGGGCAACCTTCTAGCGCTTGGTGAACAAGATGTTCACCAACCAAATCGATCATTCCATGAAAGTGTACATCGACAACATGCCTGTCAAATCAAAGGTTCCCAAAAGCCATATTAAGCACCTGAGGGAAATGTTCGACATCCTCAAGAAGTATCAAATGAAGCTTAATCCATTGAAATGTGCTTTTGGAGTGAGCTTCGAAAAATTCCTAGGCTTCCTCGTGAACCAACAGGGTATAGAAGCTAACCCAGAGAAGATCCAAGCCCTACTCGACATGAAAAGTCTATCCAGCATAAAACAGGCAAAGAGCATGACTGGACATGTGGCCACGCTCAGCAGGTTCATTTCCTGAGCCACAGACAGATGTTTACCATTCTTTGAGACCTTGAAGGGGAAGAAAGGTTTCAAGTGGACAAAAGAGTGTGAAGAGCCTTCCAGGAGCTGAAGAAACACCCGGGATGCCTCTCCTATTGTCAAAACCCATCCAGGGCGAGCCGCTACTACTGTACTTATCGGTATCAAAGTTCGCTGTCAGCGCAGCATTGGTACGTGAAGAGGAAGGAATACAATGGTCAGTGTATTATGTGAGCAAGAGACTGCTCAACGCGGAGACAAGGTATCCGAAGATGGAGAAGCTCACCTACGCCCTCATTGTTGCCGCCAGAAAGCTACGACCCTATTTTCAGGCACACTCTATCCATGTGTTGACAAACCTCCCCTTGAAAAAGATAATGCAGAAGCTCGAGGCATCAGGTAGACTGATCTAGTGGACGATAGACATGAGTGAGCACGACATCAAGTATATCCTGAAGACATCGATCAAAGGCCAAGCCGCGGCGAATTTTATATCCAAGTTCTCCTATCAACCAGAGGCCAAGCCAAGCCCGCCAGAGATCGAGCAACGGAAACCAAAGAGTGACGACTTATGGCTATAGACCCTGTACGTAGATGGCTCCTTGAATGAAAAGGGAGCAAGAGCGAGCCTATTGCTCGAAAGCTCAGAGGGAGACCCAATCAGAGCAACAGTAAAGTTCATATTCAATGCCTCCAACAACGAAGCTGAGTATGAGGCATTGCTTGTAGGTATCCATCTCGCCGGGAAAATGGGGGCAGAGGCCATCAAGATCTACAGCGACTCACAGCTCGTGGTCCATCAAGTTATGAGGGAATACCAGGCAAAGGAAGATAGGATGGCATCCCACCTTCAGCAAGTAGAGATTGAGCTCGGACAGTTTAGATCCTTTTCCATTCACTAGATTCCAAGGGAGAAAAACTCGCAGGCAAATGCACTAGCTCGCTTAGCCTCAATAATGAACAATGAGAAGGTCGATTCGATCCCAATTAAATCCCTCCCAAAACCAAGCATCCCCACTTTACAAGGCCCAATGATGACCATAAGTCAAAGGTACAGTTGGATGAATGCAACCACTATCTACTTGAGGAACAGCACACTACCAGAGGACAGAACCAATTCTAGATCACTCCATGCAAAGGCAACTCGGTACACGCTCATCAACGATAGACTATACAAGCCAGGATTCAATGTACCGTTGCTGCGATGTATTGACCATGAGGATGCAAATTATGTTCTGAGGGAAATACATGAGGGAATTTGCGAAAACCATGCAAGGGGCAAGTCTCTAGCTTATAAGGTGCTCCGCCAAGGATACTTCTGGCCAACAGTTTATGATGATGCAGCAAACTATGTCCACAGATGTGACAGATGCCAAAGATTTACAGATATTTCGCTAGTTTCACCATAAGAATTGACCACTCTGACAAGCCCGTGGCTGTTCGCGATCTGGGGCATCGACCTTATTGATCCATTGCCTTAGGGAAAATGGGTTGTTAAGTTTATGATAGTTGTCATGGATTATTTCACTAAGTGGGCGGAAGCCGAACCACTAGCAACGATAACGTCGAGCAGGCTAAAGGATTTTGTCTATAAGAACATAATTTGTCGGTTTGGGATTCCCCACACAATAATAACCGACAATGGGAAGCAGTTTGACAGCAAAGATTTCAAGACCTTCTACGAGCAGCTCAGCATCAAGAAGAGTTTCGCTACCAACTATCAGCCTTAAGCCAACGAACAAGTAGAGGCTATGAACAAAGTAATCAAGCACACCATAAAGAAGAAGCTCGACGACCTTAAAGGGAATTAGGCTGACGAGCTGCCAGAGGCTTTATGGTCCTACAAGATGACCGCTAAAAGCTTGACAAGTGAAACCCCATGTTCTTTATCTTATAGATGTGAGGCAATGATCCAGGTTGAAGTAGGAATCAGTTCGTTCCGAAAAGAAGTCTTTGACAAAGAAGCAAACGAAGACCTTTTCTGTCTAAAGCTAGACCTGATCGAAGAACATCGGGCTAAATCCCAGCTAAGGCTCGCTTCGTATCAACAGCGAGCCAAGCGATATTTCAATACCAAGGTCAGAAACAGAGACTTTGAAGTGGGTGATCTGGTCCTTAGAAAGGTCATCCAAGGTTCTCAAAACCTGAGCTTGGGGGCACTTAGGCCCAAATGGGAGGGTCCCTTCAGGATATCTGAAAAGCTCACACCAGGTCCTTACCTGGAACGCCTCATCGACAAAGCAATAATGCGAGCGTGGAACGCTGAGCACTTGCGAAGGTATTATCAATAAGAAACTCGGGTTTCACCCATTCTTATGTTCAGTATTCACTGTAAGGCCATTCACAGCCAAAACACTTTATTAATAAATGAGGTACTATTCATTATTTACTTCGATTCATTGTTAATACCTTAAAAGTTTACAAATACACCCCTAGCAAACTTTGATTACTCATTCATTTGTGTCCAATGTAACTCATAACCTGTAATCTCTAGGCAACACTTGAATTCAATCAATTAGTAATGTTTATAATGTAATATAGTAATGGTGTAATTAATTAAGTAATTATTAAATTATAATGTAATGTTATAATTAATTAAGTGATCATACTATAATATAATGTTATAATTATTTAAGTAGTTATTTAACAATAATGTAATGTTATAATAAATTAAATTTCTAATAATTTAATTAATTACTTCTGTTTAATGTTTATACTGTAATATTATAATTAATTAAATTTTTAATCATTTAATTAAGTATTGTAATATTGTTTATAATAGAATGCTATAATTAATTAAGTAATCATACCATAAATTTATAATGCAATGTTATAATTAATAAAATTCTAATCATTTAATTAAGTATTGTGTAAATTAGTAAATTAGTAATGTTTATAATATAATGTCATAATCAATTAAATAATCATTTAATTATGTAATGTTATAATTAATTATGTGATCATATTATAATGTAATGTTATAATGAATTAAGTAATCATATTATAAATTTATAATTTAATATTATAATTAATTAAATTTCTAATCATTTAATTAATATACTAATGTTTATAATGGAATGTTATAATTGATTAAGTAATCATACTATAAATATATAAGGTAATGTTATAATTAATTAAATTTTTAATCATTTAATTAACTAATGTAATAATATAGTAAATTACTAATGTTTATAATGTAATGTTATAAATTCATAACTAATTATGTAATCATTTAACTATGTAATGCTATAATTAATTAAGTGATCATAATATAATGTAATATAATAATGTTATAATTTAATTAAGTAATTATTTAACTATAATGTAATGCTTAATTAATTAAATTTTTGATCATTTAATTAAGCAATCATTTATTTATAATGTAATATTACAATTAATGTTTATAATATAATGTCATAATCAATTAAATAATTATTTAATTATGTAATGTTATAATTAATTATGTGATCATACTATAATGCAATGTTATAGTGAATTAAGTAATCAGACTATAGATCTTTAATGTAATATTATAATTAATTAAATTTTTAATCATTTAATTAAGTAATGTAATAATGTAGTTAGACTATAGATCTTTAATTAAATTTATAATATAATGTTAAAAATTTATAAATAATTAAATAATCATTTAACTATGTAATACTATAATTAATTAAGTGATCATAATATAATGTAATATAATAATGTTATAATTTAATTAAGTAATTATTTAACTATAATGTAATGTTTAATTAATTAAATTTCTAATCATTTTTTCATAATGTGATTTTATAATTAATGTTTATAATATAATGTCATAATCAATTAAAAAATCATCTAATTACGTAATGTTGTAATTAATTATATAATCATACTATAATTAAAAGTTACAATGAATTAAGTAATCATACTATAAATCTTTAATATAATATTATAATTAATTTGTTTATAATATAATGTTATAATTAATTAAGTAATCATTTAATTATAATGTAATGTTACAATTAATTACGTAATCATATTATAAATTTATAATGTAATGTTGTAATTAATTAAATTTCTAATTATTTAATTAAGTATTGTGCTAATGTAGTAATGTTTGTGTAGTAAATTAGTAATTACTAATATTTATAATATAATATTATAATCAATTAAGTAATCATTTAATTATGTAATATTATAATTAATTACGTAATCATACTATAATGTAATGTTATAGACTTATAGTGAAGTAAGTAATCATACTATAAATTTTTAATGTAATATTAAATTAATTAAATTTTTAATCATTCAATTAAGTTTGTACTAATGTTTATAATGAAATGTTATAATTGATTAAGTAATTATACTATAAATCTATAATGTAATGCTATAATTAATTAAATTTCTAATTATTTAATTAAGTAATATACTAAATGTTATAACTTATAAGTCAATTAATTAAGTAGTAATCAATCAATGTAATGCTATAATTAATAATACTATAAATCAATTAAGTAATTATTTAACTATAATGTAATGTTATAATTGATTAAGTATGATATTTAACTAGTAATTAAATTTATTAATGTTTATCAATTTATCATATACTAATTTACTATAGATATACTTAGAACTTGATAGTTAAAGTAAATAACTAAATATATTATTATTTAATCAAATATACTATTTTATTCAAAAATAATTCTTTTAATTGGATCATAATTCCAATTATTCACCTAATTAATCAAAACTTTAATATTAATATATTATAATATATTAAAGTTTTTAATATGGTATAATTTATATGTAATAAGTATAATTGTATATTTATTTAATTAGGTTATTCTAAAATTTTAACTTTTTCTATTTTAAATTTTTTTATATGTAAAATAATAGAAACCCCCCATTATTCATATTTCACAAATATTTTATATTTTCATTGCAGTCCAGATTCCAAAACAGGTTCCAAACAGGTTCCAAAAATCGATTCTTTTTCCCGGTTTTGATTTCGGTTTCGATTCCGGTTCTGATTCCAGTTCCTCCTCACATAAGAACCAAAATCGGAATCGGAATCGAAACCGTACAGTGTCGGTTCCAATAAAATGGAATCGGAACCTACCCGCACAGTGCCGATTCCGAGTAGGTTCCGGTTCTGGTTCCGGTTCTACCCCTAGGTTTCGATTCTACCTGCTACGACTTAAGATCACCGGAGCGCCTTGTGCACCAATTGGTGTAGTTTGACACTAGCCTAACGTAGTTCTATTCAGAGCTATCAATACGGTAGTGATTGGCTACATTGAGAAGTGTATCGAGACTATGGTGAATCGACAAAGGATTCATCACTCCTAGGTACGAGAGAAGTTATCTCATTGGGTAATTCAGTACATGGCACTGACACTAAATCTGTGGCCACGGTGGGACTGAGTTGATGCTCAATCCAATTTAATATTCCTGTCATTGGTCCAATAATTGAATACAAACATGTTGAGGATATTTGAGGTTGACACTATTTATGTACCTCAGTCTCGATGGATAAAAGGATTTGATTGCATGGTAACCATACCGTTGACAGGCTACGGTTTCGATGAATCCGAATCTATCGGGTGGTCATGATGCCTTGCTAGGGGCCAATCTTGGTATGTGTGTAGTGAGACGATTAAGTGGTGTTAATCGCGATACTACACACTGCCGATATGATGAGGAGCCTACGAGTCACACACTTAGAAGATAATTTAAGAATCAATTTGTGAGAAGGGTATTTTTGTCTTTTAGGACGAAAGGGTATTTTGGTAATTTCACAGTGCAATTAAATTTGCTGAGGTTGTTGCCTGTATTTAATTTTAATATTAAAATTAAATTAGTGAGATTATATTTAAATATATCTCTGTATAGATTTAAATGAATTATTATTATTATTTAAATATTATTATATATTAATTGATTTTAATTATAATAACAATTAATTAATTAAAATACCATAAAGGGTGTGTTTGGTTGCAAGAGTAAACTAGGATTGGAGACCATGGCTATTCCTAAGTGGAATAGGGTTTTAATTGTTGCACTATATAAGTGCAACTTAAAATTAAAATATAAGAGAATTATTCATTCAATTAAAACCCTAGCCACCTTATCTCTCTCCCTCAAGAAGAAAACTTTTCTTGTTCTTTTTTCTTGATTCTTGAAGACCTTGATTGTTCTAGTAAAATAATCAAGGGTTCTTCGAATTATCTTCGTGTGGACTTCCGTGAATGTGATCCTACTTTAGATCGATTGGCGAAAAATCACGTGAACAGCAGACGGTAAACAGTAGATGGTGAACAGTAATCGTGAATAGTGTTCCTGTCCGAAATCAGAGATATTCGAAGGAGCCTTCAAACATACGTAAGTATTCTAATCCTTGAATGGATTTACTTTATACAGACTTTTGTTTATAAACATGTAAACGGTAAAATCTATAATCGGATCTAGGCAAAGAAAGGTAATTGATTTACCAATTGAATTTTTGTTTTTCGCTGCGTATGGTAGATCAATTACTTACAGTGGTATCAGAGCCTCAGGTATTAGATTATATTGTTTAACTGATGTTTGATAACATGTATATTTGTTTGATAACATGTTATTGTATGATTTGAAGTGTTTTTTAAATCTGGAAAAATTTTGTATGTTGAATGTCTTAATTAATCAATTGATTAAATAATGTGTTGATTGAATGAGTATTGGTTGGTTGGTATCCTAGTCGAATATTTAAGCATTTGATTTGATTGGGATCCGCATCATTATGCGAAAAATTGCAAAAAGACATTACTGTGTCTGATTCACTGTTTTGCGGTGTTAGCCACAGCAAAATAACACTTCGCCATGGTGAGATGCAAAAGGTGAATCTGGTCGCGGCGAAATTCTGAAAAAGTAGATCTAGCCACGGCGAAATAAAACTTCGCCGCAGCATAAAACTCTCTGGAAAGATTTGTGTTTTCTGGAAGTTCACGGTTGTCGCAGCAAAATAAAACTTTGCCGCAGCGACCATTGTGCATGAACTTCATCGGGGCGAAGAATTTCTTTGCCACGGCAAGAAACCTACTATTCTATTTTTGCTTTCCGTTTTTCGCATAGGGACTAATTGCAATTTTTGAACCTTGAAAGCCAATATTCATTCTGCACGTTTAAGGTGGTAACTTGATAATTCAACCCATCTAATTCAAAAATTGATTGTTTTTTAATGTATGCAATGTTCTTGTTTGATAATTGCATGGTGCCCAATAAATGAGCCTTAGACCTATTGTTTATTGTTTATTAGGTTTGTTTGTTATTTTTATAAACAAATAGGACACGCATGTCCTGCCTCTCTCTCTCTCTTAAATCTCCATGTATTTCTACTCCTCATCTCACTCCCCTCGTATGTAACACGAGGTTTCTATTTTATTGATGTAAATTAGAATAGGTTTTTTATTATAAAATTATTTGTAATAATCGTGAAGAAGAAACGAAGGAGCTATGAAGAGGAATAACTTGAAGATCCAAGATTTATTTTTAAACCCTAGGTTGACCCACCGATTCCTCTAGGCTCGAGGAAATCAGTTTTAGTGGGCCATGTACTGGCACGTTTAATTTTTTGTTTAGAATGCATGCTAAGGTTGAATGTTCAATAACATGCCAAACAATGTCATTCTAACAAAGATAATAATCTGGTGAGACATTAAATAAAAACTCTCAAATAAGATATATTAAGTCATGTATGCCTTCCATCACCATGATTTTAATCAAACCACTGTTTGTCAGAACCTTGTTCGCCACAGCGAAGGGTACACTTCTACCAATGGGAGGTTAAAATTCGTTGGAGTTTTCCTTAATGATAATGGGTCAACTTAAAATGATAGTTTTACTTGTTCGCCACAGCGAAGGTTGATAAGCATGTCATAGGCATAATAGAGAAGTACACATGTTGAGTGTACGTGGTGACTATGTAATGTCCACTCTACTGATACTAGGAATCACACTTGAGGACGATGGATAGGCTGTTGGATTGTGTGATTGGCTTGTTGGCTTACTTCACATTTGAGGTTGGTAGTGGGAGCTATCAACTGGTGTGGATTAAGTTTGTTGTCCTACCTAATCAACTCATTTTGGCTTATTCGCCACAGCGAAGGTTTGAAATGGGCCAAATGGGATCTAAGTCCACTAGGAAAGCCAACGGGCTTTCCCGAGTTAATAGTAAGGGCTATTTGCTTGAGGAAAATAATGGGAGTGTTTTTTAATAAAAGACCATATTAAGAAATAATAGACATTATATTGACTTTACTTTTCTGAATTGTAGATTCACTTAAAAACAAGCATTATGAACCTATAATTGATAATCGAAAAAGAAAACAGGTTGGATGGATCCAATTTCTTGGACTGGTATCATAATCTTCGGATTATACTTAAGTCCGAAAAGAAATTGTATATCCTTGATAAGCCATACATGGCTGAGCCTGATCCTGATATCACTCGAGAAGTAAAGGATACTTATCAAAAGTTTCTTGATGATGTTAATGGCGTTCAATGCTTGATGTTAGCATCGATGACACTAGTGTTGCAAAAGCAGCATGAGAATATGGACGTTGCTGCCATTATTCTACACCTCAAGGAGCTTTACAAAGGGAATGCTCGACATGAGAGTTATAAGGTGTCAAAAGCATAGTTTGGAAGTCGTCTAACCGAGGGAGCCTAAGTTGGCCCCTATGTGCTTAAAATGATCGAGCACATGGAGAGGCTTGAGACTTTAGGGTTTGAGTTAGATGCAAAATTACAAGTGGATTTAATTCTGCAGACCTTGCCTAACTCTAATGCACCATTCATAATGAACTTCAATATGAACGCTATGGTGAAAACCCTATCAGAGCTTTTGAACATGCTAAGGACTGCAGAACAAGACTTGAAGAAATCCAAGCCTATTTTACTGGTAGCTTCCAGTAAAGGAAAGGGTAAGGCCAAGGCCAATCCCAAGCCCAAGCCCAAGCCTAAAGGACATAATGCTCTCAAGCCTGCAGGTGGCGTTGGGAACGGTAGGAAGGTAATCTGCTTCTATTGTGGCAAGCCTGGCCACTGGAGGAAGCACTGCAAGGCTTTCCTCGCAAACAAGAAAAAGTTAGATGCTTCGACTTCAGGTATGTTTATGATTGAGATTAACTTCTCTCCTTCAACATCTTAGGTCATTGACACAGGATGTGGTACTCACATTTGTACTGATGTGCAGGGACTAAGGCAGAGTAGATTGCTCGCCAAGGGAGAAATGGACCTACGAGTTGGAAATGGAGCACATGTGGCTGCATTAGCTATAGGGACTTATTGTTTGTCTTTGCCTTCGGGCTTATTATTAGAACTCAAAGACTGTTATTTTGTACCTGCGATTTCTAGAAACATTATTTCAGTACCCGCTTTGGATAATATAGGATATCGTTTTGAGATTTCTAATAGATTGTTGTCTTTTAGTTTGAATAGTATTTGTTATGCCTGAAAAAGTAGGGCTGACGCCGAGCCTTGTCAGCATAGGCGGTCAGAGCTTAGGTAGGTTCTGTAGCCATTCAGACACAGCCATGTTGCATGCTGACGTGAGCGGCATGTTCCTGCCAATGCAGTGGGTGTGCACCAGAGTGGCGAAAGGTTGGAAACGTTCCACGTGTCCAATCCCTGCATAAGTCGAGGAAATCACTCGAGCAAGTGAGCAACGAGACACAAAGAAGAATTTGCATGGCAATCTGACCCACTCACAGATTTAGTAATCATTACCTCAATTCATCCCACTATAAATAGAGGGATCCTCTCCTGTTTGTGGGATTAGCTAATTTTTCTCTGAAATAGCATACGTTTTCTCTCTCTCTCTCTCTCGTGTATTCACTTGTATTCTCTAAGCTATAAATCAGCTCGCTGAACGCGACCTGATCTCATATATTAATACAATATCAGTGGACGTAGGATTTGCTTGTTTAAGCATCCGAACCACTTTAAACATTGTTCTTCATCTCTTATTCAACCCAATATCCCCATATACACATGTGTCTTCTGAATCAACTTAGCATTTCCCACGTGCGATTAGTTGGTGTCAAAATCAAGCATCAACAGTATTCTATTTGGAATTGCAAGGTTATATAATGGATTATATGTTCTTAATTTGAACAATATGGCTGGGAAGTTAGTCAATCAGCCCATCGACCGCGACTTGGATTGCTTCATCTATTTCCTTATTCTTTGGCTGGGACGAGCCAAGTTTGCTCGCCCTAGAAGCACTTGCCTCGCCAACAGGAGCGATTTTCTTCTTGGTCAAGTTTTTGGCTGCTTCCTTTCGAAGATCGCCGGCTTCCGTGGCAACCTCTTTTCCCGAGCCAATTTGTTGTTCAGGTGCTTTTTTTTTTCTCAAACCTCCAGTTGGTTTGGATGCCTTCTTTGCTGGCTTTTTCGGGGCTCCTAATGTTTTTCCCGTCAACTGCCTTAGTGGCAGTCTTGGGCTTCTTCACACTTGGGCCTCCCCCAAGCTCGCCACTAGCGCGCTTCTAACCAACAGTTTTCGCGGGCTGTTTCATTCCTGAAGCAGCAGGAGCCTTCGTAGACGTCGCGGGGGCAACCGCTTTCTTCTTTTTTGGTTTTTTGACCCACATTTCTGCAAGGACAAAAGGCAAGAGAATTGGCAATCTATTGTGCACATGGCAAGGAAAGCAAGCGTGAGCAAGCAACAACTTACCTTTCTCTAGAAGTGCTAAGAAATTGGCCTCGTCTCGACAGAAGTCGTACGCTTTTAGGTAAGGAAATGTAACAAGCTCATTGACGTTGCGCTTATTGTCTGGAAGATAGCTAAAATGCTGCAGCCTCTGTAAGCTCGCGGATGGAAGATAACTCTACTCGACGTTAACTGCAAAAACAAAACAGGACGATCAGTTAGAATGTACAGCTCAAGAATAATCCTTGCACATACATGGGAAGCCCAAGCCTTACTCGCTTCCATAGCAAAGACACCGATCTCCCGGGTTTCATAGAAAAAGAACTGGGAATCCCAGTGTGGAACTTTTTTCAGAACATTGATCAATCTGTTAAAACGTACTCTCCTCACTTTGGAAAGGTAATACATTTGTTCTTGCCCTTTTTTGAGCCTGTATAAGTGGACGAGCTCTTTGACGGATGGCTAGCCCAATTCAGCAATCATGTACGCGATGTACATCGCGATGATGATCACGTCAAAGTTGGTTGTCTATTGAAGAGGAACGATATCGAATCGCCTCAATATGTTGTTGATGAAGTAATGCAGGGGAATGGATACCCCGCACCTAAGGAGAGTCTCGGAGGTAGCTACCCATCCAGGTGGGGGGTTCTTCTGAGAATATTTCCCCTGAACCATCAAGTTAAGCTGCGACGCATAGACCACCCTTATGCATTCGAGGTCCCTAAGGGTAATCAAGGAGTGTGGTTCTCTTCACAGCCTATGGACTGGAGACGGCGGAGATTGAGCTCGTTGAATCGAAGCATGATCGGACAAGCCCGCAGCATCGGGGTTCAAGCTTTGAGCGATGAATTCCTCAAAAACCTCGGGGAATAGACCCCCAAGGGCTACCGAGCCTACCAACAAATTGAACATTCGATCTATTGTACGACAGCTAGACGACGACATGGTTGTAACTCAACTCTGGGTACCTGAAAAAAGAAGCGAACATGTGTTAGAGCTCGAACAAATTGGTGACCATTCTACACTCGCTTCTATTTCAGGCACCAGAGATAGCTTGCGCAATGTGGCGAAAATACGCAACCAACCTGAGACTGCAAGAGATGCGCCCAAAAAACCCTACTAAAATCTTAACACATCTAATATGGCCACTACAGTAGCCACCCTTGGACGCAAAAATTAGAAAAACAAAAGAGAATAAGGGAGGAAAGCCTTACCGAAATGGGGAAAGTGTCAAGAACTCATGAGAAAGATCACCGCGATGACGCAAGAGCAACAGCGGAGAGCAACAAGAGAGTCAGAATAACTTTTGAAGTTACTATTTTGAGGTTTTTTGCCACCTTTTATAGTGGTTTGCATGGAAGATGAAAGGGCGGGGTTTAGTCGTGGCCGTTGACTTAAAGTCGATCCTCACCCTTCATTTGTCAAGCAATCTCGACCCTTGGATGTGGCCACGTGTCTACCATCTATGGGGAGTGACGAACCATCAGATTGCAGTAATGATTACTGTGAATAGTTGTCGTCACCCACACGCGACAAAACGTAACTGAAAAAGGCTGCCATATTTAATGCGACACTACCACACGAAAATTACCTTTATAACCTGACTTTTTATATTCTGAATTTTGACAAGTACCATAGGAGATCCAAGTGTGAGGTATGTCGGCCAAGCATAAGGTCAACCGTAAGAGCCCGTTCGAACATGCACTCAAAGATTCACTATTGAGTCTGAGCTTGGCATCAAATTGAGTAATAGTCTTCGAAGCCTGAAGCAAGCATCGAACACTAGGGGGAAGATGTTGTGTGTGGCTTTTCCGCTAAGATCGGGCCAACGCGAGGATATAGCTCGACCCAGAATGAGCTCGGTAACAATGATTAATTGACCCAGCATAAGCTCGTCGAGCCGAAGCTCGACCCAACAAAAGCTAGTCGCGGACAGTTCAAGGAATCATTCAATCAACATCCAGATTATTTCAAATCCCAGATATTACGGGAATGACTAGATCAACCACGATCACCGCACAATCACAAAGCCCAATCGCGAGAATATCATAATTGCGATTCAGATCAATTGTAATCCCCTTAATTTTGCTCTTTTCTTTTTACAAATCTTGTATATAAACCCCCTCAAACGAGGAGGAAGGGGTTACGAATTTGATATAGGAACTATATTGTTATATCTCACGGCAAATACAAAAACAGTGGACGTAGGCTTCAGAGTTAATCTCGCCGAACCACTTTAAAACTCTCATTGTCTTTACTTTATTGCATTCTTTTTACATATATTGCTTATTATTCTTAACCACCCACACATCAATTCCGATCCCGATAACGTCGATCGAATCTCGCTGGTTGGTGCAGATTTCTGTATTAACAAATAGTTAAATTATCATTTAATTTTATACAACAAACTAACATAAAAAACCTAAATTTAATTAAACTACATACTTAAAAAAATGAATAAATAAAATAAGAGAGGAAAAGTATAATAAGATAAAGAATACTAGAGTCTTTCCAAAACAAAGTTTTAGATTCTTTTCAGTTTTATTTTTTTAATTTTTTAGATGTATTTGTTACCTTTTAAAACCCTTCGGTGCGTTTTACTTTCTCCAGACTTTGAGTAAATTGTGATAAATCAGCAGTTGAATTTAAGCATTAAAATTGTAGTAATTTTTTTAGGACAAATTTAAAAAAATAAAAAAATGGTACATTCAAAATTAGCTCCAAGCTGACAGAATTTAAATTTTTTTTTTTTTTTTTCTGTTTTATAGGGAACGATGAAGGAGTGCACTTTTATTGTTGAAAATTAACCAAACTATTCACTCACATATATATACCTGTTTTAGTCGCCACTCGCCATATATTCACTCTCTTTATTGCATGTTTCTGTATACACCATTTATATCTTATTAATGCCATCAATTAATCTTCTTTAGAACACAGCTAATATCTTTTAAAATAAAAAGAAAAAATTAGCAACTCTCGAAGCAAAAATTTATTGCCAATTTATTACAATGAATGTAAGAAGAGGTAGTTTATGTATTTTCTTTTTCTCTAACCTTTAACTATATATTCGCTTAAATAATCCTTTGGAGATGGATATAGATTGGATCTTATTTGTAATTGGTCGGATTGTTTGTTTTTCACTTTTCTTCCCTTTGATTAGATTGAATGGCATTGAAAAGTCTCCAGAGCAACCAACATTCCACCGAGTATGTCATCCAAATTGCCAAACACCCCTAATAATGGAAGAACAAAATGGACAACAGGTGATAATTAATATCTCGTACAAAATTGAGAAATTCAAAACACAGCCCTGTTTATCAGTGTCCTTTTTTTTTTTTCTGTGAAATAATTTAGAAAAGGAGCCAAGGGATTGATGAACAAACTCTTTAAATATTGAATCTTACTATCTGAATCGTTGTACTAATAACTGGAGATCATTAGATGGTAATTTAATTGGAGATCATTAGATGGTAATTTAATTGGAGATCATTCAAAAGGACGTCAAGTCCAATACAATCTACATGAACTTATATAAAGCTGACCAACAACCCCCGTCAAAATGTATAGTTTTATAAAGATTTGAACTCTAAATTAATAAATGTACAACCCATCTTCTATATCATTTTATTTATTTATTTCCAGGATTTCCATTTGCATGTAGTAAAAATAGCGACAAAATTATTCGGATATAATTCTCTAGTTAGATGTACTAATATTACCATATTTAATCCATATTGGATTCTTATGTATAAAGTATCATTTCAGTCTAACGAATGAATATAATAATATTTAAGTATAGTCATAACAAAATNATAATTAAAATTATTCATTAGGAATAAAAGATATTATCTTTAATAAATTATTAATTTAAATATTAATAAAAATATACTGTTTTATTTTATAAAATCTTACTAGAGCTGGAGTTCAGAGGACCCCCCTGGCTGCCCATACCAGTCGGGGATTCCTTATTGTTTGCGAGGATGGGGATGGGCTTGGGGACGGTTTTAATCCTTAGCCCCTAGGCATAGGGTACCTAATTACATAATTATCCTATATATATATACCCTTTTTTTCCCTAAACCTAATCTAGCCCCTGCTCTAAACTAAACTACACTAAGGACTTAGCCACTCACATGACACGATTTAGCAGTTACCACACCGATTCCATCCCCATCACAGTATTTTGTTCCTGTTATCGTCGATTTAAGCTTGCAGTTTCCATCCCATTGTCGCCCATTTCATCCCGCCTCCCTGGTTGTCAGCTTCTTTCGGTTTTTCGTCACAACCATTCCTGTTATTTCCGATTTGAGCTTGTAGATTCCATCTTGTTGTTGCCGATTTCATCTCGCCTCTCCGGTTGTCAGCTTCTCTCGGTTTTCCATAAAAACTATGTACTATATTGTAAATGATTTTCAATGGATGTTTTATGGTTGACAATTGATCGATACAAATAAAAAAAAGGATTAGAAGAAGAATAAGACTTGACCCAATGACCCCTGCCTTTTAGTTGATGAATATACCAGTTTAGTTGATGATTTTTTTGCTTTGAATTATAGTTATCATATACAATAAAACCTCTCTATAGCGATACTCTATATAAGAATAAACTCTACGTAGTCATAAAAAAATTTATTCCCAACTTGAGATAGTTATAAATAAGAATAAACTCTACATTGTAATAAGTTATAATTTTTCTAATTCCCGTCTTAAGGAAAGTTGTCTCCACATAATAATAATTATGTGTATATTACAAAAAAAAAAAATTTGGTACATTAAAGGTTTAAGATGAAATAAAATACTTATCTAAAGTTGTTTAGAAGAATGATTTATGCTTTAGAGTAGTTACCACATCTTTTAACTTGTGGGTACATTACTCACTAGCATGGACATCTTGTTGTTGAAGCCAAAATATTTATAGCTTCTCAAACATGTTTAGAGCTTCTTGACACGAAACTCTTTGTATTCTGTACTATCATCCTAATGATTATTTCATTTTCTTCTTGTGTAATTGTAGTAATGATTTCTTCTTCAATTAAAGCATACATGACTTGTTGCTCATTTGAATGATTGAGGAAGACATTAATATCCATTCGATTAGTGTGGTGAAGTTGTCAAATCTGATCACTCAATTCTATAATGACTCTTTGATTCTTCTCATCCACTTTATTTATAACTTGCAATTCATCGACATCAAGGGTCCTAATTTTATAATGCTTAAAACAATTGGCAATTGTTTGTGGCTTCAACTCAATTTAATCATGCAGCAACTGTATTTATAATTCATCAAAGGCACTTATCTTTGTTGGTTTCAAGACACGATCTCCTATTCATTTAAAAAGTAGGCAATTGAAGCGCTGATTGAAATCCTAATACTGTATTACTAAAGCATGAATTATAAAATAAGAAATTTTTATAACTACACTTCTATTAAATTATAACCTCCTCATAGTAATAAAATTAATTAGTCTCACCATTATGACTATAGAGATGTTTTACTGTATTACAAAGAGTCTGAGGTCATTGAGTATTAATGAATTGATGATTTTGATGAATACACCAGTTTAGTTGATGAATTTGTCCAAGAAAGATCTTCTTCTGTTTTGATTCTTTACCTCACAATTTTCTTTCATTTTGTTCTTTTATCTGATCCCTTGTCCTAACTACCAACTACACAAGTACCATTCATATTATTTTATTTTTGCTTGTCCATTAATTAATCAGTAATTGCAACCCTTTTCATGATCCACTTTAATTTTATCTTCATCTCAAATTAGTCTTGAAAATGGATTATTATAAAGAGCTAATTGCATTAGGGGAGATGAGGCCTTAAGCAAAGTTAAACAATTTTTAAGTTTGGGAAACATGATATGATAGTCAATAGTCAGTTACACTTAACCAGCTTATTGTACAACATTTACATCAACTAACATCAACATAACCGCGGTGAATTTATCTCCCTAATGATGATCTGGAACTGTTTTAAGAAAATATTCCCGCAATAAAAAAAAAAATGAAACAATATATTGATAATGGTGATAATAAGTGGAGTCGCAACAGGACAATTATGCAAAATCTCAAGTTCTTAGCAGTGGCGTCCATAACAAGCATAAGATGTACTGACAGATAAGTTGAAGAAGCAATGTTCCGTCCTTTTTCCTTAAAGTACTTACAAGGTGATCTAATTAATTACTAATGGTGGTTGGTGAAAGTCCAAGACTTAGATATTAACATATATTCACAATGCGTATTATTTCAAGTGTGCGTGGTAAAGACATTACAATTTAGCACTTAATTTTATACTTCACTTAAAAGATCAAATAATGCTCAATGTTGATATTCTCTTTCTGTTTGTTCATAATGGAAGTGGGTTTAATTTGTAAAGCTGAATTTTTTTATTGATATTCATACTTTTTTATTATTCTTTTAGGTTTCAACATGTCAACTCAAAACTCTTTATTTGGAAAAAGCTTAGATGAGGAGATCAATCAACATTTTGAGTCATCGAACAAATTGTTGATTGCGATTTTTCATACTTCTACAACTTCAGATTGAAAGTAACCAACTGCAATCTCTAGTTGTAGATGTCAGAACTGAGCTAGCAAGAGAAGCAAAGAGAGGCAAAGAGAAAGAGTGTTGAGGTTGCCACAGTATGCTAGAAGAAGAAAAGAGCAGAAATATATTATGTATTGTATACTGATCTATCATTGAGTTTGTACATGGTCCTATTTATACAAAGAATCAAGTATAAGAAAGGAAATGTAATGAATACATAATTACAATTAGCTAGACTGTAATTGCTTAAATCAAGCCTTAATCACAGTGATTACACAATCATAGTGATTTATGTAATTATGCCATGATCTCAACACTCTAGAATTGCAGCACAATCAATGTAATTCCATCACTCCCCTTTATTTTTTTGTTTTTTTTTTTTTTTAATTTCTATTTTTTTTATTATTAAATTTTTTTTTTTTTTTTTTTACAGTCTTGTAAAAGTATATGTCGGTTGCTCCATAGTGCGAATGTGAAGAGTCTTGATTACCCCCTTTTGAATTTTCTCTATGATGAAGTGACAATCTATCTTTATGTGCTTTGTTCTTTCATGAAACATTGGATTTGTTGCAATGTCGTTTGCAGCTTTTTTGTCACAATATAAGTGAATAGGCCCTTTTACTTGTACCTCAAGATATCCTAGCAACCCAAGAATCCAAGTAATCTCACAGGTGGTTTTGGTCATTGTTTTATATTCAGCCTCTGCTGATGAAAGAGATATAGTCAACTGTCTCTCGTTTTTAGGGAAATTAGAGCTCCTCTAAGTTTGATGCAAAAACCAGTAAGAGATTTTCTTCTCATTGAACAAGTGGCCCAATCATCCCGAGGTAGAAGTAGTCCTAAACCAAGACATCCTTTCAAGTATTTAAGTACCTTCATTGCTGCATCCATGTGAGATTGCTTCAGCTTATGCATGAATTGGCTGAGAATATGAACTGCATAACTGATGTCTAGTCGTGTCATTGTAAGGTAAATCAGTTACCCTACGAGTCTTTAATAATGTGAAGGATCCTCTAATCCTGGATCTAAATCTGAAGATGGTGCCCCATTATCATACTCTTGAGTGGTGCGCTTCGTAATCTGTTCAACCAGAATGACAGTTGGTTTGCAAATTACTAATCCAGAATCTGATACAAGTTCTAGAACATACTTGCGTTGACTCAAAGAAATGCCTGTCGAAGACCTTGCTATTTCAATCCCCAAAAAATATTTAGGTTCGCCCAGATCCTTTATTCAAAAATGCTTGCTGAGATGCTCTTTTAGACTTTTGATGGCCACTTCATCATTTCCTGTGATTAAGATGTCGTCGACATAAATGATGAGTGCAATGAAGGATTTACCTTTATGCCAAGTGAAGAGCGCATAATCGTGTTTGGATTGAACGAAGCCTATAGTTGTAAGAGCTTTTGTGAACTTTTCATTCCACTGTCGATATGCTTGTTTTAGACCATAGAGGACTTATGCAAACGACATACTGTATTCTCTCCCTATCTGTGAAGTCTTGGAGGAAGGTCCTTGCATATTTCTTCATATAGATCCCCATGAAGAAAGGCATTATGGACATTTATTTGATGGACGAACCAGTCTCGAACAGAGGCAATAAATAAGAAAGTCCTTATAGTGACATGCTAGGCAACATGAGAGAATGTCTCTTGCTAATCGAATCCTTCCCTTTGAGTTAAGCCCTTTGCAACTAATTGGACTTTATATTGTTCGATAGAACCATCAACATCCGTGACTTCAATATCACGGTTTACTTAAAAAAATAAAAATTAATTGGACTTTCTCTTATAATTTCAAGGTTTACTTAAAAAAAAAAAAAGATTCTTTTCTCATTTCACTTCAATTATTCTTTTCCCTCTTTTAAATAATTGAATATTTGGTTATAGATTAAAAATATGCTTTTTTGCTTTTTTTTTTTTTTTTTCACTTCTAGGATTAATATTTCTAATTTTATCTTTCTTTTCATGACTTCAATATCAACGAATTAATGTTGATAACATCGAGAATAGAACAATCAAGGATAGATTTCCTAACTTCACAAGTAACTAATTAAACATCCATTGAAAATAGAACAATTTGATAAAGTTTAAGAATTACGTGTTTTTTAAAACACTTTAAAATCAACTAATTAATATAATAATACCGAGAGTATAATACTCAAACGTAGATTTCGTGACTTCAAAAGCAAAAAGTGTAATACTCATTCTCTAGCTAGTATACTCGGAAAATAACAGTAAAACTCACAAAATATATATAAGAAAATATACATGTAGATGAGTATAAAATAATGGGCCCATAACTATTTTTTCTTTAAATACAAATCTTTATAAAATATAAAGTCACAAAACATCAACTCTACAGTGTTGCCCAACCCTTCCGCTGCGTGACGTTCCAAGCGACCGCATCTCACCTATTACTTGTAAAAACATTGAAAACAATGGGGTGAGCACTAATTGCTCAATAAGTAAACCCGCTATGCTACTCTACTCTCTCCGTTGCTTAAATTCTGAATTTCTCTCCTTACATCACACCTCTCATTCTTCTCTGTTCTTTCTCTGTTCTTTCTCTATTCTTTCTCTGTTCTTTCTCTATTCTTTCTATATTTCTAATTTCTCACTACCCATGATAATAGGCATGGTATCATGCATAGGTATGATGCAAATGCACAAATGCATAGAATGTGCATTTTCTTTTCTGTTTTATGTTTCTTTTCTCTGTATTTCTTTCTTTCTTTCTTTTCTAGCCTTTCTTTCTTTCTATTCTTTCTTTCTTTTTCTATTGTTTTTTTTTTTTTTTCTGTTCTTTCTTTCTTTTTCTATTCTTTCTATTCTTTTTGTTCTCTGCTTTTCTTTCTTCTTCTCCTTCTTTCTATTCTATTCTTTCTTATTCTTTTCTTTTCTTTTTTTTCTTATTCTTTGCCGATCGGACTCAGTTGAGGCATGGATTCGAAACCCTGGCCATGTGAGTGAGTACAGTCCTCATCTATATACACACTTATGGACTGTACAAATTCTTCTTCTTCTTAAGCCGCTCATTAAAGGCGGCATGCATGTAGCGATATTCTTCTAGGTACAGTCCTCATCCACATGTACTCATATGGACTGTACAAATTCTTCTTCTTCTTAGGCTGCTCACTAAAGGCGGCGTATATGTGGGAATATTCTTCTGCTTGTCACTCGCAGGTTCTCCATAGCAACAACCTTCTTTTCTTTTATCTTTTTACACTTCTTTAGATAAAATTTCAGATTTGAACTTCTTTAATATTTCTCATTTCTTTCTATTTGTTCTTTAACTTTAATGTTCATTATTGCTCATTAATGCTCTTATGAGTATGTATGCATGTATATAGGCTCATGCTTATTATTCTTTCTAAATTCACATGTTTGGATGCAATAATGCAATATGGAATGTGAACATGTCATTCTCTACCATTTACCAACTCATCTCAAGATATCAAATAATCATAATCATGTATGTACTTCTCTTTGACCTTTCATCAAACAATTTATATGCACACATCAACTCTAATTTGGCTACATTTCTACCTCTCTTCTAAGCCACCAAAATTTGGAATAAAACACACCAAGATTAACATCAAACCTGTCCAGGATTCACACTCCATAAATTCTACTCCATTTCTTCCATAATTCATCCAAACTTTCATCAAACATCAAGTACACAAACACTACTTCTCATGGATAAATTCTAACCATCATTCAATATCCATTCCATCAACAATTCTTCATATATAAGCATATACATGCATAAAACAAATTCTCTTCAATTCATGCAAACTCTCTTGCTCTTTGTTCTTTAATGTTCTCATATATGTGTATGTGCATGGAAATATGCTCATTCTTTGCTATTCTTTCTAAATGCAAATTGGAGAATGTGAGAATGCATTATGGAATATAAAGATATCATTATGGAACTAGTATTCTCTACCAACAACATTCCCATACTTGAAATCAATCATAGATTATTAGACTAAAAATAACTAATAAATTGGAGGTACTTTTGAGGTAGTCATTCTGCGCAGGTCATATTCAAGAAGTAATATCTCGATCTATATACATCGGATTGCTATGATCTTGGTCTCATTTTAAAGCTTAGAGAAAGGGCTACAACTTTTATGTTTAGGTCTCAACCCGGGTCGATGGGTAAGATGCTCAAAAATCACTCATAAGGTCACAGATTTAACAGGGCAACTATGGTAACATGTTTTCTCTTAGGATTTTCATCAAACAATTCATATGCACATGCTACTACCATGTTGGCTACACTTCCACAACTCTCTGATTCAACCAAATTGTGAGCCAAAAACTCACTAAATTGAGTATCAAACCTGGCTGAATTTATCACTTCTCTACACTCCAAAAATCTCAACACAAAATCTTCCACAACTTCACCAAATCATCACATAACCATACACTTCTTCTCATGGCTAGAATTTATACATCAATAAACATAAAAAACAGCCCATAATTCTCTCATACCATCACATACAAACATGCAAAAAAATTCATTCTACAAAGTCTTGCTCAAATTAAGGTTCAAATTAGGTTTACTTACCTTGAATTTGAGCAACTCTAACACTATACTCTCTCTTTGGTAGAATTCCCTCCTTCTCAAACCCTAAGCATATACAACCATAAGAATTCAAAACTTTAAAATTTAATCTCAATTCTTGGTGCAAGAATCTTACCTTTGGATGCTTAGGATTGAAAATCTATCAAAAGTTAGCCAAAATCCTATGAATTTCTTGGGAAATTTAATGAAGAAATTTGAGAGAATTTGGGTAGAGAATGGCTTGAATGGAGGGTAGAGTGGCTATGGTTTCTCTTCTTCAATTCTTAATATCTTAAAATAATATATATTAGATTCCCATTTTACCCTTGCACTTTCTATAAAATTCCATCTATATCCCTTAGTCAATTACCAAAATGCCCTTATTTTTATTAACTTCTCCATGTTATTCTATCTCTTTTCACTCCCCACTTTTTCAACTAATTATGAGTGAAAAGGTCATTTTACCCCTAATGAAATTTTAGGGAATTTTCTTCACACTTGTTCAAGATAACTTTGACAAAATTCAACTAAGGGTATTAGGGCATAAATAAAGTTACGTACCTTGATGTGGGCGTTACAACTAATTAATGTCGATAGAGGGTAGAACAACCCAAAGAAGTCTAATAATTAAGTGTTTTTGAAAAGACTTTAAAATCAACTATATAACGTCGTTCTCCGAAGTAGAACGTAATGACAAATCTTGAACACGTACATAAATTTGTCATCATATATTTTGTTTAAGTTTTAGGTTAAAAATTTATCCAGTAAATATATATATTAATTTAGGATAAGGCATGTCAATCTCAAGCTTTTGAAGGATTTTCACTAATCAACTTTTGACTATAGCACCAAGAGACAAAAGAGAATCAAAGTAGAAATTTTTTTTTTTAATGTTTTATTTGTTAGATTGATTCTATTTTTGGTCATTTTATTTTCTGATTTAATATTTATTTCTATTTGGGTGATAGTTTAATTAAGGCTTCAACTACTCCCCCTCACGCCTACATTTATTCATTAATTACTATGTTGTCACTTTGATTATTGATTCTACTGCGTTTATCTTATTAAATTCAGGGGGACTAGAAAAAAATGACCATAAAGACCTCTTCAATTGCTATAAAACGACTATATTTGAAGGGTAAAGTGGGTTTTTGCCAAATAATTTTTTTTTTCTTTTTTTTTTTGTCGCCAACCCGCAGGTCAACCTGGCATGTTGGTTGTTGGGCTGCCAACGACCAACCCGGCATGTTGGACCGATTTTTTTTTTTTTATTATTTAAATGACCCACTGGGTTGGCCTATGAAGGCCCAACCTGCTTAACAGGGGATACCAATGTCAGGTTGAGACAGGCTGGGTTAGGGTTGACATGCCTAATCTAGTCCATCTTTTCCACCTCTAATAATGCCAATACAATGCACCTATATAATAATAATTATTAATACAGATCCAATAAATTTTATTAATTATTAATACAGATCCAACGTGTGAACATGGAGCAATAAATACAAACCCAACGTATCAAGATGAAGCAATTTGATTGGGCTCATTAAACCACAAATCCTACTTGACAATCCAAGGTGTCAAGAATCAAGATGAATATATATATATTGTCTGATAACTAAATTGAATAATTTACAGCCACTTGTCAAAAAAAATAAAACACCCATTTAATGGTTAAGATTTTGTCTTAAAAATTATGATAAACATCATAGCCGGCAGATTTAAATAAACAAAGACTATTAATTTTAATAGTTTTTCTAAACACATGAGAATTAATCACAACAATGACTTTTGAACAAACTTTGTAGGACCATTAATTTTAATGCATTTAAAATCCGACACAAATTCTTAAAACTTTGTCTAACATTTCTATGATCATCAATGCATTCTGTGTTGTAAAATTCAAAACTTGCAACTATTTGCTGGCCTTTCATTTTCACTATATAAAAATTTCAGGACATTTACACATCATAATTTTAATATAAATATATTAATCAATCTCTAATGTCAATATCCTGAAGTTTTTAATGAACAGATCAAGGGTCGAAAACTATTGAAGTTTGAATGTCTTGAAGCTTTTAGTGAGATTAAAGGCTAATAATTAATCACTAACTTAACAAAATCCTAAAATCAAAGTGACTAGCTTGCCTTTGATTAGAGCGTTACAAGCTTTAGAAAGTTTGAACCTATAAATTTTCATATATTAGTCATATTTTTAAAGTTTTAATGTATGAACCAAGAGCGGAAGATCAGTCTTTATCGTAATAAACATCCATTATTTATTAGAAATTAATGATATCTTGCCATTCCGTATCATTAATTTCAAATTGATTTTTTTTTTCTGATTGAACCTTTGAATGCATGGATCTGTCCCTATATATTGGTAGTAGTTGGAGAAATCTACCTGACCAATATTAAATTTTGGGCCACCCTGTGGCCAACTTCAAATATATATATCCCATCACTAAATTAAAGCAACCCAGTAGAACAAAAACTTAGTTAGTATAAGTAATTTCTCTCCGAATTTGTATTATTTTGTTAACAATGGCTAGTTCTTCCTCCTTAACTCCCAATAGCAAAAGGTATGCTCTTTTAAGTGAAAAAGAAAATTGTATTTAAGTGCGTTTAATTACTTCAATTATTTTGCAGGTTAGAAGGCGAAGTGGCGATAATAACAGGAGGAGCAAGCGGCATTGGTGAGACAACGGCTAGACTATTTATTCGACACAGAGCAAAAGTGATTATAGCTAATGTTCAAGATGATCTCGATCAAGCCATTTGCAAGGACTTTAATCGGGATGAAACAATCTCTTATGTGCATTGCGATATTACTAGTGAGGATGATGTTAAAAATGTTGTCAATTTTGCCATGTCCAAGTATGGAAAGCTAGACATCATTTTCAACAATGCAGGCATCACAGGAAATGTGGAACCAACAATTTTAGGCACGGATGATGAAAACTTCAAAAAGGTTCTCGACGTTAATGTTTACGGAGGTTTCTTGGGTGCCAAGCAAGCTGCTAGGGTTAATTCTAAAACGTAAATATCAATTTGTAAATGTAATTAATTCAAATCAAACAAATATATCGAACCAAATATATTATAGAACTATATATGTTTGTTTTTAAATGAAAATTTAAAAATATATAAAGTTGACTAAATTTTTAATGTTCAACAAAAAGTGACAAATAAAAACTCAAATTGTTGCAGGTGGTGGAAGATCCGGTGGAAATTGGCCCGAAAATATTTGTGAGCCATTAGATCGAGAACCCATATTCATTGAGATGAACTGCTGCATCTTCTCCATCGTTTGCTTATATTGGTCAAATTCTTCCCTTATGCCTCGTAGTTCTTGCACCTCCTCACGCAAGTGTGTGAGTTCCTCTAAAACTTCTTGATCGGCTCGCTTTCTAGTCTTCGAAGATGCAGGTGGTTTTGGACCATAACCTAATCCACGATAATAACCAGGTTTTTTTCCTAAGACCTGTTGAGTGATCTTAATTGAGTAGGTGGCTAAGAACCTTCTTCACGCTCCTGATGAGAATGTTCTCCATTTGTTCCTACAAAAATAATATATATGTCCATATGCCACAAATATATAATAAAAACAACTAATTTTTAAATTAAAAATTAAAAGGTATTAGGTTATAATATAAAAATATAATAAACTTTTATTAAAAAAAAAAAAAAAAATACACTACATAATACTTACATATCGAACCTTGCTTCATCATTTATCCAAGTATTCCTTACTGCTAAAATGATGTCATGGAATAAATGCAATCCCCTTGGAGCTGGCCTTCAGGAAGATCCTATATTTAAAAAATAAACAAATAAAAGATAATTAATATTAAAAAAATTAACAATAATAACAATTAAATATACATTTTAAATATTTCAAACCTCTGAATTTGTTCGGTGAAAAACAAAGGGTTTTGACCACCATAATGATGTGATGGCAACTTAGCACGATTAGCCTTGTTCGCTTTCGAAAGTTTCTGAAAATTGAATCATGATGCATAATGAAATATATAATAATATTTAGTTACGCCAAAATAAATATTAGATAATATTTCAATAATAAGCATTAAATAATAACTAAGCAACTGAGTATAAATCATCCACGTAAAAATACTAGTAAAAATCATAAATATTAAAAAATATTACTGATAATCTTCACTAGCAAAAAATGTGCAAACCAATCCCAATCTTTTGGTGCACATCTTTATAGGGTTTCGTCGTGCTTCTTCAGGACCTCAAAGCCTCGAAAATACTCAGCAAGATCATAACGATTATCGCGATAAGCCCTACCCATAAGACTATTAAGGTACTCAAGGACTAAAGGATCATTCAAATCAATATCAAATTTTGTCTACAAAATATATATATATATATATATATATATATATATATATATATATATATAATATATATATATAATATATATATATATATATATATATATATTATACATTAGTAATTATTCAATAATTGTAACTAAAAAATTGTAATTAGTAAAATTAAAAACAAGTTTACCAAAAAGTCATGATAACTTTTTATCATCAAATTAACTTCATCCACTTTTTAGCCTGATGTGGAGCCATGGTTCGTACCAAAAACCCATTCACTTGATGTCGCTTTGAAGCTAATTCACATGTGGGTCTCCTAGTTTCAGGACCATCACAATCCTAATTTCCCGGAGACCTTGACAATATTTTCGGTGCCCACTCCACGTGTTGTCATACGTACTTCTTCTTTGAAGGAGGAGCTCTTGCAAATTTAAAAATTTACATTCAATATCATGAATAAAATAAAATAATTTCAAACATTAACATATACAAATACTACCTGATATATAATCTCCAATAGGACTGATAGTTGTAATATGTATTGAAGTCGGAGGAGTCGAATAAGGACCAATGTCTGAGGAGTCCATGCGGAGAGGTAGATGCCGTAGGAGTTGATGAAATATGAGTATTATGAGAAGTATTCATGGTCGGTGTCGATTTTTTTTTGCCCTTGTTCCTATTCTTATTAAACATCTAACATGTAATAAAATATATCAATTTGGCTAACTAATCATGCATGGATGTTTTATAAAGCTGACCTAGTTAGTCTAGTACTTGAAAAATTGTGTTCATGAAATATTTAACATAAATTGTGAGAGGCAAGTGTAGCTAGAAAAAAAAGTCCTTTTTCGGGGACTAGCTACTAATAGGTTCAGATTTCCCAACCATGAAGGAAGTCAATCTCATCTCATAGTAAAAACAAAGAAGGTTAACAAGCGCACACAATACTTAAAAAAATGCTTAATCTAGTGGAAAGTGGAATTAACCTAGGTTTGCAAACTTATGCTGCAAGTGAGTCACCATAATAAAAAAACAAAAACAAACCTATGAACATAATTCTGACTTCTAATTTCTCAAATCAAGAATGAAGTTTATATTCATCAAATGCTTAATCTAATGAACATAATTCTGACAATGTTAAAACAATGAATTAATCCATAAAATGGAAATTAAAATGCACAATTTTCTTAAATAAAATTACAAATCCCTAATCAATACACAATTACGTTTACTTGTTGTTCTCAGTTCCTAAAATTTTATTCCATGATAATTTCACTGTTCGACTTAACAATCACTTTTCTGCTTCTGCTAAAGAATATTATATTTGTTATTCAAATATATATCATTAGCTCAAAAATAAGGAAATTTTACATGGTACAAGATTGCAATTTTGTGCCTAGGTTTCTAGAACTGCAAATGAAATCTATGTCGAAACTATGGATTGAATCCAGCAGGAAAAAAAAATTGAAGAATTAATATTCCAGATTTTTTTGAAACGAAAATAAAATGTAAGTTTAACCTTATTTGCTGTGTTTCCTGCCAACCTTAACAATGCAGATTGGTGCCTTAATGAATTGAAGTGCCACCGAGAGAGAGACAGAGGGGGAGAGTCTGACGTAAAAGATGTGAATTGAACTGCCACAGAGAGAGGGAGAGTTTGAGATAAAATATGTGGGAGGGAAAAAATGGGGGAAGAATAATTTTATAATGGCGCTGGAAAAAATTGGAGGAAGAGTAATATTATAATGGGCACTTGTAACTTCTCTTTAAAAAGAGATCATGATCACTATAGGCGGCGGGTTTATGGGCATTGTGATTTGGTTGGCTGCTGTATAAAATATTTTGTTAACTTAAAACTAAAAAAATATAATAATACTAAGATATCAATTCTCAGTGGCAGATTTATTGTTTTATCTTGTTTATGGTAGGTTTATTATATTAACCTAAACTAAATAATATTAATAATATTAAAGATATCAATTGTGGTGGGTTTATAGTTTTTATCCTTTTATTAATCACTAGTGTATATCTTCATATTATAGACCTATTTACGTTATGGAGTAATAGAAAGAGGGTGTATAAATGGAATGTTGATATTACCCATGCTAGCTAGAATCCAGCCGTGACTATGAAATTGTCAAGGTTTTAAAACCCGACCCAAGGAGTGCTCCGGTTCAGTCATGGGTTGGTCGATCGAACCGGTTTATGCGAATGTCAGTGTGATGATGTCATTCTAATGTCAACATGACATATAAAATGACGCAACGAGTTAGCATGAATAGACAAGGGTAGCACTCGACCACAGCTTTAAAACTAATAAACAAGTCTCAATCCAGAAACTTAAACTATAAAATCTAAAGAAAAATCCGAATAATGCATTGATGGTCTCTAAAATGAAAATAAGTTTATATAGGGTGACAATCAACCCTAATAAGACTCCTAATAACAAAAGGAAACAAAAATTAAATCAATTAAAACAAGAAAATCTGAAATAAAATAGGAAAAAACATGCAAAACTAACAACAGCCCTGAAACTCACCAAACGGTGCCTTTTGACCTCGAAAATGACCTCCAACCGGCCAAAGCAGCTGCCACATCTACGGGCTTGAAATAAGCTTTCCAACGGTATCTTACAGGCCCCATAACTCTTCCCAGATCAAAGTTATAGCCGTTTGAATGGGGTACATTCTCAATAATTGTGTGGAATTGCGTGGTATTTAGAGTAAGTGATATTTTTGCTAACCTTGTGAATTTTTGTTTTTGTGAGGTTTTTATTTTTTCATTTATATGATTATGTTCAACTTTGTTTAATCTTTTGTTGTTATCTTATGAAAAAATGTTTAGTGGCACATGCTTGAATTAGCAAAAGAAGTGAAGGCACTAATATTTCAGAGGTGGAAATATTGAAAGGCAACAACAAATGTTTCCTGATTGGCTTGAACATGGGTAAGTCGTCGAACATTTTGGAGTCTTATTATTATTATTTTTTTATGGTTTTCAACTTTTATATTGATCATATATTTAATATATTTTTCTTTTTTGGTAGATGAAAGTGTTACGTTCTAAGGAGCAGTGGAGGCTACTGTGATTTGTATTCATTAGCGTGCAAGCCTGATAGACGAGTGTCTAAATATACTGCTGTATTGTTGACGGAGTACGATTCACTGTGAAAGATCGTGATGATCGACTCACAACCAAAATAGTGGTCTTTTAGTGTATGAGGAACTTGAAGATGATGATAATGGTGATGGTGATGATGAGAGGATGGAGTTTTATGGGATTCTTGATTCAGTTGTTGAAGTGAATTATATTTATGACAGAAGTGTGATTTTGTTTAAATGCACTTGGTTTGACACTGACCCTAAAAGAAATGGGTGCGAAAGGATTTTCACTTTACAAGCATCAATGTGAGTCACAAATGGTATGCAATGATCCTTATGTGTTAGCATATCAAGCTAAACAAGTTTTCTACATCGATGATCCTAAGTTAGGGGTCAATTGGAAAGTTATACAGAAGGTGCAACATGGCATTTATACGACATTCCCGATAACATTGTGGAAGATCAATCGACAATGCATGATGCATATCAAGCCAATAATTCAGATGAATTTAGTTTTCATATTGATGCAAATGTTAATGAACAAGAAGAACTTCATAGGGTGGATGTGGAACCAGAGGTTGTTCAATTTGTGGAGTCAAGTAGTCGAGTTAGTGACGATGATACCAATTTCATAAACGATGAGATGAGTGAGAAAGTGAAGATGTATAAGTTGAAGATGATATTGAGATTAATAATATTTATTATTGTCATCCAAATTTAATTTGCATAATTGTGATGTGATTCTTCATTGTGCATTAATTTTGATTTGCTTGCTTTATATTATTAATTTAATGTACTAAATTTAATATTTAAATATAAATATTAATAATATTATAAATTTATAAAAAAATAAAAAAAAAATAATAACACAATAACCTAATAATATACAATAATAAATAATAATGATTCTAAATAGTAACAAACAAGTACCACGCTTAAGCTGCCAACAGTGGAAAACCGAAAAATAATTTACCCCATGGTACTTTTCGTATTTACAAAATAATAATATAATAATATTTTGATTTCTTTTATTAATTACTGATTAGTTTATGTTTTCAATTATTGTCATATAAATATAAAATTATATTAAAAATTAAATTTTAACAAACTAATGGCAATGATTTTAAGAAAATTGACACCAAAATTTTTCAGGACAATACGTTTTTGGCATTGTTTTTATATTTTCGTCGCCAAACACGTTTCCCGACGCACAATTTATTGCGTAGCTAGATGGATTTTGCGTCATTTTATATTTTCGTCGCCAAAACTCATTCCTGACACACAATTTGTTGCATAGCGATGGATTTTACTTCATTGTTTATATTTTTGTCGCCAAAACACGTTTCCCGACAAACAATTTGTTGCGTAGCCGATGGATTTTACGTCATTTTTTATATTTTTGTCACCAAAACATTTCCCGATGCACAATTTGTTGCGTAGCCAGATGGATTCTGCTTTGTTTTTATATTTTCATCGCCGAAAGGTATTACAACGGGCCTTTTGTTGCGTAGCTAAACTTCGTTGGCGTCGCTCTATATATGTTCGTCGCCAAAAACATTTTATGGCGCCATGCATTTGCGTTGCTAAATACTTTTGGCTATGTTTTGTATTATTTTCGTCTCTTAAAAGTATCCACGGCGACATATAGTTACATCGCGAAAAAACTTGGGTGTCACTTTTTTTATTTTCGTCGGCAAAAACATTGTATGACGAATTATGTCGTCGCTAAGTCCGTCGCCAATTTGCTTCCCGCCATCTTGTGAGAGGATTAGAAATTCTGCGAAACTATTGGCAACCAATTTCATATTTCGTCGCTAATAGTTACCTTTGGCGACGACTTTTGAAATCGTCGCTAACAAAATTGTAGCTAAAAGCCCTTTTTGTTGTAGTGATTTGTCGTTATTCAGTCACGTTCGAAAAACAGTTCACCAACCGTTAATCCATACCAATGCCCTAGTGACATGACTATCATTGTCATCTTTACTTATATCAACTCATGATATCTTTCGTAAGCATCTTTTATGCCTACTGTACAATATAGTTGCCCAAATTTATATTACTTCCGTAGGGAACCCTTTTCGATAATTCATTTACCTATTAAATGAATCATCTGGACAATTCATATACATACTTTATTTTAAATGCATGACTGAATAAAGGAAGCAATTTACATATATGAATTGAAGAACTCTTTCTTCTATTATTTGTGATATATATATATAGATACAAGACAAAATGCTCTGAAACCGACAACAAGAATGGTTTCTAGGGCATACACTAATATACACTAACATCAGGTTCAACTCTAAGCAAAAATACACAATCGGGGAGATAGCCCTTCCTATCTATACCAATAGGGTAAACTGACAGACTATTTTCCTTGTGATGGATTGCCCTTCACCCTACAATGTCATCTTAGGCCGACCTTGGATACATGACATGAGAGTTGTCCCTTCAACCTTTCACCAAACAATTAGGTTCCATACCAGGTAGGGAGTGACTAAAATCCAGGGCAACCCTAAGGCCTCAAGGGGCTATTATAAGAATGCCTTCAAAAGCAAGTCCCACACTTTATAGCAACTACAGACAAATCTGACTCATCTAACTGAGCTGGATAAACCATCAATGGAAGAACTGGATGAAGTACAGATTGACCTAGACAATCTCGACTGGAAGACTTAGATTATATCCAGATTGAGTCTTGAAATTAGAGAGCGATTGATCAACTTCTTGCAAAAGAATCGTGACTGTTTCTCTTGGTCCCACGCAGATATGACAAGGATCAGCCTTGATACAATTATGCACCATCTCCTAGTTGATCCTGACTACCACTCGATCAGACATAAGAGAAGAAAGTTCGTCTTAGAGCGAAACTGAGTCATTAATGAAGAGGTAGACAAACTATTGAGTAATGGGCTCGTTTGGGAGGTTCACTACCGCAATTGGCTCGTGAATGTGTTGGTAGGTCAAAAGAGGAATGGAAAGTGGCGAGTTTGCAAAGCATGCCCCAATGACTCATTCCATTTCCTACACATTGACATGCTGGTTGATGCCATAGTCGATCATGAGTTGCTCGGTTTCATGGATGCCTTCTCTAGCTACAGTCAAATACTCATGCACCCGGATGACCAAGAGAAGACTTATTTCGTCACAGAGAGGGGTACTTATGTTACAAAGTGATGCCATTCGGACTCAAGAACGCAGGGTCTACCTACCAACAGCTCATCAACAAAATGTTTGTAGAACACTTGAGTGATACTATGGAAGTGTACATTGACGACATGCTCATCAAGTCCCTAATAGTCGAGCAGCATCTGGATCATCTCAATCAAGCTTTCACAATTCTAAAGAAGTACAATATGAAGCTCAACCCAGCGAAGTGCTCATTCGGGGTTTATTCTAGTAAGTTTCTAGGGTACATGGTGACTCAGCAGGGGATAGAGGCTAACCCTAATCAAATCCAAGTCGTCTTGAACATTCCCTCACCAACATGCATCAAAGACGTCCAACATCTTTCTGGAAGAGTGGCTACCCTAAGCCGATTCATCTCTCGGTCATTAGACAAATGTCACCACTTCTTTGCTGCCCTTCGAAAGTTAAAGCAGTTTGAATGGACCCCGACCTGTGAAGAAACCCTACAGCAGCTTAAAAAGTACTTGACTTCTCCCCCTCTAGTTTCTAAACCACTAACCGGGAAAAATTGTACACATATTTGGTAGTCTCAGAGTTGGCTATTTTGGTCACTACCGGTCTACCACTTAAGTCAGTCGCTCCTCAATCTTGAGAGTCGATACAATAAATTAGAAAAGCTGGCACTCGCACTCATCCACGCCTCTAGGAAGCTTCAGTCATATTTCCAGTGTCACTCTATAATTGTCCTCACCACTTACCCACTCAAGAAGATACTACATAAGCCCGAGCTCTCGGGATGACTCACCCAATGGACAGTCAAGCTAAGTAAATTCAACGTATCCTTCCAGCCGCACACATCCATTAAGTCTCAAGTGTTAGCAGATTTCATAGTAGACTTTACTCCTAACACTTCCACTCAGGCGGAGAAAGAGCTACTATGCCTAACAAGTGAAACTCCTTTGAAGTTGACTCTCTTGATCAACGGGGTCGAGTAATGTAAACGGTAGCAATTTGGGTATAGTGTTAGTTACTCCAAATGGAGAGGTCATCCAGCAAGCCATCCAATGCGGCTTCAAGTGTACAAACAACAAGGCCGAATATAAGGCTCTGATAGCCAGTCTTTCACTCGCAAACGATATAAGGGTAACAAGGTTGGAAGTCAAGTCTGATTCCTAGCTCGTAGTCAATCAGCTACAAGGCACCTACTAGGTTAGAGATTCGAAGATGACAATATACCTAAACCTAGTCAAGGAGCTCTAGTTAGCCTTCAAAGAATTTGCCATCAATCAAGTCCTAAGAACTGAAAATACACATGTTGATGCACTCGCTAACCTCGACTTAGCCCTTTAAGGTACTTCTGACTCTTCCATCCCATTTCTCTTTCTTCAATGGCCGATTGACTAGAAAGAACTAGGATTGTACCCAAGCCGAGCCAGCTCGTGAGCCGACTCAGCTTGACTCGGTTAGAGCTCATTTGGAGCTCGACTCGGTTATTATCGAGCCGACTCGGCTCAAACTTGGTTTATTAACTGAGTCAAGTTCAAACATAGTGAAGCTCAGCTCATGGGCTCGCGAGCTGAACCAGGCTCGCTTATACAGTATGCACTTATGCAGGATGCTTTTGTGATTTTTTAAACTATGAGGTATTAAACTGATATTTTCCAGTGAAAAACCTTTAAAAAAAATGACAGTAACGAATACACCAAATCAATTTCAGTTGCCCACTTGCCCTAATTCCCAAATCAACTTCAGTTGCCCACTCTTACTGTATCCACAATTCTGCATACTCTCTTCTCTCCTTTTAATGCTTTCATTCACTTCTCTTCTCTCTCAACTCAACCATGTCTTCTTCTTCATCTTCTTCTTCTCTTCTTCATTTTACTTCTCTCTTCTTCTTCTTTTTCACTTTCAACTAATGTTGATAATGATCACACCCTCAAATGTTTTTGCATCATTGGCTCAATCTGTTTATGAGTTTTATATATAAATACTGTGAGAAGTTAATGCAAAGAAAGAACAAATTATACCTTTTGAATCTGCTCGGTGGTAATGTTTGTAGGTGGAAAATAAGGCATGACAGGAATCATCTGCGATGGCTGCTGCATCTTATAACAAAAACCTTAACCCTAATCAAACAAAAACTTCCACAAATCAATAAACCCTAGAAACAAATAATTAATTAAAGAGACAGGAAAAAAAAAAAAAAAAGATAGTTTGAGAGAGAAATACCTATGTCGGAGTGTGAGTAGGTGAAAAAGAAAAACGATAATTAATTAATGAGCTCGCGAGCCTTAACGAATATCGGGCTCGCGAGCTCAAGTTCGAGAAGGCTCGAGCTTGACTCAAACTCGATCGAGCTCGAGTTCGAGTCTCAATTTTGAGGCTTGCTAGGCTCAAGCTCGAACTCGAGCTCGACACTATAGTAAATGAGCCAAGCTCGATAAGCCAAAAGCTCAGCTCGGCTCATTTACAGTCCTAGAAAGAACCCCAGTCCAAGACAGTATTGATCCGCAAAGAACCCTCAAAGGTTATGGATATTGAGTCGGCTAACTCATGCATGACTCCAACCCTCAAATACTTAGAGAAGGATGAGCTCCTAGCCAACAAGAATGAAGCACACCGACTAAGGGCTAAGGCAACCAGATTTACCATATATGAAGGACAACTCCTTAAGAAGTCATTCTTTGGTCTCTACCTCAAGTGCATCACTCTAGAATAAGCCTAATATGTGTTAGCAAAACTCCATGAGGGCGAGTGTGGGAACCATGCAAGGGGACGTAGCATGGCACACCGAGTGATAACCTCTAGATTCTATTGACCCACTATGCACTCAGACTCAACCTCATACATCAAGAAGTGTAACAGTTGTCAACGATTTGCTCATGTCTTGCAACTCTCCCCGAACTACTCAACTCCGTCCTTACCCCTTGGTCATTCATAAAGTGGGGGATAGACATTGTTGCCAAGCTCCCAACCATACCCGAGCAGCGAGTGTACATACTAGCTGTCACAGACTACTTCATGAAATGGATTGAGGCAAAGGCATTTTCTCAAGTACGAGACTGGGAGGTAAAAGGCTTCATCTAGAAATACGTAATTTGTCGGTTCGAGATTCCAAAAGAGATAGTCACTAACAACGAGTCCTAATTCATCAGCTTTGGCTTCAAGGATTTCTATGAAATATGAGGGATCAAGCTCAGCTTCTCAACACCTCGAAACCCCTAGTCAAATGGCCAAGCCGAATCATCTAATAAGACTGTCATACAAACAATGAAGAAATGCCTTCAGAAAGCAAAGAGGACATGGGTAGACAAACTACCAGGAGTCCTATGGTTATACAAAACAACTATCTGCTCATCTATAGGTGAGACACCTTTCTCCTTTGCATATGGCTGAAAGGCAATCATCCCAGTCTAGGTGTCAGTCTCATCACCTAGACTCCAATGGATGAGTGAAGATCAAACAGCCAAAACCTATGCCACAACTTGGAAATTGTAGATGAACTCCGGGAACAAGGCTAGATAAGAAATGCAATCTACTAGCAGCGGGTCACTTGGCACTACAACTGTAACATCCGAGTAAGAACATTCAAAGAAGGCGATTGAATCCTCTTAAAAGTATTCCAGAACACCAAGGAGATTAATGCTAAGAAACTCGATCCTACCTAGGAGGGACCATACAAGATCACCAAGTCAGTTAGTAAAGGTGCCTACAAACTCCAATCTCCCGAAGGAAAAGACATCAGTCATAGCTAGAACACCATCCACCTCAAGCACTATCACTTCTGATAGATCGTGTCTCAGCTTCTTTTTATTTTTTTCAAAAAGAATGCGTGGGCCTATCTACCTCCTTCAACGCCAATCGGCCTCAAGGCCTTGAATCAATAAAAGTATTATTCAACAAAAAACTGTTTTCAAATGTTTGACTTCAATCAATGCACTTAAGGGCTAAAAATTTTTCAACTACATAGTCGGTCACACCAACTGGACACACAAAGCCTAGCAATTAAACATTAAACTACAAAGTTAATTACGATGACTCGGACATAAGGCCTAGTACTCAAAATTCAACTACACAGTCGGTCACACCGACTTGGCCACATGGCCCTATGCCTAAAAAATTTCACTACAAAATTGGTCACGCCAACTCGGCCATAAAGCCTAGTGCCTTGAAATTCAAGTACGAAGTCGGTCACGTTAACTCTGCCACTAAGATTAAAATTACTTGACCCATCCACTGGTAGGTCACACTGACTCAGCCAAAAGGCCAAATGTTGTTACTTTCACCATCCAGTCAGCTACCTTCAGTCAATCGGTCATAGCGACTGAGTCACTAAGCACTTGCTTTACATACTTGAATAATCATGAATACTCTAAGTCTATGATTCAATGTCAGTCGATCAAACCGACAGTGCCTTAGAGGCATTAGTTGTGAAACAATTCAAAGCCAGTCAGTCATACCGATGCAGACTCAAAACACTATCTGTTTACTCTTAGTTAATCAGTCAACTGACGAATATGAATCAATACCAACAAAATATCAAATTTTATAAAATCTCATAAGGCTTATTTAAGTACATAGCAGTGGGCACACTGTTAGAGTAGGTGCCCTAGAGCCAATCAATTATTGTAGAATTGACTCTTTGTAATATTGTTCATTGATCAATAAAAGGCATCTTATTCTATATCACGTAAATCATCATTGTATGTATTGATATATGTCCTTAGAATGGTAGAACCGTGATGAGGATATCAAGTGTTTCAAATCTTGATAGTAAGAACCCTATGAGCACACTTAATGGCCATTCTAGAAACGTCCGTAGCCCTAATATTGTTCTGAAGTAAGGGCACAGAGAATACGGTAAGGCTATCATAGTGTTGAATGACCCTGTCGAAAGGTAGTGACTGATCTCACTTGTCAAGGTTATTTGGTGACAACCTGATGCAACACATGGGTGCTTGCTGTAGGCAAGTTCATTAGACTGACCCACTAGAGGATTCCATATGGATGGTAACACCAGTGTCTTTGGAACAAATCCTCTAACGAATGGTGGTGCATGTGATCCTTAGACTTGAGATCACTAGAGCGCCTTGTGCACCGATTGGTGTAGGTTGACACTAGCTCAACGCAGTTCTATTTAGAGCTGTCAATACAGTAATGATTGGCTGTATCAAGGAGTGTATCAAGACTATGGTGGATCGATAGAGGATTCATCACTCCCGGGTACAGGAGAAGTTATCTCACGACGCAATTCAATAAATGGCAATGACACTAAAACTGTGGCCACAGTGGGATTGAGTTGTTGCTTTATCCAGTTTATAATTCAGGTTATTGATCTAGTAACTGAATACATACATATCGAGAGTAATAGAGGTTGACATTATTTCTATGCCTCAATCTCGTTGAGATAACGGATGATGAAAGGATTGAATTGTACAGTAACCATATCGTTGACAAGCAGTTGCTTCGTTGAATCCGAATCTATTAGGTGGCCATGATGCCTTGCTAAGGGCCAATCTTGGTCTGTGTGTAATAAGGCGATTAATTGGTGTTAATCGCGATACTACACACTACAGGTATGATAAGGAGCTTACGGGTCACACACACAGAAGATAATTTAAGAACTAGTTTATAAGAAAGGCGTTTTCGTCTTTTTAGGAAAAAGGGTATTTTGGTAATCTCAAAATGCAATTAAATTTGTTGAGATTGTAGCCTTTATTTAATTTGATATTAAAATTAAATAAGTGAGATTACGTTTAAATATGTGTTCGCATATATTTAAATAAATTATCATTATTGTTAAATGTTAATATATTATATATATATTTAATTTAATTTAATTGAGATAATGATAATTAAAATTAAAATTAAAATATCTAAATGGGGCTGTTTGGATACAAGGGGTGTTTGGGTTGGTGCCCAAGCCCATTCCATGATGGAATAGGGCAAAGTGTGCACTATATAAGTGCAACACTTTGTGAATTAAAAAAGAGAATTTCATTCAATCATTTAGACTAAAATTCCAACCCCTTTTTTCACTCTTCCCTCGCCAGTTTGCCTTTTTGGTTGAATCAAATATTATTTGATTTCTTCTTGTTTCTTAAGGCTAAAGAGGATCTAGTAAATCCCTCTTTAGTTCCTTGGGGTTATCTTCGTGTGGACTACATTGGTTCGATCCTACCCTTGGGTCGGTAGCAAAATCGGTTTAGAGACAAGTTGGAGGAGCCTCCAAACGTGCGTATGATTTCTTAACTCTAGACTGAATTTTCTACAGATTCTGATTTATTATATAAAATGTAAATTTGTGCCTTGATATTGGTTCTAAGGAACAATCTATGTTGTTTATAATTTTTTGTTTTCCGCTGCCACGACTTGATCATTTCCTAACACACACAATGCCCCAAAACATAAGTCTAGCGAACAAAAAAAGAAAATACATCAAGAAGCAGCATGCTCTAGATCCTCATCCTGAGTCGAATGCCCATAGTCGGCTTGACCTTCTTTCCTTTGCCAACAAATGCCATCATTGCCCACTCGTCCTAAGGAAGTGACTCGGTCAACCTAGTTAGAGTGCCTTCCAAGTCTTCAGCAAAGTCCTCTATTAAGTCTTTAGGCTTTGGCTCGACTCGGTCATCCTCCACTCGACTATCCCCATTGGCTGACTCAGCTTCAATCTCTTCCCACAGTTCAATGTCATCATCAGGGTTTCAGTGAAAAGTCTTCCCTACCTTGTACTTTTTCATCAGCTCGACCTGGGCTTTGATCATGGCATCCATAGCGATTGATCTGCATCGTTTCCTGAGGGTGACCGACTCCTCTTCCTTTTTACCCAACACCCTCTTCGCCTCAGCCAACTCTAACTCAACTTCAACAACTTGGCAATGCTCTCCTTTGACAGTTTCAACACTGAGGCTTCCTAGATGTGCAAGTCAGTGTTAGACTTGGTCAGCTCCCAGATCGTCACATCCTAGGCGACCGTGACCTTCTTTAGGTATAGACTCCCACTTAAAGCCTACAAAAGATCAAATATTTAGGAGTTGTATACTTAAAACAAATAGTTCAAAGTTGAGACTTACTTGAAACTTCTGAGCAACCGCCCACTCAGCTGTCGTAATCATCCCCATTTAATTCAGTCAGCTCTCGCCCACGAGGAACAAAAAGGACTCAACTAGCTTCCGCATTTCGACCGCATCAAACTAGATATAGGCCATCATCAAAAAGGGGATGGTCATTTTGTTAGCATCCTCATTGATTTGGACACTCTTTGACGATCTGGCTCCAGTTACAGGTTGTCTAGTCAGTGGAGTTGTCTCAGTTCGCTCCACTTTAACATTCTCTCTCAACCTTAATGCCAACTCCCTATTTCTCTTACTCAACGTCGTGCGGCTGCTTCACTTGCACTAGGGATGTCCAAGTTGATGTTCCTCATTAGCCTTTCTGCAAGGGAAAACTCTTCAAGAGTTAGAAGGTGAAGAAACGAATACTGGAACGAGACTATTAGAGTCATGAAAGTGACTCTATTTTGGTGATAAAAAGACCCTATGTGTGATTAAATTGAAGTATATTGAGACAATTAAAGAATTTATGAATTTATTCATGAAAATCGCTTCCTAATATTTTTCTTATGGAATTAACATGTTTGGAATGATTTTGGAAAGGGTATGAGTTGATATTATGTTGTGGTTTATGGATTAGGGGTGATTTTGTCTCATTTATGCTATTTAGGGGGTAAACTGTCATATTTATAAGGGCTGATTTTGTCACTTTTCAATCGTGCAGGGACCAAAGTGATATTTTCCACTTTGTGTATAAAAGAAGATGAAGCGTCAAAAAACATGGAGCACTGTTCATCCATTTTCCGACGACTCTTCATCTCCTTTTCCAGCGGCCTCCAGCGACGGTTCATCTTCCCCGTCCATCGATCATCTTCATTAGCCGTCAACACCACCGTGAGACGCGTTTTGCTACCGCGATGTTTCACATTTCGTTGCCGCAACGTTTTGCATTCCAGCCGGGATTTCGCCATTTTTCAACGACGGTTGGGCTCCCTGGTGGTTGATCTTCCTTCCCCACAACTAGAATCCACCATCTCACCGCCGCGCCTCTTCATCTTCCAGCCACGATCTTGCTCATTTTTGGCAACCTTTCATCTCCGTAGGACCTGATCTGAACTCCCTATCACCAGAGCTTTCCATCTGTACCTTCGGATCCCATTTCCGCCACCATTTTCCAGAAGACCTGCCGAAAAATGAACGCTTTCCAGCGAGTGTGACTGTTCGTATTCTAGGCTGTCCGTTGGTCATTTTTGCTCCTTCTTTGCATCATATTGTTGTTGGTTACTTCCTCTTTACCATGATCAGCTTCGTTTCCACCGCTTCAGCCTGCATCGACACCACCATGAGCGGCTGAGTTCTCGGTTGTCTGTTACGGCATAGGCAAGATCGAGATTGACTCCACTGCTCTCCTCATCAATTCTCGACTAGTTGGATGAGCTCGATTGTAGGATATTTGGTAATATTGTGTTTCGAATTATATTTGTTTTCGTTTCATGTTTGATTTCGATACTTTAATATGGTTTGAGCATAATTTGTGATGAATATTGTTGTCCATTGTGATTTAATGTTTTCATAGAACTCGTTGAATGATAAACGTTGGTTTGAAATAATTAAATGATGAATATTGCTTTTCATTACTTCGCATCGATTGTAATTGAGTTGTGTTTGGATTTAATTTCATTACTACTGTTGTTACATTTATTGTGAAGTTGGCTGATTGGAAGATAAATATTGACAAATTGTATTTGTTAATCGTGTACCAACTAGTGGTATTGTCTTGTAGCGTTTATCAGCGTTCAATGATAGTCTTTCACTAATCGAACTTGAGTGATCGGGTGAGACAGGATAAATTCTACCTAGAATGCCGAAAAGTCATTTCGTTGATTTACCTTGCCTTGTAGGTTTAAGGGATCGTAAAGGGTGGAGGAGAATTGTGTGAGTTGGTCTCGTGTCGAACCAAAACCGTAACGGCAATGTTTTTATTATAAAGTCTTTATTAGTTTTAATTTCACGTTTTTATTATTTGCATTTAGTTTGTTTAGTTTAATTAATCAAATTGCCAATTTCATTTCCGCTACTCAAAATACATTAGGTTGTTAGTCTTGCTCCCTGTGGATTCGACACCGCTAACTATGGTATTTAGGTTTAATTTTGTGACTGTGACGACCGGTTCAACATAGACGTGGTTGTAGTAGCAAATCAACAAAACACTCCGCGTTTGCCTTAATGAAGGGTAAAGTGTACCTCTCTGCGCAACTGCTACTTCGTTCCAAAGATGACTCACCCTAAGGTTTTCCTTTTGCAAAACCACCCTCAAATCTCTTTGCTTCGTCGGTATGACGAGTACTTCCTAGGTGGTCTCATCTAATCCGTCACCACTCTGCCTGGTCTTGTTGAACGAAAGGTCTTCACAAGAATGGAAGATAAGACTTAGTGATCAAAGAATGAATGACAAGTAAAAATGTCACTCACCCGTGGCTCTCCAAGTGGATGGGATGTTGCCTTGCCCCCTATCCCTGAAGACTCTCTCACCATTGAAGAAAAAGAACTTCCCTTTCCAGTTCTTATCACTCGACCTGAGACATGTTACCAGGTGGACTCGATCATGCTCTAGGGTGACGGCGTACCTACCCTTGTCCTTGTCATGTTCCTTTAGGTAATAGGAATAAAGGAACTCGTGCAACCCAAATCTCACTCGGTTCATAGTACAAAAGAGCTCCAATGCAATCAACAGTCTCCACCCATTCGACATGATCTAAGTCACTGTGATCATGAAGTGGTTTAGCACCTCCCAGACCAATTGAGGAATTGGCGGCCTCAACCCATCGTAGAAGTAAATGTCATACACTCCAATCCACCTTGGTATGTCCCAATCAACTCTCTCATAGTGCCTCGACAACCGTATCTTCAATTATTATTATTATTATTATTATTATTATTATTTCCAGTAGTTTAAGAAAGTAACGTGAGAGAGGACTTATGGACTACACCGATAGCATCACAGATGCTACTGCCATCCCAAATTGGCGTCGTAAACAGTGGTCGAAATCGTCCAAACGACAATTATGTTTTATATAAAAGTTATGCATAATTTTCAATTATAGGTTTTAATAAATATATCGTGATTTTCATGCAATATACTCCAAATTTTCATTTCAAAAACTCCGGTATGCATCATGAATCAACAAGCATCATAATCACATTTATAGAGTACCATGTATGTATGCACATACATACATACATACATACATACATGGTACTTTATAAATGTGATTATGATGCTTGTTGATTTATGATGCATACTGGAGTTTTTGAAATGAAAATTTGGAGTATATTGCATGAAAATCACGATATATTTATTAAAACCTGTAATTGAAAATTATGCATAACTTTTCTATAAAACATAATTGTAGTTTGGACAATTTCGACCACTGTTTACGATGCCAATTTGGTATGTATACATACATGGTACTCTATAAATGTGATTATGATGCTTGTTGATTTATGATGCATACTGGAGTTTTTGAAATGAAAATTTGGAGTATATTTCATGAAAATCACGATATATTTATTAAAACCTGTAATTGAAAATTATGCATAACTTTTATATAAAACACAATTGTCGTTTGGACGATTTCGACCACTGTTTACGACGCCAATTTGGTATGTATGTATGTATGTATACAACCGTCACATATAATTCATACACATGTTTATTTATAGAATGCAGCGAAAGTAAATCAATACTAACCTCTTGACATAGCAATTTATTGTAGATCACTTGTTAGTCTTCACGATTCTATCTTCTTGGAGTCTACAGATTCTTCCAATTCAAATGCAATTTCAATGCGATGGTTTTGGGAATGTCAGATAATAAAATACGTGAATTGGGATCTATAACGTCTCTCTTTTAAGAAGAAGTCTTTCCATCAAAGACAACTGCCAATGGAATGTAACTACTCAACAGCTACATATTTACTAAAACTACAATTTAAAAAAAGTGCAGGACCAATTATCAAATAGTGAATAATGAATTTTAATTATTTAATTAAATTTCTAACAAATAGAAGCTACAAATCCGTGGGTACAATAAAGTTGCAAATCCTTCAATTAAAGGATAATAAACAGAAACTTAGAGTTAGAATTAACTTTATGTAAGGAAAAAACAGTATTAGTAAACATTTAAGTTGTTTATTTTTAGAAAAAGAAAAATTTTGCTAAAAAAATTAAAAACAAAAACAATAAAAATTAAAATAAAAAATTACAAAACAATAAAAATTAAAATTTTTGGAAAAAAAAAAAAAAAGGGATAGACAGAGCTTTATTTTTTCAATTTTCTTTATTTTTTTTCCTCTTTTCTTTAAAAAAAAAAAATGGTCCTTTTTTAAAATGTTTTAATTTAAAAACTAAATTTTTTTTTTTAAACAAATAAAAAAAATTAAACTCATCTAAGTCTTTTTATCATTCTTTGTTAAAATGATCTGCAAATCACTTATAGATATTTCTTCATTAAAGGATTTGTAACTTTGTGCTTTTATTGAAATTTTCTCAAAACTTGTTGTCTAATTGATAATATATCTTAATTTAATTATAAACCTAGATATCAAGAGTAGTGTTAGAATTCTTGTCAATGTTTTAATACCCGACCCGAGGTGTCACTCGACAAAGTGGTCGAGTCTCGAGTTGACAGGTTGAACTGGTTCAACAAGTGGGTCAGACCGGTGATATCATCATGATTCAAACTAGAAAGTTCAAAAAACAGAAAATATAAACCTGAAATTTTTTTAAAAATATAAACCCATTTCGGTTGGTCAACAAAAAGCATGTATGTGATATGTGAATCCTCAATCAAAATAGTCGAAAGGATATATATCAAATTCCTCCCTTGAATTTATAATGCAACTATTAAAGTAGTCAAAAGGATATGTTTTCCCACTATCAATTTATAATGCAACTATAAATAATCGATTGTAAACATTTGTCATGTATCCTGTGCGAGTTAAAAATAATCAAGTTGGTCAGAAATTATGTTGGTCAGGCAGTTTATTAAACATTTGGTGAACAACAATAACAACGTCCACAATTTCAAACTTTGGGTACTCACAAAAGTCAATTATACATTACAGAATTATACAAATCAAAGAAGAGTAATGAGAATGAAGATGAGAAGGGCCGTAATGAAAGAATATTTCAAAGTGGCAACAAAGATGGCCGACGAAATTACCAGTAATTGCCACAACACTTGAACACTCTTCCAAGTCAATAATCTTGTCAATCCAATGGCGCATATGTTATCCATATCCGGGTCCAAAATCTCACCCCACATTAAATTAAACAGGCTCCGTTGATCTTTCTTTGAATCGTCACCATTAACAGACCCATTTGGTTTTTGTTTCTCTGCACCTTTTTTACTGGTTTTTAAGTCGTTTTTCTTGTGGAATTTGGCACGAAAAAGACGAATTTTAAATGAACTTTCTAGGTTTTGATTTTGATGGAGTGAAGATTGCTTGCGCAAAGGGAAGATTCACTCAAGCTGAAGTGAAGATGAAATGAAGCTGAAATGAAGATGAAATGAAGAAAGCGACAATGGAAGAGAGAAAATGTAATGAAGATTTCTAGGTTAGGGCTCGATAGTTGAATGAAAATATGGTAAAAAAGATTTAGAATGGGAGCAAGAGCTAACCCAGTTGGACCGACGGGTTGCTATAGTAACACCTGTCCAACCTGTTACAGTAGATGGCTAGAGCCAATTAATTATTGTAGAATTGACTCTTTGTAATAATGTTCATTAATCAATAAAAGGCATTTTATTCTATATCGCGTAAATCATTATTATTGCAATATGTATTGATATATGTCCTTAGAATGGTAGATCCGTGACGAGGGTATCAAGTGTTTCAAATCTTGATAGTGAGAACCCTATGAGCACATATGGTGGCCATTCTAGAAACGTCTGTAGCCCCAGTATTATTCTAAACTAAGGGCACAGATAATACGGTAAGGCTATCATAGTGTTGAACGACCCTGTCGAAAGGTAGTGACTGATCTCACTTGTCAAGGTTGTTTGGTGACAACCTGGTGCAACACATGGGTGTTTGTTGTAGGCGATTACACCACAGCAAGTTCACTAGACTGACCCACCAGAGGATTCCATATGGATGGTAACCCCAGTGTCTATGGAACAAATCCTCTAACGAATGGTGGTGCATGTGATTCTTAGACTTGAGATTACCGGAGCGCCTTGTGCACCGATTGGTGTAGTTTGACACTAGCCTAACGCAGTTCTTTTCAGAGCTGTCAATACGGTGGTGATTGGCTGCATCAAGGAGTGTATCAAGACTATGGTGGATTGACAGAGGATTTATCACTCCCGGGTACGGGAGAAAGTTATCTCACGGCGCAATTCAGTATATGGCAATGACACTAAAACTGTGGCCACAGTGGGATTGAGTTGTTGCTCTATCCAGTTTATAATACGGGTCATTGGTCCAGAAACTGAATAAATAATATCGAGAGTAACCGAAGGTTGACACTACTTCTATGCCTTCGTCTCATCGAGATAACGTATGATGAAAGGATCGAATTGCACGGTAACCATATCGTTGACAGGTAGCTACTTTGCTGAATCCGAATCTATCGGGTGGCCATGATGCCTTGCTAGGGGCCAATCTTGGTCTGTGTATTAGTGAGACGATTAATTGGTGTTAATCGCAATACTATACACTGCCGATATGATGAGGAGCCTAAGGGTCACACACATAGAAGACAATTTAAGATGTAAGAAGAAAGAAGGGCGTTTTCGTCTTTTAAGGCGAAAGGGTATTTTGGTAATTTCACAGTGCAATTAAATTTGCTGAGGTCGTAGCCTTTATTTAATTTGTTAGAAAAATTAAATAAGTGAAATTACGCACACATATTTAAATATATTATCATTATTGCTAAATGTTAATATATATATATATATATATTAATTGATTTTAATTGAGATAATGATGGAAATTAAAATAAATCAAATTGGGAGTGTTTGGCAACATGGGGCGTTTGGGTTGGAGCCCAAGCCTATTCCGTATGGGGTTAGGGCAAATTGTTTTTAAATATAAAAGGAAAAGTGTGTGTGATTTTAATTAAGAGTTTTTCTTTGTAAAACCAAAATACACACAGCAGCCTCTCTTTGATAATACACTCCCACGGCAGTAACTTTTGTGTGCCAAAAATCAATTCAATTGATTTTTCTTTTCTTCTTAATCTTGAAGCCAAAGAGGATCTAGCAAATCCCTCTTTGGTTCTTTTAAGATTGTCTTCGTGTGGACTACGCAGGTTCGATCCTACACTTGGATCGGTAGCAAAACGTTCGTCGACAAATTTGGAGGAACCTTCAACGTGCGTTTGTTTCTCTCAACTCATGTTGAATATTTATGCAGATTTTAATTTAATATAAATTGTAAAATCATACCCTTGATCTTGGCTCATGTAAACGATCCTGTTATATTATTTTTTTGTTTCCGCTGCGTATACGGGACCGTTTACTAACACAACCGTGGTTCAAATTGAGTAAACTCACACTTTCGGTTTTTCACATTGACCGGCTCAGTTCAATGGTTAGTTCCCAGTCTGACTAGTTGAAACTAGACCTGGCAAAACGGGTTCAGACCCGCGGGTCAGCCCGTACCTGAATAAAAAATATAGGGCATGGGTTAAATATATTGGACCCGTTTAATTTTCACCCGTACCCGGATTGACCCGTTTTTTAACGGGTTACACGGGTAAACCCGTGGGTGCCCGCGGGTACCCCATTTTTTCAAAGCTGAACCCTAAGTCCCTAACCCACTAACGCCACCCAACTCTAAAACAAACTTTCTCTTCTCTCTCACCTCTGAATCTTTCATCACTGTCACTGATTCATTCTCTCAATCTCTCATCTCATCGCTATGTTAAGTGTTCTCCTTCCTCTTCAGGTTTCGATCTTCGCTTTTTTGATTATTTATTTGAATGCTTTGGTTTCTGAGAAAATTAAAGGAAGTTAAAGAAAGTTTGTGAGTTTTGATGACGTTATTTTTTGGAGAGTGTTTATTTTGTGATTGGATCGTAATTTTTGTATTTTACAGATCTGGTTCGGTGGTTTTAGTTCTTCCTTTCTGTTTGGTTGCCAAGAAAATGCAAGAAAATTAAAAAATATAATAAAATTTGAGTCTTGATACTGTAATTTGTACCAGCGAGTTTGGAGAGTGTTGCTTTGTTAATTGAATTGAAAATTTTGGAATATCAATTTCACAACAATATGTTGTTTATCAGTTGATACAAGTTGGTATGATTTAGTTATTTCAGTAACCCGATAATCCAACAAATTTAAAAACTTTGGTAAGTGATCGGACAAGTCTTTACATTCTGAACAAGAAACTGGATCAATGATTCGGACTCTACCTGGGTTTGGCTCTTGGACTCTGACCACCCACGTTTGAAGAGTTTCTTCTTCGTTGGTATGGGAAGTTTTGTTGAGGGGCTCGATGGCGTAAACAGTTGAGACGGTGAAGTCAAAGAGGTCTTCTTCATTTGGGTATGGGCCTTTGAGGAAGTTGGTGGTGGCTAGAATAGAGTGTGGGAATGGGTATTGTTCTGAAGGAAGAGGAATTGTGGCGCGAAATGAACGACAGAGAGCGCGCAAACGGAGGATATCGATTCGTGTAAGGAGAAGGTTTACGATGGAGAAGAGGATTTCTTTAGGAAGTGTGCTCCAATCGGGTTCGATTCTGGCCATGGCAAAGAAGAAGCAGGAGGAAGACGACGACTGAAGGCAAGATAAATGTTCAGCTTTTTCTTGAATCTTGATGGAGGAAGACGAAGACTGAAGGCAAGATAAATGTTTAGCCTTTCTTGAACCTTGATGGAGGAAGACGAAGACTGAAGACAAGATAAATGTTTAGCTTTTCTTGAACCTTGATGGAGGAAGACAAAGACTGAAGGCAAGATAAATGTTCAGCTTTCCTTGAATCTTGATGGGATGGGGTTTTAAGTTTTGAGAAATTAAAAATGGGTCCACCCGCGGATCCACCCGTACTCATATAGGGTAGGGCATGGGTCCAATACTTTGGACCCGTATATTTCGACCCGTATAAAGACTCGTACCCGTTTGCCCCGTACCCGTTTAACCCGGATTGTACCCGGCCCACCCACCCACTTTGCCAGGTCTAGTTGAAACGATCTGATTGGGTTTCAAAACAATAATTCTTGTTAAGCCACCTATTAAAAGAAATTCATTAAATAAAATTTTGTTCCAAAAGCGTCCTCATCTTTTACCTATCTAACTTTTAAAGAAATAATATTGAATTTTAAGCTTTAATGAAAACATTATCTAAAATGAGGATAAAAATCATAGTGGATTGAGAAAACATTACAATATCCTAATTAATTAACTGGCCCAAATGATATGTTATGGTTGAATTATGTTGCAATCTGGGTTTATATTATGTGTCTCTTCATTACTAATTAAAAAATGCTACCAGCTTTTCATTTATTTTTTTCAGCCCAAGAGAGATTTCATAATATTTAGGTTTTGGTTTCAGAATTTTGAAGTGGATGATGTAACAGTTTTGGATGAGAAGAAAAATGTTGGAGCGCCAAACCCGGAGCATTAACTGGAATTTCAGAAATTTGTGTTAAGGTTAAGAAAAAAAGGAAGAAGATAAGGTTAATATGAAATAGAAGAAGATAGAGCTAATATTGGAATAGAGAGTATGTGGTTGATGTAATTGGTGTAATTGATGTAATTCGTAAATTTAAATGACACAGCTTAGTTTGTTTTAAGTGAATTAAAAGACTATCTTGCTGCAAGCGAAATTTGAGAGCTAAATCTCTTCATTACTCAATACTCTCTTATACACAAAAGTACTGACCACACAATAGCCTCGTGATTGGTACATGCAGGGAAAACCACTGTCGAGCCTAAAGAAGTATAGCTCACAACCGAGAGAAGTCTAGAAATCCCACATAGTAAGTGACTGCATTCAGTCATGCAGATGCCAAAAACTTTTCTCGCCGAAGTTTGAAAAACACCAACGTCTCTTCGCGATTAGGAAGATTTTCTTCAAGTGTTGGCACTTTCTTGAAATTTTCAATCCATTTATGCAAGCGAGGGAATTTCTGGGGTTCAAGTAGTTTCACCCCTAATATTTCTTCAATCACATCTAGCCAATACAAAATTGAACCAAATGTTATGTCGACTACGCCAACCTTTTCTCCATGGAAAAATTTCTTCTCTCCTAAGCCAAAGCCATGTTCTTCAACTGTTTCTAGCATTTCCACGCACTCTTTCATTGCTTTCTTGTGTTCTTGGCCTTGCCCATTACTATAGAACAATTTCCAGATTACAAGACCCTGCAAGAATAATTTTATGTCATCAAACGTTGATAAACATGACAAACTAAACGCATTCAAATTAAGTTTTAAAATGCACCTTGTCTTCTGCAAATCGAATCCAAAAACGAACCACGGCTCTATCATAAGGATCACTTGGCAGCAAGGGCTTCTCAGGCCACATCTCGTCGATGTATTCAATGATGACCATGGACTCGCAAATTGGTTTTCCACCATGAACAAGCACCGGGATTTTCTTGTGGACTGGATTATACTGCAGAAGCAATGGACTTTTATTCTCCAGATCCTCTTCTACATAATCATAAGGTATGCCCTTCAGTTTTAGAGCCCAGATGACTCTGTAATTAAATGGACTCGGCCATTTCCCATGAAGCTTCACTTCAGCCATATTTGTGAGATCAATAAACAAGTAATGTCAATTTATAGTGAATATTGGATTATATCTTGCTTGAGCAGTGAGCTTCAGAATTTATTAATTAACCAAGCAATTTGAGGTGACTTCAGAAAAGTATTTGTCATCCAAAATTTTATATTTGTTTTAAGTTCAACTGCTGCAGCTCCATTTGCAGGTGTCACATGTTGATTCACAGTTAACCTCATTTAAGATTGAATTTCCGACTTCTTTTGATAGTTGATATGAAAACTTTTTCTCCAACTACTGATTCTTGTTTGTCACATATTTTAAATTTATATATTAAACATTAAGGTTCATGTCACCTAATCCTTACATTTGTACATTCAGCAATACAGTCTCTTATGCCATAGAATGCTAAGGTAAGACAATCTACATAATTGAATTTAAGTATGAACAAAATTTTGCTTGCTTAGTAAACTTCTGTCCTTCAAATTCTTTCCGATATAGAATGAGAACCTATATGTTGTAGTTATATAATTAATATATAAATATATTAGGTGACTGGTGTCTAAGAAGGAAAAATAAAAAATAAAGTAGGTATACACAAGTGGCAGAAACCTTTAGAAATGACACCATCAATTAGGTGAGATTACCAATATATGTATATCTGATATTGTTTTCCTAATGCAATTTTCGTCATCAGTGATGCTTAATCATAATTATATAAACTACATAGGCATTTCCTTTAAACGTAGATAAGATAACTACAACATAATTAGTTTTAAAGTATAGACTATAGACTTGTCAAAGATTTCTTGATTTCAATCAAATTAACAAATCTTTTTTACTTTTTTAATGATTAGGGTATCCGACCAATGCGCACCTCAACTAATCACTAAGGCCTATTAAGTATCCTATAAGTCTAATGTTTCAAGATAAGCCACAAATATGTGATAAGTAACCTTACGGTGGTTTGAACTTAAGAAGTCAATGAAAGGGACAAACCTTCTTGACCACCAGGGTCAACTCCTTGGGGTTAATTTATAATATTAACTAAATCTTTGTAATAGAAAAAATTATTTTATATGAAAAATTAGTTTCATTCAAATTGCCCCATAGACTGAATTCAAAAGAGCCAGCCTCCAACAGCAACAAGTGACCTCATATGAGGTTTTCAGAGATAAAATGGCCATTTCACACCTCGTGAAAAATTGTTACAGACTTTAATGGAATAGTGATTAGGGGTCCAATTTTTTCAAACTAATATCATTTTTCTGTTTATATTTGTACTTCATTTATCCGAAATCAATTACACTTGTTCAATGTATCATGAAAAAGTTGTAATTATCAAATTTGTTTCTATTCATTATTTAAATATTCAAACAATATTTAATTTATATTTATATTTCATTTATCCGAATTCAATTGAATACAACTTTATTATTCCATTATTTGGCCCTCTTTCCTTTTTCATCTTGAATTTTTCTTTCAATAATTAGAAACATTTATTTGAAGTTTATGGGAGAGAGATACAACAACTGCCGCCACCCACTCACTCACGCAGACGGTACATACTTTTCTCGGCGAAACTTGAAAACCTTCACCAGCTCTTGGCGATCAGGGAGGTTTTCTTTAAATACAGGCACTTTCCTGAAATTTTCAATCCATTTATGCAACCGAGGGAATTTCTGGGGTGAAAGTCAAATATTTTCACCCCTAATACTTCTTCAGTCGTATCTGTTATGCCTGAAAATATAAGGCTGACGCAAGATTCAGTCAGCATAAAAAGTCAGAGCTTAGGTAGGCCCCCAGCCAGTCAGAGACAGCCATGTCATACAGTGATAGGGGTGGCATTCTCCTGTCAGGACAGTGGGTGCACGTCAGACCAGCCAGGAGCTATAGCGATTCCACGTGTCCAATCCTTACACCAAATCGCGTAAATCACTCTAGAAGATGGGCAATGAGACATAAAAAAGGATTTGCACGGATAATCTCACCAACTCATAGATTTAGTAATCATAACCTTAATCCATCACACCATAAATTGAGAGCTCTTCTCTCATTTAAGGGATTAGCTACTGTCTCTAAAGAAAAAATAGCATTCTCTCTCTTGTATAGTCATTTGTAAGTCAGTCCGTTGAGCGCGACCTGACTACTATCATTAATACAAAATCAGTGGACGTAGGATTTGCTTCCTTAGCATCCGAACCACTTTAAACGCCATTCTCTATTGTTTTTACTCATTCCTTTCACCCGCGTGTGTCTTCTGGGCCAACTCAGCATTTCACACGTGTGCTTGGTTAGTGTCAAAATCATGCATCAATAGTTTGGCGCTAGAAGGAGGACCTGATTTAGTATTCGTCCTTCATCAGGAGAATCTCTAACTTACTGGTCCTACAACAACAAATGGCCCGCCGACTTGAACCTGAGCGAACCAACCAGGGTGCTAAGGAGATCCCCTAAGTACAAGAGGACACCTCTCCCGAGGTATCTTCGGTTCCGCAAAATGTCCCGGGGAATATCCCGTCAAGTTCACTACTTGACCCTGCCATCAGAAGCTACTTGGAGAGGTTTGATAATACTCTCCAGACGGTCAACCGAAGGTTGGACCGTTTGGACCGAGGCGTGCCACCCGAATCAAATGAGGAGGTGCAACCGTCAAAAACGCCTGCAGGTCACGTGAAAGCACGGCAAAAGGCAATAGCCCGTGCCGCGAGCACTGCAGCACGCCGAAAGAAGTGTAAACAAGTGGCAAAAAATGGGCCTAAAGGCTCCAAAGGGCCGGCGAACACCGATCACATCCCGAGTAGAATACCCATGGCGTTAAGACTCGATGAAAAGTCATAACCCGAGCCGTCCCATGCCACGTCGCATGGAAACCCCCATAAAAGTGTTGGGCGGGGTGATTCTCATCACCGCCAGAGACGCAATCCTGATCATAGTCGTGTGGGAGGTTCCCACACTTCGCGGGGCGGTTCTTACCACCGCGGAGGTCGTAAAAATTCCCCGCATCATTCGTCGCCATCACACGACTCTAGCCAGCGTGTGTCGATAGCGGCCGAAACTGTCGGCCGAGGCAAAGTGCAATCCAACCTCCAGACTTTCCTCAACCACAACTGCGAGGGTCGAACTCGCATGGGAGAAAGCAATCCCCAGATAGCTCCGCTGCCTCAGGTTGAGGAGTTGCAGCGAGCTCTAGACCAGCTAAGAGCTTAGCAAAATGAGCAGGGGCATGTCGCGTCAGCGTCTCCCTTTTCTCTGACGGTGTTAGCTGCCCCTCTCCCGTTAAGATTTAGAATGCCCGACATGCGAGTGTTCGATGGAAATTCTTATCCGCAGGATCACTTGTATAATTCAACGATTTGATGGAGCTTCACCAGGTTTCAGATTTGGCAAAGTGTCGTTGTTTGGCAGTAACTCTAACCTCTCATGCCAAACGATGGTTCAGGTCGCTCCCAACAGGATCGATCAGCTCGTGGCCTCAAATGAGCACGACGTTCCTAAGGCATTTCCAAGCAAACTGAAAGGTCTCAATGCCTTTGAGCTACCTCAGCAATATAAGGCAAGAGAGGGATGAATCCCTCCAGTCTTACATCAACTGATTCCATAGAGAACTAAATAAAGTAGCTCACACTCCCGAAGAGTCTGTTCGGACTCTCATTATAGCAGGAGTTCGCCCATAGATCGACTTGTGGAAAGAGTTACAGGCTGAGGATGATGTTTCCCTCACCCGCTTCTATAACCTTGCGAAGAAGTACCTCCGAATTGAAAATTTCGTGGTGGCATTCCATCGCCGTGACCTGGCGCTTCAGGTAATGCGTCTGGTCGGGGGGAGAGTCGAAGAGTTTATCGCAAATGGACTACTGACGATCAACGAAAAGGAAAGAAATCGTGCTATAAGCCCAAAAAGTCTTACGCTCTCGTTCCTCATTGCGATCGTGACAGAAATCAGTATACGCCTTTGAATGTGTCTGTATCAGCTATTCTTGACAAGTCAGAAGAAGCCAGCCTGCTCGGAGAGCCTAAGCCCATGAAAAATCCCCATTAGCCAGAAATAGTAAGAAATACTATCGCTTTCATCAGGATAATGGGTATCACACTGATGAATGCCAAGCTCTTAAACAGGTAATCGAAGACCTCATTAAGCAAGGGTATTTCAAGGAATATATTGATGATTACAATCCCGCGCAAGAGAAAAATCAAGGAGAACCAGGAAAGAAGCGACGTGATCACCAAGGTATATGCAGCATCAATTTGATCTTTGGAGGGCCGTACCTTGAGAGGAACTCGCGAGGTGCCCAAGAAAGGTATGCTCACGCAGCCCATCACGACCCTATCAGTGTGATGAGCACGACGCGATGACCACAAAAGGTTCGCAGGGAAGAGGAAATTACCTTCTCCGAAAAGGATGCAGTTCGATTGCATCATCCCCATGATGACGCTCTTGTGATCACGCCCCTAATAGGGAGCCATAACATCCATAGAATGTTGGTGGATAACGAAAGTGTTGTGAACATCCTGTTCCAGACAGCTTTCGAAAGAATAAACTTGGACGAGGCTAACCTGAAGCCCGCCTCGATCCCCCTATATGGTTTTACAAGGGACCACCTGATCCCCAAATGAACGATCTTACTTCTAGTCACACTGGGTGACTTTGACGAAGTGACCAAGGTAACTGAATTCTTGGTAGTGGATTGCCCATCCGCTTTTAATGGAATCTTGGGGCGACCTCTGCTGAGAAACTTCAAGACAGTCACTTCGATATCCATCTGAAGATGAAGTTTCCCACCCCGACAAGGATAGGGGAAGTCAACGGATCTCAGCCCGCATCTCGTGACTGTTATGTGAAAACAGTGTAGATGACGTGCAAAGGGAAAGGCATCTCACACGACATTCCCTGACAGGCAATGGCGATCAATCGGATCGAGCCACAGTCTGACATAGCCGAAGATAATATGGATCCCCGTATTCAGGAATGCCTTTCCAATGGGCCAGTTGAGGACCTGTCTAAAATATCAGTTGACCAAAGCGAATCGAGCAGAGTGTTAAGGATTGGGAGCAATCTCAACCCCCAGCTCGCCACCAAACTGGTCAGCTTCCTCAGGGAGAATATCAATGTGTTCGCATGGTCACATGCGGATATGGTCAGGATTAGCCCGGATATCATCTGCCATGCATTGAACATCAACTGTGAAGCCAAGCCGATTCGCCAAAAAAGAAGAGCGATGGATCCAGAGCGATATACTGCCTTAAAACTTGAGGTGGATAACCTCATTCGAAATGGATCTATCCGAGAAGCGCTCTATCTGAGCTGGGTTGCCAACCTGGTTCTAGTAAAGAAGCCCAACGGCAAATGGCGAACCTGCGTCGACTTCACCGACCTTAACAAGGCATGTGCAAAAGATAGTTTTCCCCTTCCCAAGATCGACCAGCTCGTGGATGCCATCTCAGGGCACGAGCTTCTGAGTTTTATGGACACATACTCATGATACAATCAAATTCTGATGTACGTGCCGAACGAAGAGCATACATCCTTTGTTACAGATCGGGGGCTGTACTGCTACAGAGTTATGCCCTTTGACCTCAAGAACGCTGGCATAACCTACCAGCGGTTGGTTAACTGGATGTTCTCCGAACAGATCAGAAAATCAATGGAGGTCTATGTAGATGACATGCTGGTCAAATCCCATGTCGCTTTAGATCATATAGCACATCTCGCTGAGATCTTCAATATCCTCCGACAATACAGAATGAAGCCAAACCCCCTCAAGTGCTCATTCGTAGTATCCTCGGGAAAATTCCTAGGATACATGGTTAACCAACAGGAATAGAGACAAACCTTGAGAAAATCAAATCTCTCCTCAACATGAAAATCCCGACCAACAAAAAACAGGTCATGAGCCTTAATTGGTGAATAGCGGCGCTAAGTCGCTTCATATCGAGGGCAATAGATCACTGCTTGCCATTCTTCAATGTTCTAAGGGCTAATAAAAAGTTTGAGTGGACTCCCGAGTGCGAACAAGCATTCCAGAGTATTAAAGAACACCTCAGGAAGCCACATCTCCTATCCAAGCCTCTCCCGTAAGAGATCCTCCTCCTGTATCTGTTCGTCTCTCAGTTCGCGGTCAGTGTAGCCTTAATTCGGGAAGAGGATAGGGTCCAATGGCTAGTGTATTACGCGAACAAGCGTCTATTAGATGCCGAGATGCGGTATTCAGAAATGGAACGATTAGCTTATGTCCTGCTGATCGCTTCCAGAAAGTTGCGACCTTACTTCCACGCCCATACAATCCATGTAATGACTAACTGCTTGCTCAAGTAGGTCCTCCAGAAACCAGAGGCATCGGGTAAATTGCTTAAATGGGACATGGAATTAAGTCAGTTCGATCTGAAATACAGACCAAAATCAACTATCAGAGGGCAGGCTGTTGTCGACTTCATATCAAAATTCTCATATCATCCGATGAGTGAGTCGGAGCAACAGCCCAACGAAGTCATTTAGGAAACTGCCCAGAATCTGTCGACCTGGAGCCTCTACGTCGATGGATCATCGAACAGAAAGAGGGTCGGGGCAGGTCTTCTCCTTTTGAGTCCCGAAGGGGCTCGCATTCACGGCGTTCTCTGATTCGGTTTTAAGGTAACCAATAATAAGGCCGAGTATGAAGCTCTACTCGCTGGACTACGGTTGGCCAAGGAAATGGGTGTAGCCGCAATCAGTATCCACAGCAATTCTATGCTGGTCATTAACCAGATTTTGGGAGAGTACCAAGCTAAGGAAGAAAATATGATCAACTATCTAAAGAAAGCTAAGGCCGCACTCGAGCCATTCAAGTACTTCACGATCATGCAGATTCCTAGAGATAGCAACTATGTGGCAGATGCTTTGGCAATGATAGCCTCGTCATTGGACTTAGATGCACTAGAGAGCATTTATGTTCGATTCATCGAAACCCCTAGTATCAGCCTGAATGAACAGGCCGCGAATGTAACTTAATCAGATTCCTGGATGACCCCTATCATTCAGTATCTCAGGGACGGGACCTTGCCTGACGACAAGGTCGAGGCAAGGACTCTGAGAACAAGATTTGCTCGTTATACCCTTATCGGAGACTAGCTGTACAGGCGAGGGTTCAACGCCCCTCTCCTCCGATGTGTAACTAGCGAAGAGGTAGATTACATCATGAGGGAGATACATGAAGGGATCTGCGGTAATCACACCGCTGCACGATCTCTCGCCAACAAAGTTGTTCATCAAGGGTACTATTGGCCCCTAATCCAAGAAGACATCTACAACTTTGTCAAAAGGTGTGACAAGTGCTAACGGTTCGCGAACATACCACGAGCTCCTTCCCACCAGCTGATAACCATGACCAGCCCCTGGCTGTTCTCCATGTGGGGAATCGATCTCATCGGCCCCATACCAGTTGGTAAAAGGGGAGTAAAGTATGTTGTGATCACGGTGGATTACTTCACTAAGTGGGTCGAAGCAGAACCATTAGTTGCGATCACGACCAGAAAGCTAAAGGATTTTGTCTTCAAGAACATTGTGTGCCGCTATGGGATTCCTCATACTCTTATCTCGAACAATGGTAAACAATTCGACAACGAGGAATTCAAGTAGTTTTGCGACGAGCTGGGTATTCATAAAAAATTTGCCTTAGTCGCAAGGCCGCAAGCAAATGGTCAAGTTGAAGCTGTCAACAAAACCGTCAAGCACACTCTGAAGGCAAAACTTGGCGCAGCCAAGGGAAATTGGGCCGACGACCTCCCCGAAGTTCTATGGACATATAGCATAACTCCGAGAACCTCTACCTCTACCTCAGAAACCCCTTTTGAGCTAGCATATGGTTGCGAAGCAATGATCCCTGTGGAGGTAGGAATCGGTTCACTTCAGAGGGACCTATACAATGAAGCCGACAATGAAGCGCTTATGCGCGCAAGTCTGGACCTAGTTGAAGAACATCGCAGCAAGGCTCAGCTAAGAATAGTAGCCTATCAACAACGCGCGAAGAGGTTCTTCTACTCTAAGGTCAATAGAAGAGACTTCCAAGTCGGCGACCTTGTTTTGAATGAAGTTCTTCTCGGTACGAGAGAACCAAGCGCGGGAGTTTTAGGACCAAACTGGGAAGGTCCATACCGCATCGCGAAGGTCATAAGACCGGAGACTTATCATCTCAAATGACTGAATGGTTTCGAAGTACTCCGAGCTTGGAATGTTGAGCATCTCCGACCATATTATCAGTAATTCTGAACTCAGTTTTTCCTTGTAAAGATTTTATTTTTCGCAATCTTTGTAAATGTAAATAACAAGTGTATTATCCTGTTCTTTTGTTATAAATCCTCTCATGTAATCCTGTTCGTATAGACATGTTATAATTATGTTCGCATAGACTTGTTCTAATGTTATAAACGGTTAGAATGCAATCTCATAGGGTACAGATTGTAAGTGCTCTAGAGATTAAGAAAGATGCATTTAATTAATAAGTACAGCGAACAAGGCAAGATCCCAAAAACAAATTACAATTATCGATCCTAATTCTCGAATCCTGGAGGACCGACCTCGTCATCTCAGGGCTGGTCGCCATCCGTTTGGTCAGCTACAGGATCCTTAGGGGCATGTCCCGAAGCATCTCCCTGATCAAATCCTCGAGCGGCCTCTGCTGCTTCTCCATCCTCGCACCACGCCATGGAAATGAGAGTTTCCTGCCAATCTTCCGAGAGGTCGGACATTTCAATCTGCGGATTCTTCGGCCGCAAGGCATAGATGGACTCGATCGCCCATTCAGCAACCTTTGCCTCGATATCCTCTGCTTGGTTCTGCATCTCTTCAGTCAATGAAATAACTTTTCCCTGACTCACTTGGAGTTCGGCCTCAAGAGTCTACCTTTGCTTCTCTGAGACCTCCCTCTCCTACTCTGCTCGTAAGGCCCGTTGAGAGGTCGTTTTGAGCTCCTGATCTTTCTCGCCGACTTCCCTGGAGAGCCTGGCTATAGTTCTCTGGAGTTCCTTTATCTCCTCCCCATGCTTCTCAAGCTCGGCCTTTTGAAAATCCATCATGTGAAGAGCCGCATCCCTTTCATTCAGGTATCAGACCATCGATTCAGTGGATAGCCTCTATTTTGCTTCGGCAGCTTCCAGGTCCTGTTTGAGCTTCGTATTCTCTTCCTTCAACGCGACCTCTCCCGCAGCAGCTCCTAGCCGAACCTTTTGCAGGGATAGTTGCATGGAAAGTAGAGCCTACGAACAAGAAGAATATCAGTTTCCTACCAAGAACAAAAAGGCAGTCCTCACTAAGGACAATTCGTTTTACCTTGCCTATGTGCTGGATTGATGTGGACATCAAGTCCGCATGGTTAGAACCCACGAACTCTTCAAATACTTCTGCGAGTTCGCACTCCAACAAAGCGAAGACTGTCGACTGCAAATGATCTAGCAGTTGTCCCATCAAGTCCAACACTGGAGTATCCTCATCGGTACCCCCGGCAGGGGTGTCGCCCACTGGCTCCTTACCTGACTTCCTTCCCGTGCCTGCTACCTTGCTTTGCCGTGCTCGAGATGCTCCTGAAGCAGTGGGAATGCCTGGCTGCGACCTCCTGGGCTGAACGCCCACATCCTCTAGTTTGGATTCTGACTTTTTAACCCGAATTTCCCACCTCTTCTTGGGTCGCTGAGCCGTTGTCTTTTGCTTCGGGCGAGCAGTTGAAGGCTAGGAAGCACCCGTAGGTTAGATCGGGGCACCTGCTAAAGGTTAGGGAGTCTCCGCAGGGCGCGCTAAAGCCCCCGATGTTGCCCCTTCGGCCGGGGGACCATTGGGAGCGACTTCGATCGTCCTAGCAGTCCTCGCCCGAGGGAAAGAAAACTGCCTTCGACGTGGCGACCCTGGCATCTTCGGAGGTATGGTTGCTGTACATGAACGTCGTTAGTAAAAAATAGTTCATTGCACAATCAAAAACGATCCAGTTAATGCAACTTACTCGATGGGGGCTCTAAGGTCACGTCTACATTGAAGAAGTCGTACCTTCACAGATTCGTGTCACGAGTAGCTTTGCGTCGCGACTTGTTTCAAGCAAGAAACCGAAGGCTATGATTCTTTCTGGATCCACGAGCAGCTCCAAACTAGTCGCTTTGTTAACTGCTAGAAATAAACAGTTCATTAGTAAGAAAAACAAAGTCAATGAGTTCGTTAAGGGAAGAGAACCTACTCGAGTCCTAGAAGCGGCAGAGGTCGTCGTAACGAAAGAAGAAAAACTTCGTTTCGTAGCCCCCCGCATTGCTAGGGTAATTGTGTATCCCCGCTGCGATAGTAGGTCGCCTGGACAAGTAGTAGGAGTTTTGTCCTTGCTTTGTTTTAGGATGTACGAGCAACCGAGTTCTACTGCGGTTAGCTTGCCCAACCCGTTCTCACGACATGCGATATACATGGTAACCACAATCATGTACGCGTTCGACGTGAGTTGCATTGGTGCGATCCCGAAATGATCCAGGACCAACTTGACAAAAGGGTGGAAAGGGATCAAACCCCCCACCTTTGAAGATTTCCTCAAAGATCGCGGCCAACCCACTTGGCAGATGCCGAGCTGTGCACGTCCTATCACAGAAAGCATCCATGCGGATGTCGTATTGGTCTATCACCCTATCGAGCTCATCCTCAGTAAGTACCGAGAAGATCTCTTGGGTGGGACTCACAGGAACATCCTGCGTAGATGAACTATTGCCTTCCTCGGATCTGGTCATTGAGGGGTCCATCCTACTGTAGTCTGCAAAAGCGACAAGTAAGGAATCTTTTTAGCCCTCGTACACCATTTCATATGGTGACGTGGAGGAAAGCAAACGTTTTTCCTCCTAAATCCCAGAAAAACCCTAACAGAACGATTCGAGACGCCAGTCATGGCTCAAACCCAGCAAGAACATTTCGTCTCCGATCAACTACCGGAAAACCAATTATTTATCAACTATTGGGAGTAAGAAATAAAAACAGAAAACGATTCTTACCTCTCGGAATATGAAGATGGATCCTTCTGCTTCAAATATCAGGTACACGTTGGCTTGGAAGGCAAAGAATCCAAGTTTACGAAAGTCTCTTGCTCCCTCTGAAAAGATGTGTGGTGACATTGCCTGAAACGAACCTGGGTTTTATAGCAAAAGAACCGGCGTTTGGTTTTCCTGAAATCAAATGACGTTTGGGCTGAAAAAATGTACCTCACCATTGATGGCGACCATGTGTCGCAAATCCACGAGGAGGGGTGACCGTCACACTCCAAGAAAACCAAATTGTCGTCCTTCTCCGTTGAAAAACCCAAGCGACGACACGACTTTCCTGCCGCATTAAATGCGCCCCCATCTGCATTTAATGCTCTGATAGAGTATATCGTTTTAGCATGTCACGTATTTAATGCGCATAGCTGGCATTAATTATGCACAGGACACGTTTGTCAGAGTAGAAGGTGCTTCATTAAATATATCCCTTACGAAAATGCGCCAGGTAATGTCTGAAGAGATCATTACGTAGAACACTCTTCGTCTAGCCAGTCACGAAGCAACATGACTCCTCGGTTCTACCCCATTGGTCGCTAAACGACGTGGCTAGACGAGTATTCAGCTTCGAAACAACCCAATCCCTTGTCTAGAGAATTCCAAGTATAATCGGGTCATAAACTTCGAAAAATCAAAATCAAAAGCACCGATATGGTCTGAGATCAAGTCGTTCATCCTTAAGCGAAGACTGTATCAGATCACACACACGAAAACACAGTCACGACCTCTTCTCATACAAGTCGGGATCACCAGAGTTTCCTCAAAGGCATCTTGTCACGGCATGAATTATAGTTTCCAAGGTCCGATCCTCGCACCTTAAAAACTAGGGGACTTTTGTTATGCCTGAAAATATAGGGCTGACGCAAGACTCAGTCAGCATAAAAATTCAGAGCTTAGGTAGGCCCGTAGCCAATCAGAGACAGCCATGTCATATAGTGACAAGGGCGGCATGCTCGTGTCAAGACAATGGGTGCGCGTTAGACCAGCCATGAGCTATAGCGATTCCACGTGTCCAATCCGTGCACCAAATCGCGTAAATCACTCTAGAAGGTGGGCAATGGGACATAAAGAAGGATTTGCACAGATAATCTCACCAACTCACAGATTTAGTAATCATAACCTTAATCTATCCCACTATAAATTGAGAGCTCTTCTCTCATTTAAGGGATTAGCTACTCTCTCTAAAGAAAAAATAGCATTCTCTCTCTTGTATAATCATTTGTAAGTCAGTCCGCTAAACGCGAGCTGACCACTAGTGGACGTAGGATTTGCTTCCTTAGCATCCGAACCGCCGTTCTCTATTGTTTTTACTCATTCCTTTCACCCGCGTGTGTCTTATGGGCCAGCTCAGTATTTCACACGTGTGCTTGGTTGGTGTCAAAATCACGCATCAACAGTATCCAACCAATAAATAATCGAACCAAATGCTATGTCCACTGCGCCAATCTTTTCTCCATTGAAGAATTCATTTTCTCCTAATAAGCCATGTTCTTCAACTATTTCTAGCATTTCCAAGATTTCTTTCTTAGCTTTCTCATGTTCTTCCCCACTTGAAAATAACAATTTCCGGAGAACAAGACCCTGCAAGAATAATTTTATGTCATCAAAATTATTGATAATCATGACTACATGAAATTTTCTTTTAAAATAAACGTTCCAAGTTTAGTTTTAAAATGCACCTTGTCTTCTAAAAATCGAATCCAGAAACGAGCCACGGCTCTATCATAAGGATCAGTTGGCAGCAAGGGATTCTCTGGCCACTTCTCGTCGATGTATTCAATGATGACCATGGACTCGCAAATTGGTTTTCCACCATGAACGAGAACTGGGATCTTCTTGTGAACTGGATTATACTGCAGAAGCAATGAGCTTTTGTAGGCTAGATCTTCTTCTACATAATCAAAAGGTGTGCCCTTTAGCTTGAGAGCCCAGATCACTCTGTAACTATATGGACTAGACCACGTCCCATGAAGCTTCACTTCAGCCATATTTGAGAGATCAATCGGTTTCAACTTGACTTGACTAACCCTCAAAATTCAATGTCAATTTATAGTGATTAATAGAAAAGCTATTGGTTGAGCAGTAAGCTTCTGAATTTAATTAATCATAAAATCATAGGTTGCGTTTGTTTCAGTTTTGGGAATACTACTTTTAGTATTCCCAAAAAAGTTAAACAGTAAAATACCTAAAAACTCAGATTTTTGGGAATACTACTCCCAATATTATTCAACTTTTTTTAAACCCCTTAAATTTGATAATTTAATTAAATACCCCTAAATATTTTTTTTAAAATTACAAAAACACCCCAATAATCCACATTTACCAGATTCCGGCCACCACCACCGGAAAATGGTTTGAATCTGGTTGGATGGCGCACTACTGTTTTAATCTGGCCGGTAGTGCGCCGATCTAGCCTTTTCTAGCCAGATCCACGGTGGATCTGGCCGGAAAAGGCCAGATCTAAGGCCAAAGATCTGGCCGTTGACGGCCAGATCTTTGGCCGTAACAATCGGTCACGACGGCCAAACAAACGGTCGTCGTTGACCAACGACGACGACCGTTTGTTGGCCGTCGTTGAGAGCATCAACGGCCAGATCTGGCGGTTGACAGCCAGATCTGGCCGTAGATATGGCCTTTGCCGGCCAGATCCACCGTGGATCTGGCCGGAAAAGGCCATATCGGCGCATGACCGGCAAGATCCAGCCGGTCATGCGCCCATAAGACGACTCCGGCCACCTCCGGTGGTGGTGGCCGACTGGGGGTGTTTGAGGGTTGGTTAGGGGTATTTTTGTTAACTTTTAATGTTTTATTATAGGGGGTATTTTGTAAAAAAACAAATATATGGGATATTTTATTAATTTATAAATTCTACATCGTAATACCCACCCAATTCAACTTTTTTTTAACTTTTTTCAAAAAACTTTTCCCAAAACCCAAAAATTTTGAACCAAACGGAGCCATAGTTTTCGTTTCTAAGAGTTGTTCGGATAACTTTTAATATTTAAATTTGATTCAGTTCAATTATAGCAGCTACATTTGCTGGTGCACGTGCTAATTAATTGGTACACATGCAACTCTGTCTTATTTTCTTGACATAGGGCATGGGAGAAATTTACATTTTGCTTCAATGTATTTGTATTTAAGATAAGAATATTTGGAATTATAAACTTGGTTAATTTTTTTTTTCTTATTTCAATAGGAATTTTATTATTTGAATAAAAAAGTAAACCTTTGATTTTGAAAATAAACATATTTTAATTTTATAGAGAGATGCATGCATCATGTCCCACGTATGTACGAAATTGAATTAAAGCATTTACAATTTGTCTTTGCCTTTAAAATTCTTTTGGATAATAATCATAATTATTGATTAAAAAATAAGTATATTATGTTACTATAATTATTGATTAATAAATAAACTTTGATCAAATTGACCAATCCCATGTGCAGATTAAGATTACATCTTTACAGAGTGGTGAGATCATCAATTAGGTCAGATTCTCATTAATTATATGTATTCCAATGTAGTTTTTCGTCATGCATGATGCTTAATTATTTATATTTCTATCAAGTAGCTAGGGGTTCCTTCTGTATATCTGGTCGGCTGGTCCTGGTATTGTTTCTTTTTCCAATGTAAATTTCTTTTGGGCTCTAGTTTGAAACAATAGCCCAACATTAATTTTAATCCAATCCTTCACATTTACGTTGCTGATCGGTAGCACCCAATTAATTGACTGATAGATGATGATGGCAAGAAAATAAATAAGGTTTCTGACTTTTTATTTAGATATTTGCTTGTTTATTGCATAATTGTAGATGTCAAAATTATTACAAATAATTCAATATTTTGATTTTTCTTAAATCTATCATCATTTATTTTTTACACTATAAATTAATTAATGTGTCAACTAGAAAAGTGAATAATTTATTTATTTTTATTTGATTTTTAGTATAATTTGATCCAACTTAAAAATAAAATCAATACATTTTTAATTTTTCACACATTAAATTTAAAATTTATCCTCATAAATTTGTCTTTTGTATTATATTCAATAAACTTTTTTTTTTTAATTCTGGGACAAAAATCGACTTTCCCTTATGGGCCCCCACGTGTCATTGAGTAACCAGAATTTGGGAAAGGACTGTAGATCGCCTAGTGAGGAGCTTATCCATGCTAAGAACAAGCAACTGCTTGAAACATGGTTGCCTATAGCGACCACAATGCTACTAACCTACTCGCACCCCATCGTAAACCATAGGTCATGGAGTCTCGCCAGGCGAGGTAACAGGAGATCAAGTTGTTTCGCCTAGGGTCCCCTTTCTAAAAATCCATGGCCAGATAGTAGCTCTTAAATTGCCCACGTGTACGGTAAAAAGTTAACCATAGTTAGGGTTTTATTAAGAGATTGTCCATACGATTCATGAATTAGTTGAAAGAATGCACGACAAAACCCTAAAAATGGTTATTAAGGGAACACATATCAAAACCTCATAAGTTCAGATGTCAAAAGATTAGAAAAACCCTAAGGGTCTGCTTGGGAGTTTTGTTTTCACTGGTTTTGGAGGTTTTTTAATTAGACTGGTTTTGAGGTGTTTAAAAACCCCCACTTGCCAGATTTTTAATAGGCTGGTTTTGACTGGTTTAAACACCCCCCAAAACCAGTATAGTGTATTTTTGAGGGGTTTATAAAACACCCCAAATCGGAGTGTTTTAACTGGTTTAAAACTTTTATTCCAAAAAAACCCCTTTTCACTCCTTTTGCTGCACACAAATCTATCGTTGCTGTTCACTTCTCTCTAGCACACAAATCTCTCAAATCTGTAGTTGTTGTTCACTTCTCTCTAGCACATAAATCTCTTGTTGTTGCACACGAAGTAAGTGAATGGTTTTAATTTGCTGCACACAAATCCCTTTGTTGCACACAACTCGTTTGAGTTTAATTATATTTGGCATCAACCTTTCCTTTCTTTCTGTTCTCTATGAATACAAGAGATAATGAGCCAAGAATTTTGGCCGCCACTTCTGCAACTGCAAGACCAGTAGCCCTCTAATAACTGTAAAAGTGGGGAGAAGATGGTACAATTAGCATTAATGGTGCACTCTTCTTCTTGTTAATAAACTGGGAAATTAAAAGATTAACTTGTTGAGAGGATCTTTACATGTGCTGAGTAACATTAAAACTGTCTTGTCTTTGTTTAGATTAACTATTGAAGTGGTGGAAGTGAAAGTTAATTTATGTGGCCTGAAAGATAAATAATTCAAATAATATTTTATAATACAAGTTTCACATTCTCTCATTCCCATTAAATACATTATCATTCACAAGTATTTGCGCATGCTAATTTATCTGTGATAGGGAGTCTGGTTAAACATGGTTTACGAGATCTGATGCAAATTTGAAGCGAGAGATTAACTCGTTTTCAATGACGCAAAAAGAGAGAAGTCAATTATATATATATATATCCAGAAACTTGAGCATACAATTGAAAAGAGTCGCACCATTTTCAACGCCTCTCAAGCAAACCACAACTTTGTAATGACACCTTTTTTTCACAAGATTGAGTAGCTAAAAACATGCAAGTCAAATTTATAACTTCAAAGTTAATTAAGTAAAAAAGAGAGTATTTTAATTTTATGGACATTTATGTAAATTTATCATTTAAAAAAATTGTTAGAACCGTTAGAAAATAAACTCCCAAGCACAGGTTGGATGTTTTAAAAACCGCTACTAAAAACCCTTCAAAACCGTTACGGTAGTTTATCCTCAAAACCGCTACGATGGTTTACCCTTATACCGGCTACCCTAAAACTCCCAAACAGACCCTAATAGTATATACGTAAAGAAGTCTCTCCACCGAAGGTAAGTTCTCTCATTTATGCGGCTCTTACTTTGAGAAAGCGAGTAATTGCCTTAGTTAGTTAGTTATAATATTTTTTCTCCAGGAATTAAGGGAGACGACATTGATTCCTGGGGCAAAGGTCTTGCTCTGTTTTTTGTTTTCCCAACTCAACAAAGAGCATCCTCCACTCTTTCTTCTACTGACTTAAGCGTAGGCGAGCTAATCCACATCAACAAACCCTATTTGACAGCTGAGCTTTGATCGTTTTTCTTTCGTTTTCAATGGGAAGGTGTTTACTCACCGAAACAATAACTTGACCTTTTTTTATTTCTATTCACTAGTTAATCTTCAATCAGAAATCTAAGCATTAACATTTTCTATTTTCATTTTCATATCTAATTTTTAGATAATAAAAATTATGCATTTTCAAAATTTAAAAACAACAAATCAAACTTATTATTTTTACTTTTTAAATTCATATTTAGAAATGTTGATGCGTGATTTTGACACCAACGACCTACATGTGCAAAACGCTAAGCTGTTCTTAGAATTTACATGTGATATGATTGATTTAAAAGTTAATCAGTATAATCGAATATAAAAACTAAATAATAAATGAGAGAGATAATTTTTAAAGTGGTTCAGATGCTTAAAACGGTTCTTACGTCCACTGTTTCTTTTATATATGAGAATTTACAAGAGGTCGTGTAGGTACAATAACTGAGTATTCAAAGAGAATATCAAGTCAGTATCTTTCTCGTAAGTTATCATTGCTCTGAAAATAAAGATTGTAATCAGAATCTGAATCTCGAAAAAGAGAGAGACAGCCATTTATTTATAGTAGCTGAATTCAAGGTAATAATTACAAATATACAAGTGGATAGGTGTCGTGCAAGTCCTTCCTTACCTCCCGTTGACAGATAACCTAGGAAATATCCTTAAATTATATGAGGTTTGGACATGTGTATGGTCCTTAGTCACTTATAGACAAAACCTGAATTTGCTAAGTTGATGATAGTCATATTCTTTCTATCTTGGAGCGACTTGACAGCTCCTGAACGGCGCAAAGCCTTTCTAAACTCTGATTGGTACTTACTGATGTAAGCTTATGTCAGCCCTAATTTTTTAGCCATAACAAGAAACAAAACGTACAAAAAATAAATGAAGAAAACACAAAATTTAGGTAACTGCGGAGTGCTGAGTACTCACTCAAGCAGATGCCACATATACTATTGTCGGCGAGACTTGAAAGACTTCAACAAGGGCAATCAGGAAAGTATTCTTTAATTATACGCACTTTCTTGAAAAATTAAATCCATGTATGCGACAGAGGGAATTCTCAATCCGACATTAATTGAAAATCCAAACCATTATATTTACATTGATCGGTAACACGAATTAATTGCTCAAGGCAAGGCCTATCCCTAACTTGGTAAAGGATAATCCAAGCATATAGAGTTGTATATTATACTATCAATTTGGGCATCAATTCTTTCTAACAAACTAAAAATGTGATCATTTTAAAAATTATATACTTTTGCATCTTCCATCCAATTCTACTGCAACACTCTGAATACTCCACTTCCATTGCATCTTCCATCAAATCCTTATTGACAAAGCCGCAAGGGACGCAAATTGCCTATATATCTCCTTATCCTTCTATTGCTCTTCTGCATATCTTCTCCTTCCAATTCCAAAACTGGTATTCTCCATAACTGTAGTTGATGGTCGATCATGAAGACGTTTCTGGTTCTCCTTGTTGGCTTCTTCTTGGTCTTGGTAAGTCTGCAAGTCAGCGCAAAAAGTCTCAATCTGAACTCTCTGGAGGAAAAGGTCAAGTTGATGGGTGAGAATGAGATAATTACAGGTCAAAATAAGGCTAACCATGATGGTAATTATTTTTTGCCGTTGTGATTACCCTTGTTAATTCCTAATCATGTATTTAGGGTTTTAAAATATGATTTGAAAAAAATTATATCACATTAAAATTTCATCCTCTAATTTTAATGTCAAAATGGTTAATTATATACATTCGTATTACAATTGATCATATATTTCATATATATTATCAGTACTGTTAATAACGTTATTTCAATAACATCTTCAGAATTAAAGTTCTTATAACGTATTTAATCATTGTAGTCACACCACACACTACTAGAATATCAATAATTTTTTGATAGTTTTCATTTCCTCGACAGTTTTCACAACTGTTAAGAGATTTTGACAATCTTTTTGAACTTATTTTGATAGTTGCTTGAAAATGTTTAGTACTCGTATAGAATATGGTGGATTATAGTCAATTAATTCTTACTAAATATTGTACATTATTGTTAATTAATTTCTTACTAAATATTCAAAGAGAGGTAAATATTTTATATAAATAAAGCTCCACCTAAGTCCAAGTTTTCTTACATAAATATTATATAAAATAATATGTATAACATAATATTAAAATAAAAATTATTATTAGTTTAAATTTTAAAATATAAACATAAAAAGATCTTTAATTTAAACCCAAACCTAAACATGGGCCTTGTTTAGCCCACTAATTTGTCAAACGAGTGATGCGGCGAAAGAAATGGGCTAAGAAATAAGCAAATAAAAATTCTGATGCAAAGACTAAAAGTGAACTCGAAGACTTTGTCCCACATCGGAAGACGAAAGGAAGTAGCAGTGACCTCTCACTTATAGAATGAAATGTTTGAGAAGTGTAAAAGTCACGGAGCCGTGCGGTGAGCACATAGCGAACTATTCTTTCGCCTTTTACTAAAGAGTACCGTGTGCTCGTCGCTCATAGCGGCATACGCCTATTTTTGGAGGAGCATTTGTTAGCAAATGCCCCTTAACAATAGCAGCCATAATTTTATTACTAAACTGTAAACAAGGATACTAGAACTAACCAGATTCCTGGCAATCCTGCCGATTATCGTTATACTATTCGTCCAGCTGAACAACCCCAAGTAGCCTTCATCATTATGGAGGCATTTTGGATCCATCACTACCTGACTGTATCCGTGATTGAAAACCCAATTACCAAAATCAGATCCATGGATCGAGGTAATAATATAAATACGTATAGAGTTTGTGGCTTTACAATAAACTGGAACAAGCTAAGCATGTTATATAGGCAGATGCCCAAATATAAGAATATGGTCAATGGAAACCTATTAGTACCTAATGTTTAGTATTTTGTAATGGTATGTATGTAGAGTGGTGATATTGATGATTATATAAAGTTTGCAATTTCTCATTATTTGCAATGGGTTCGATATGTTAATTTGAATTATAGAAATTCTTTTATGATTTCTTAAAGATTGAATTAAGTAATTGTTCCAAACACGACACTAATAATTTGTTAAGCAGCCAACTCTCACTGTTTCAAGCTGTTACAAATCGGTTGCCGGTAGCCAGGCCGGTATTGATATAAATGGTAGTGGTTCCATGATGTATCAAAATTTATTTAAGTTATGAACCAAGTATATGGGCGGAAAAGTGAATCCAATGAGCAACTTGAGTAAAATTTGAGAATCAGCACTAATGAGTTGCTCTAATATAAAAAGAATAATGTTACACTCACAATATCTTCTCACAAATTTTCTCTCACAACTCCGACATATAAGTTCGTAATTGATCAACCGCAATTTATCAAGTAAGACTCATTACGAGTTGACCAATTGCGAGTTACCACATCAGGGTTGTGAGAAAAAGTTTGTGAGAAGAGATTGTGGATGTAGCCTTTTCCATATAAAAATCAAATGATGCTATTTGAAAAGATCACCACAGTCATGGATAGTGGTATAGATACTAAAGGGTAATCGTCATCCTTTTTATTACTTTCTAGATCCTTCAATGCATTATGTTAAGAAGAATGGTATTTACACAGATTTATATATGCTTAATATAGTGTTCCAGAGCTTGGGACGGAAACCCGATTATTAAGGAAGGGAGATGATTTTATTTCATGGGACAATGGAAAATGGTGGATGCATGGAAACAACTCACAAGAGTACTGTAGCCGATGAAGATTATGCACTTTATTAGTAATCTTGAGAACTATAGAAATATGAAGATATCATATGAGAATTATTAATTTCTGTGAAAAGATTTTATAAACAAGGAAATATGTAAATAAACAAGATCGAAATTTAAAATAAATAATGAATAATAATTTAAATTCATTGATCGAATAATATCTTTTGGGATAATTTCGGTCGTTTAATTAGTTGCATCCTTAAAGTTCGTATCTGATATAGAAAAGGTATTTAAAAACAATATTTGTTTTATTCCAATTAAAATATCTGTACATATAATGCCTATAAATTATTCACTATACTTGTTAGGCCAACAGAAATTATAAAAACCGACCCAAAATTTTTTTTAACTCTCTTAAATGTTGAATGACACTAATGTCCCTCCGTATATAAAACCAAATAGCACTACTTCTTTGAAACTCTCTTGCGTGGAACTCTCTTGTCTTCCCCACAAACCCATTTCTAGACATCAAAATCACTTGAGAAAGTGAACAAATTGATCGATTTACCAATTGAAGTTTAAGCCGAAACACTCCATTTTCGTGCAACAACTCAAAATAAAAATAAAAAATAAAAAATTTACTTTAAATTGAAAAATTCGAAATAAAACCTTAACATACCTTGTTCAATTAGGAATGGAGGCTTCGATTCTACAAATCCGATGAACTTTGGTTGATTTTGGAGAGTGAAGGGTTAGGGTGTTCAATTGGGTGTTTATATACGGAGAGGCAATTTCGTCCTTCAAAATTTGGGAATTTGCGTTTGGGTTAATCCTTGAGACATTTTCCCAACCTAGGGTAGTTATCAATTCCCTCCCCCGATTTGGGTCATTTTTTATAATTTCTCTTAGATCAAAGCACTATTAATGACTTTAATATAACAAATTAATAGGTTTTATACAAGAACGGAATCAGAAATTCATTTTCAGGTGAGTTAATAAACTTTTTAAATGTACTTAAAAACACGTATTATCAATCTTATTGATATAAGGAAATCTCATTAATAAAAAAGATAGAGAAATAAAGTTGTTTTATAAAGATAGAAGAAGAGATGTGTAAAACCAAGTTAAATAAAGAGACTGCCTGATGAAATTTATCAAAGGTGTATGATAGATTAGAGATTTTTTATTTTTTTTTTGTGGGAATTAAAAGATATTATTTTATAAAATTAGAGTAGTAACATGCATAAAAATATGAAGTTAAATTAAGTAAAAAATTAGAATTTTTTTTTTCTAAAAAATTATCCGGACTGGGGTGGCCCCCTTCTGGTTTTAAAAGGTAAAATAAATCTACGATTTTATGACAACTTGACGCTTCATACAAAACTTTGGATTAAATAAACATTTTCAAACTACTAATTTAGTGGGAATTCTGTTGGATTATTATCTAATCACCACCAAAATAGGACTAGGTTTGACCCTAAAATAGGATAATGTTATATAAACTCCATTAATATGTTCATTACTGCTGATGATTGAATAATACTATACTTATAACTCAATCTCACAAATTTTCTCCTACAACCCTAATGTGATAGCTCACAACGAGTTTCGTCTATCCAACAATGGGTCCCGTCTATCCAATTACGAGCTACAACGTCAAGATTGTGAGAGAAAATTTATAAGATTAAGTTATGAGTCAATCTTTATTGTTAATGATTAAGGTAAAATCGTAACATTGAAATCTATATATAAAACGAAAACTAATTAAAAGGTAATATATATATATATATATTCGATTGTTAATTTCAGAATTATTTTTTATTCATTTGTTTTGTGTTAATTAGATTATTATGTATATGATCTAACAAAGGACCTGATCATTGTCCCACTAAAGGGTTTGCAAATATTTACGTAGTCCAGAATTTTATAGAATAAAGTATGAAACAAGGTAGCTGTCATAGAGTTAATTTTGGATTACAGGTCCAAAATTTCGAACATCAAGATATAGGAAAAAAAATTAATGGTTTTATGGTATAGAAACAAATTATATTTCATACACTTCAAATAGGAAATTCGTGTGTTAGCGATTAGTAATATTTTGAAGTCAATTATGACCATTTAATAATTAACTTGTATTTAAATTTCACAATATGATTAAACTCAATCCAATGTGGATCCAGCTCGCATTAAAGTATCACCCTGATTATAGAAAGTTCAAGTACGTAATATTTTTTTTTCTTTATTAATTTCATCAGATTTGAAATACATAGCAGGCTTCCCTGAGATGGAGAAAACTTACATACCATTAACTACAGAATACTGAATACTACTAATACAGTAATACTTGGTGTAGACATGCAGGCGCCATATTTAATTGGCCATTCTTATGTTTGAAAGCCACAACTTAGGTGTTGATATAAGCTCCATGATCATCATATCTGGCAAGTTTTAGTTTCAGCGATGGTGGTGGGATGGAGGTTCAATAACAATACGATAATGATGGCGACATGGAACAGGAAAAGGATAATCAGGATGATCCTCAGCATGCGCATAACCATGATCCCCCTCATTTGAAGTAATTGCATCTTCCCCATGATTATCATGCATACAGTCGGGCTTTATTTCACCTCTGTTTGTCGCACTCATAACCTGATGCTCAGCCATCAGTTTGCGCTTTTCCTCCAGAGATTTCAGAGTGAGCCCTTCTGCACTAACTTGCAGATTTTCCAAGACCAAGACGAAGGCAACAAGGACTACCAGGAAGGTCTTCATTATCCACCATATAGCTACTGTAAACCTGTAAAGACGAAGCACACAAGAAAATTAGTTATCGAAATGGTAATTAATTTCTAAGATAATTAAGCAAGCAAAAGGAATGAAATATATTGTTGTTATAGACAGTAAAATTATTGGAAGGAGATGTTGTGTGCAGAGAAGAGTGGAAAAATTGGGGCAATTATATAGAAGATTTGCATGAAGTGGAGAGATGACAATGCATGAAGTGGAGAGATGACAATGTTGCACCATTACCGGAAGAGACCTATAAGCTGTAGCCACCTGTTATGCCTGAAAATATAGGGCTGACGCAAGACTCAGTCAGCATAAAAAGTCAGAGCTTGGGTAGGCCCGCAGCCAGTTAGAAGCAGCCACATCGCGTGGTGACCTGAGCAGCACACTCCTGTCAGTAAAGTGGGTGCGCGTTAGACCAGCCAGAAGCTATAGTGATTCCACGTGTCCAATCCCTGCACCAAATCGCGTAAATCACTCTAGAAGGTGGGCAATGGGACATAAAGAAGGATTTGCACGGATAATCCCACCAACTCACAGATTTAGTAATGATAACCTTAATCCATCCCACTATAAATTGAGAGCTCTTCTCTCATTTAAGGGATTAGCTACTCTCTCTAAAGAAAAATAGCATTATCTCTCTTGTATAATTATTTGTAAGTCAGTCCGCTAACGCGACCTGACCTCTATCATTAATACAAAATCAGTGGACGTAGGATTTGCTTCCTTAGCATCTGAACCACTTTAAACGTTGTTCTCCATTGCATTCACTCTTATTCTCACATTCATGTGTGTCTTCTAGGCTTGCTTAGTATTTCACACGTGCGTTTCGTTGGTGTCAAAATCACGCACCAACAGTTTGGCGCTAGAAAGAGGGGCCTGATTTATTATTCGTCCTTCATCAGGAGAATCTCTAACTTACTGGTCTTACAACAGCAAATGGCTCGCCGACTTGAACCTGAGCGAACCAACCAGAGTGTTGAGGAGATCCCCCAAGTCCAGGAGGACACCTCTACTGAGGTAGCTTCGGTTCCGCAAAATGTCACGAGGGATATCCCGTCAAGTTCACAACTTGACCCTGCCATCATGAGCTACCTGGAAAGGTTTAACAATACCCTCCAGACGGTCAACCGAAGGTTGGACCTCTTGGACCAGGGCGTGCCACCCGAATCAGTTGGGGCGGTGCAACCGCCAAAAACGCCTGCAGGTCACACAAAAGCATGGCAAAGGGCGATAGCCCATGCCGCGAACACTGCAGCGCGTCGAAGAAAGATAAGCAAGTGGCAAAAAACGGGCCTAAGGGCTCCAAAGGGCCGACGAACACCGACCACGCCTCGAATAGAATACCAGTGACGCTAAGACTCGACGAAAGGCCGCAGCCTGAGCCGTCCCACGCCACGTCGCATACACACCCCTATAAAAGTGCTGGGCAGGGCGATTCTTATCATCGCCAAAAAAACGATCTTGATCGTCATCGTGCGAGAGGTTCCCACACTTCGCGAGGCAGTTCATACGCCGCAGAGGTCGTGACAATTCCCTCACCATTCATCGCCATCACACGACTCTAGCTAGCGTGTGTCGAGAGCGACAGGAACTGTTGGCCAAGGCGAAGAGGAATCTGACCTCCGGACTTTCCTCAATCGCAATCGCGATGGTCGAACCCGCATGGGCAAAAGCAATCCCCAAATGGCTCCACTGCCTCAGATTGAGGAGCTGCAGAGCTCTAGACCAACTAAGAGCTCAGCAAAATGAGCAAGGGCAGGTCGCATATGCGTCCCCCTTCTCTCTAGAAGTGCTAGCCGCCCCACTCCCATCAAGATTTAGAATGCCCGACATGCGGGCGTTCGATGGAAATTCTGATCCGCATGATCATTTATATGAATTCAATGACCTGATGGAGCTTCACCAGGTTTCAAATCTAGCGAAGTGTCGTTGTTTGACAGTAACTCTAACCTCTCATTCCAAACGGTGGTTCAGGTCGCTCCCAGCGGGATCGATCAGCTCGTGACCTCAGATGAGCGCGACGTTCCTAAGGCACTTCCAAGCGAACTGAAAGTTCTCAATGCCTTTGAGCTACCTCAGTAATATAAGGCAAGAGAGGGATGAATCCCTCCAATCTTACATCGACCGATTTCACAGAGAACTTAATAAGGTAGCTCACACTCCCGAGGAGTCTGTTCGGACTCTCATCATAATGGGAGTTCGTCCACAGACCAACCTGTGGAAAGAGTTACAGGCTGAGGATGATGTTTCTCTCACCCATTTCTATAACCTTGCGGAGAAGCACCTCCGTATTGAAAATTCCATGGCGGTGCTCCACCGCCGCGACCCTGGCGTTTTGGGTAGCACTCCTGGTCGGGAGAAAAGTAGGAGAGTTGATCGCAGATGGCTGCTGACGATCAACGAAAAGGAAAGAAACCGCGCTATAAGTCCAAAAAGTCTTATGCTCCTGTTCCTCATCGCGATCGTGACAGAAATCAGTATGCACCTTTGAATGCATCTGTATCGGCTATTCTTGACAAATCAAAAGAAGCCAGCCTGCTTGGAGAGCCTGAGCCCATGAAAAATCCCCCGTCAGCCAGAAATGGTAAGAAATACTGTCGCTTCCATCGGGATAATGAGCATCACACCGATGAGTGCCGAGCTCTTAAACAGGCAATCGAAGACCTCATCAAGTAGGGGCATTTTAAGGAATATATTGATGACTCTACCCCCGCACAAGAGAAAAATCAAAGGGAAAGAAGCATCGTGATTGCAAAGGCATATGCAGTATCAACTTGATCTTTGGAGGGCCGCACCTCGCGGGGAACTCGCGAGGTGCCCAGGAGAGATATGCTCGCGCGGCCCATCACGACCCTATCAGTGTGATGAGCACGACGCAGCGACCACAAAAGATTTGCAAGGAGGAGGAAATTACCTTCTTCGAAAAGGATGCAACTCATTTGCATCATCCTCACGATGACACTCTTGTAATCACGCCCCTCATAGGGCACCATAACGTCCACAAAATGTTAGTGGATAACGGAAGTACTGTGAACATCCTGTTCCAAATAGCTTTCGAAAGAATAAACTTGGACGAGGCTGACCAGAAGCCCGCCTCGATCCCCCTATATGGTTTTACAAGGGACCACCTGATCCCTAAAGGAACGATCTTGCTTCCAGTCACGCTGGGTGACTTTGACGAAGTGACCAAGGTAACTGAATTCTTGGTAGTGGATTGCCCATCCGCTTTTAATGGTATCTTGGGGCGACCTCTGCTGAGAAACTTCAAGGCAGTCACTTCGATATACCATCTGAAGATGAAGTTCCCCACCTCAACGAGATAGGGGAAGTTAGTGGATCTCAGCGCGCATCTTGTGACTGTTACGTAAAAGCAGTACAGATGGCATGCAAAGGGAAAAGTATCTCTCGCGACATTCCCCGACAGGCAATGGCGATCAGCCTGATCAAGCCACAGCTTAGCCTAACCGAGGATAATATGGATCCTCGTATTCAGGAATGCCCTTCCAGCGGGCCAGTTGAGGATCTGTCCAAAGTATCGGTCAACCAGAGCGAGCCGAGCAGAGTGTTAAGGATTGGGAGTAATCTCAACCCCCAACTTGCCACCGAGCTGACCAACTTCTTCAGAGAGAATATCGATGTGTTCGCCTGGTTACACGTAGATATGGTCGGGATCAGCCCGGATATCATCTGCCATGCATTGAACATTGACAGTGAAGCCAAGTCGGTTCGCCAAAAAAGAAGAGCGATGGATCCGGAGCGATATGCCACCTTAAAACTAGAGGTGGATAACCTTCTTCGAAACGGATCCATCCGAGAAGCGCTTTACCCGACCTAGGTTGCCAACCTGGTTCTAGTAAAGAAGCCTAACGGCAAATGGTGAACTTGCGTCGACTTCACCGACCTCAACAAAGCATGCCCGAAAGATAGCTTTCCTCTGCCCAGAATCGACCAGCTCATCGATGCCACCTCGGGGCATGAGCTGTTAAGTTTTATGGACGCGTACTCGAGATATAATCAAATTTCGATGTATGCATCGGACGAAGAACATACATCTTTTATTACAGATCGGGGGTTGTATTGCTACAGGGTTATGCCCTTTGGCCTCAAGAACGCTGGCGCAACCTACCAGTGGCTGGTTAACCGGATGTTATCCTATCATATCGGAAAATCAATGGAGGTCTATGTAAATGACATGCTGGTCAAATCCCATGTTGCTTCAGATCACATAGCGCATCTCGCTGAGATGTTCGATATCCTCTGACAATACAGAATGAAGCTAAACCCCTTCAAGTGCTCGTTCGGAGTATCCTCAAGAAAATTCCTAAGATACATGATTAACCAACGGGGAATAGAGATCAACCCTAAGAAAATCCAAGCTCTCCTCGACATGAAAAGCTCGACTAGCAGAAAGCAGGTCATGAGCCTTAATGGGTGAATAGCGACGCTAAGTCGCTTCATATCGAGGTTAACAGATCGCTGTTTGCCATTCTTCAATGTTCTAAAGGCTAATAAAATGTTCGAGTGTACTCCCGAGTGTGAATAGGCATTCCAAAGTATTAAATAACACCTCAGGAAGCCACCTCTTCTATCCAAACCTCTCCCGCAAGAGATCCTCCTCCTGTATATGTCCGTCTCTCAGTTCGCGGTCAGTGCAGCCTTAGTTCGGGAAGAGGACAGGGTCCAATGGCCAGTGTATTACGTGAGCAAGCGTCTGTTGGATGCCAAGATGTGGTATCCAGAAATGGAACTGTTAGCCTATGCCTTGCTAATCGCTTCCAGAAAGTTACGACCTTACTTCCACGCCCATACGATCCATGTAATGACTAATTACCCGCTTAGACAGGTCCTCTAGAAGCCGGAGGCGTCGGGTAAATTACTTAAATGGGCCATGGAATTAAGTCAGTTCGATCTAAAGTACAGACCGAAATCAACTATCAAAAGGCAGGCTGTTGCCGATTTCATATCAGAATTCTCATACCTTCCGATTAGTGAGTCGGAGCAATAGCCCAGCGAAGCCATTCAGGAAACTACTCAAAATCTATCAATCTGGAGCCTCTACATCGATGGATCATCAAACAGAAAGAGGGCCAGTGCAGGTCTTCTCCTCTTGAGTCCTGAAGGGGCTCGCATTCATGGCATTCTCTGGTTCGAGTTTAAGTCAACCAATAATGAGCCCGAGTATGAAGCTCTGCTCGCTGGACTGTGGTTGGCCAGAGAAATGGGTGCAACCGCGATCAGTATCCACAGCGACTCCATGCTAGTCATTAACCAGATTTTGGGAGAGAAGCTAAGGAAGAAAATATGATCCGCTATTTGAAGAAAGCTAAGGCCGCACTCGAGCCATTCAAGCACTTCACGATCACTCAAATTCCCAGAGATAACAACTCTGTGGTAAATGCCTTGGCAAGGATAGCCTCGTCATTGGACTCAGATGCACTGGATAGCATTCCTGTTCGAATCATCGAGACCCCCAGTATCAGCTCGATCGAACAGGCCATGAATGTAACAGAATCAGATTCCTGGATAACCCCCATTATTCAATACCTCAGGGACAGGACCTTACCTAGCAACAAGGTCGAGGCAAGGATTCTACAAACAAGATCTGCTCGTTACACCTTCATCGGAGACCAACTGTACAAACGAGGGTTTAGCGCCCCTCTCCTCCGATGTGTAACCGGCGAAGAAGCAGATTACATCATGAGGGAAATATATGAAGGGATCTGCGGTAATCACATCGCCGCACGATCTCTCGCCAACAAAGTTGTTCGTCAAGGGTACTACTGGCCCCAAATCCAAGAAGACACATACAACTTTGTCAAAAGGTGTGACAAGTGCCAGCGGTTTTCAAACATACCGTGAGCTCCTTCCCACCAACTGATAACCATGACCGGCCCCTGGCCATTTTCCATGTGGGGAATCGATCTCATTGGTCCCATGCCAGTCGGTAAAGGAGGAGTCAAGTATGTCGTGGTCGCAGTAGATTACTTCACCAAATGGCTAGAAGCCGAGCCGCTAGCCGCAATCATGACCAAAAAGCTCAAGGACTTCGTTTTCAAGAACATTGTGTGCCGCTATGAGATTCCTCACCCCCTCATCTCAGATAATGGTAAACAGTTCGACAACGAGGAGTTCAAGAAGTTTTGCGATGAGCTGGGTATTCATAAAAAATTCGCCTCAGTCGCGAGACCGCAAGCAAATGGTCAAGTTGAAGCTGTCAACAAAACCATCAAGCACACTCTGAAGGCCAAACTTGGCGCAGCCAAGGGGAATTGGGCCGACGACCTTCCCGAAGTCCTATAAGCATACAGGACAACTTCGAGAACCTCTACCTCAGAAACCCCTTTTTCGCTAGCACATGGTTGCGAAGCGATGATCCTTGTGGAGGTAGGAACCGATTCACTACGAAGGGACTTGTACAATGAAGCCGACAATGAAGCGCTTATGAAAGCAAGTCTGGATCTTGTTGAAGAACATCGCAGCAAGGCTTTGCTAAAAATAGCAACCTATCAGCAACGCGCGAAAATGTTCTTCGATTCTAAGGTCAGAAGAAGAGACTTCCAGGTTGGCGACCTTGTATTGAAGGAAGTTCTTCTCGGTACTCGAGAACCAAGTGCGGGAGTTTTGGGACCGAACTGGGAGGGCTCATACCGCATCGCCAAAGTGATAAGACCAGGGACTTACCACCTAAAAAGGCTAAATGGTTCCAGAGTACAGCGAGCTTGGAATGCTGAACACATCCGACCTTACTATCAGTAATTCCGAACTCACTTTTTCCTTGTAAAGCTTTTATAACCCTTGTAAATAACGAATGTAATTCAATTCTTTTGTAATAGCTTTACATGTGCAATTTTGTTCGCATAGACTTATTCCAGTGTAATTATAAACGGTTAGTATGCGATCTCATATGTAATGAAGGATACAAAAATTACAAGTACTCATAAAGAATTGTCAAAAGCGATCTTTATTTACTTATAATAAAAAAGAGTAAGTACATAATCGAGCAGAACAAAGGCTACAAGGGCGGATCACTGATCTTCGTCCCTAGGCCTCGGGGGGGCGACCTCTACATCCCCAGACTGGTTACCGGCTTCCTTTTCGGGTACAACCTCTGGGACGTACTCAAGATGTTCTTCCAAATTAGGTCCCCGAGCCATTTCCTCAACCTCGGCTTGCGCTAGAATAGCCAGTTCATCCTGGTACTCATCGGGGAGGTCGGACAGATCCATCTCAGGTTCTTCACCTAAAGGGCAAAGATAGACCTGATCGTCCAATCTGCAGCCCTGTTCTCCATATCCGCTTCATGTTTCTGCATTTTCGCAGTTAGCGCAGTAACGCGGTCCCGAGTATAATGGAGCTCGGCCTCAAGCTCTAATCACTACCTCTCAGTAGCCTCCCACAGATGGGCCCTTTCCTGCTCAGCTCGTAAGGCTCGTTCGGAGGTATTTTGCAGCACTTGATCCTTCTCACCAGCCTTTCTAGAAAGTCTGGCCACGGTCCGCTGGAGCTCCTTCACCTCCCCGCCACGTTTGTCCAGGTCGATCTTCTGAAAGTCCACTGCACGGCGGGTAGCGTCCCTTTCAGACATGTGCTAGTCTGCCTGAGCGATGGATGAGTCTCTATCTGCTCGTGCAGCCTCCAGCTCCTGCATAAGTCGCGCATTCTCCTCCCGTAGCTCGATCAATTCCTCGGCAGACCCCAGCTGAGCCTTCTGTTGGGACATATGCAGGGAAAGCAAGGCCTACACGATAAGAATAAAAGTTAAAAGTCTACTCCCTTCTAAAAAACGAGCAAAGGTCCTCGCCGAGGACAATTCGTTTACCTGGCTTAGGAGTTGGAATGATATGGACAATAGATCGATGGAATTGGAGGCCACAAACTTTTCAAACTTCTCCGCAAGCCCACATTCCAACAGCGTTAAAACCACCGACTGCAAATGATCCGAGAGCTGGGCCATCGAGTCTAGCATGGGTGTGCCTACACCCTTGGCACGTAAAGTTTGCCCCGTAGGCTCTTTGCCTAACCTCCTCCCAGGGACTGCAGCCGCTGGTCGCGTCAACTAACCGATGGAAATGCCAGTCGTGCCTCTAAGTAGCCTTCCCGAGCTAAATCTTTGGTAAGGTTGCGACCTCTCGGGCTGAATGCCCAAGCCTTCGTCTTCGGACTCTGACTCCTCGGTCCGAATTTGCCGCCTCTTCTTAAGCCTTTAGGCCGTAGTTTTCTGCTTCGGACGAGCAGTCGAAGATGGGGGAACTTCCGCAGGTCAGGCTGGAGCACCCACCTGTGCCCCTCCGACGGGAGGACTGTTGGGAGCAGCTCCAGTTGGCCCGGTGGTATGCCTCTAGGGAAAAGAGAATTGTCTTGATCATGGCGACTTGGACACCCGAGGAGGCATGGTCGCTGCATGCGAACACCGTTAGTGAAACAGTTCGTTACCAAAAAGAAAGATTAGAAAGGACAGTAGAAACTTACTCGGTGGGGGTTCTAAGTCTGCGTCCGCGTTGAAGAAGTCGTACCTCCGCAAGTTCTCAGTTGTCACAAGCAACCTCGCGTCTCGACTTTTCGTGGGCAGAAAACCGAATGAAACAATTCTGTCCGGGTCTGCGAGCAGGTTCAGACTGGTCGTTCTATTAACTTTAAAAAAAAAAAAAAAAAAACAGCTCGTTAGCGAGGAGCAAAAATCGAGTGAGTTCAGAAGGAAAGAGAACCTACTTGGATCCTGAAAGTGGCTGATGTCGTCATAACGAAAGAAGAAAAATTTTGTATCATATGATCCCACATTACTCGGATAGCTATGTATCCCCGATTGTATTAGTTTCGCCTGGACAAATACCAGGAATCCTTGTCCTTGCTCTTTTTTAATATGTATGAGCAACCGAGCTCAATCACGGTTAGCTCGCCTAATCGATTCTCCCGACATGCGATATACATGGCAATGGCGATTATGTATGCGTTCGGGGTGAGCTGCATTGGTGCGATCCCGAAGTGATCGAGGATCGACCTGGTGTAAGGGTGGAAAGGGATCAACCCCCCACCCTTAGAGATATCTTCTGAGATCACGACCATCCCACGTGGCAGATCCCGGGCAGTATGCACCCTATTGCGGAAAACCTCTACGCTGACAGCGAACTGGTTAACCACCCTTTGCAGCTCGTCGGCGGTAAGCGTCGAGTAAATTTCTCAAGGGGGGCTTGTAGGGGCATCCTCTATGGGCGAGCTAGCTCCTTCATCGGCTCTAGTCGTTGGGGGGTCCATTTTCGCAATCTGCAAAAGCAACAAAATAGTACCATTCAGTCTTCGTACATTTTTGTACGATAACGTGGAGGAAAGATTTTCCTCCCTAAACCCAGTAAAAACCCTAACAGGATACGTAAAGAGCCTTCACCAACGGCTCCAACCCAATAGAGATTATTTCGTCTCCGTTGAGCTACCGACAGACAGTCATCACATGGTGACTATCAAAAGCAAAAAACATTAAAGATAAAAGAAGGGAATCATCTTTACCTCTAGGAATGAGAAAGATTGGCTCTTCTATCCCAAATATCAAGCGAACACCACTCCGAAAGGCAAAGAATCAAGGCTGGCAAAAATTTCTTGCATTCTGAGAATGAAAATACAGTGGCTTTACCTGAAGAGAGCTTGGGGTTTTTATAGTGAAGGAAATGACGCTTTGGTTTCCCAAAATCAAACGACGTTTGGGTTGAAAACGCATTTGACCGTTGATCGCTATCACGTGTCACGAATCAACGAGGAAGAGTGACCATCACGCCTCAAGAAACCAGATCGTCACCCCTTTTCGTTGAAACGCTCAAGCGACGACACATTTTCCCTCCTCCACATTTAATGCGCCCACAGCCGCATTTAATGCTCTGATAGGGAATGTCGTTTCAGTATGACTTGCATTTAATACGCGTAGCTGACACTTATTGCACATAAGACACGTCTGTCAGAACAAAGAGCATTTCATTTAATGCACCCGCTGCAAAAGGTGCAAGGATAATATCTGAAGAGATCGTTACTAAAAACACTCTTCATCGTCAGTTGCGAAGCGACGTGACTCCGAACTTTTCATCAGTCGCGAGGCAACGTGACTTTTCGGACTTCTCATCAGTCACAAAACGACGTGATTGTTTGACCCCATCTCACGTCAATCGCGAAGCGATGTGACCGACTACTAAGCAGCATGGCCATTTGTCCTAAAAAGTTGCTAAGTGAGAACAGGTCGGGATCATCACTAGCACTAGGTAACCGTGACCAAGTCGCTGCTCCTGAGGTCGCGGATCATCCTAGGTTGCTTGTGGGAGGATGTCCTCTCGATCTCCTTTGCAATCAGGTCGGATCGGCCAACATCTCTTCAAACACATCAGATCAAGGCATTTATAGTTTCTACGGTTCGATTCTCAAACTTTAAAAACTAAGGGACTTCTGTTATACCTGAAAATATAGGGCTGACGCAAGACTCAGTTAGCATAAAAAGTCAGAGCTTAGGTAGGCCCGCAGCTAGTTAGAAGCAGCCACATCGCGTGGTGACCTGAGCAGCACATTCCTGTTAGTAAAGTGGGTGCGCGCCAGACCAGCCAGAAGCTATAGTGATTCCACGTGTCCAATCCCTGCATCAAATAACGTAAATCACTCTAGAAGATGGGCAATGGGACATAAAGAAGGATTTGCACGGATAATCCCACCAGCTCACAGATTTAGTAATGATAATCTTAATCCATCCCATTATAAATTGAGAGCTCTTCTCTCATTTAAGGGATTAGCTACTCTCTCTAAAGAAAAATAGCATTATCTCTCTTGTATAATCATTTGTAAGTCAGTTCGCTAACATGACCTGACCTCTATCATTAATACAAAATCAATAGACGTATGATTTGCTTCCTTAGCATCCGAACCACTTTAAACGATGTTCTCCATTGCATTCACTCTCATTCTCACATTCACATGTGTCTTCTGGGCCCACTCAGTATTTCACACGTGCGTTTTATTGGTGTCAAAGTCACGCATCAACACCACCAAAAATTTAGTTATGAAACGATCAATATCATTAATGGAGGGATGAGAATATTGATAATGAAGTCATTTTTCATTCGTCAAAAACAGTGATTTATACATTAACAGATAATGTTTCCCACTCTGATTGATTATTAATTAGGCCGCTCATACCAATGGATTCCTTCCAAACAGATTCAACTAAAGTAGCGATTAAATTGTTGAATTGATCTTATGACTATGACTATGAAAAAGTTTGTCCAACAGTAGATAGGATTTAATTCGAGTGGAGGCAACTTAAATAATATTATACTGAAATATTAAAAAAAACTATAAAAAAAAGGGTGACAATTAATTCATAGAAAATTTTCGTTCAATAACCTTTTAAGTTTTGATTGTAAATTTTTACATAACTGAAAGATTAAGTTCTCTTTAGGGAAATACTTGATCGGTTTTTTTTTTTTTTAATGAATAAAAAAATTGAAAATTTTTATAGAAAATATTTTAATATATGTATTTAGGAAGAGCTTTCAAGTATTTTCCATAAAAAAAAATAAATTAGTTTTATAAAAAGCATTAGAAGAGTGCATTAGAAGAGTCTTATATTTAAAAGAAATACATGCTTGTATGGTAAGTTATATTTTGGTCGTGTAGTTATATATATATATATATATATAGAGAGAGAGAGAGAGAGAGAGAGAGAGAGAGAGAGAGAGAAGTTAGAAATTTATTTGGAACTTGAGAAAGAAAAAAAAAAAAAAAAAGGAACTGAAATAATAAATGTAAAGTTAATTTGAAGGGGGTTAAAGAGAGATGCAAAAGAATATTAGGTGATAAATTACAAGAATAAATGGGTTTTAATTTAACACACAAAACATAGAGGAATTTGAGATATCTCAAATTATTTCAGAAATATTTTACACAATGCGAAGAATCAATCAAGTTAGTGGATATCGCATAGGATGATGCGTATGAGAGTGATGAGAGAAGGAGAAATGTGAAGTTCATACAAAGAGGAGTATTATGGTAATAAATTAAACCAGTTGATTAGTATACTATTCATCTTTTCTCGGACCATCAAATTGTGGTCAAATTAATTAATTTTCCCCCATATATTCCATTAAGAAACACGTTAATTGTTGAATGTAGTCTCCATCCATTTAGAAAATTAAACTATCAATCACGATCACGAAATATTCATCCAGTCCATCTGTAGCCAAGGCCTCAAATTGTCGAAGTGCAAGAAAGGCAAACATTGCTATAAATCTATAATGTCACACGCACACATAAAATGGGTCAAATTTTCTCATGGTCTCAACAATCGTTTTGGCTTAGGAAAATAATTAGGTTACATCTGTTTCATAATTAATAAAAATGATTAGAATAATCACATACTTATACTTCAAAACTCAGAAGAATTAGGAGATCATTTAAAAGATTTAGATTATTTTATTATTAGTATTTTTTTAAGAACTCCATGATTAGAGATTTTAGTTAAGAAAAATTGTAAAAATATAGAAATAAATCTTGACCATACATGCGTAATAATAAACAAACCCATAGATTTAGTTATTATTTTTTTTTTTTTTAAAAAAAGAGTACATTATTACATGATTTAAAACCTTAATAAGAAAATGAAGTGATGAAAACTTCAGCTGCAAACAAACATCAGGAAGCCGCTAGTATCATTGCCCTTCTAAGCTTGAAATTGATGAGCATTTCATCATGATCAGGAAGATTCCCTTTAATAACTGGAACTTCCTTGAAATTTTTTATCCATGCGTACAAACGAGGGAACTTTTCAGCTTCAAGTAGCTTCATCCCAACTACGTCTTCAATGACTCCTAACCAATGTGCAATGCCACCAAAGGCTATGTCTACAAGGCTGATCTTATCTCCACCAAAGAATTTTTTCTCCTTAAAATCTCTTAGACCGATTTCTTCTACAATTTTTAACATTTTTAAAGTGTCTTTCTTTGCCTTCTCCTGTTCTTCGCCGCTGGTGCGAAACATGAACCACATGGCAAGACCCTGCCAGAGTTTATATAATTAAAGATTTTCAATATAAAAGATGACATTAAAATCATAAGGATCTTAAAGTGTACCTTTTCTTCTACAAATTTGATCCAAAAGCGAGCCATGGCTCTTTCATAAGGATCCGTGGGCAGCAATGGATTTTGTGGCCAAGTCTCTTCGATATATTCGAGGATAATGGTGGACTCACAGATTGGTTTTCCGGCATGAACAAGAACTGGGATTTTCTTGTGGATTGGGTTATAGTGCAAAAGCAAAGGGCTCTTGTTGGAGAGATCTTCTTCAACATATTCATAAGATATGCCCTTTAGTTTTTGTGCCCAAATGACTCGATAACAAAATGGACTAGGCCATGATCCAAGCAGTTTCACTTCTCCCATGTTTGATATTGAGATTTGAGACTGATAGAGCAATGTAAGAGCTGGTTCACCTCGCCATTCATTTTATAAAGTCTATGTTTTCCTATATTGCTTGGGCAGTAAGCATTAGCTGCTCAATTCGACTCCCAATAAAAAATTAACGTTTGAATTCAAAAAGGTGGTTTGAAATGACCTTAATTTATGATTATTGATGTAATTGTGTATATATTTTGTTGGAAAAGTGGCATAACATATTTAACGTGTAGGAATTCAAAATAGGCGGTGGTTCATCATCCAAGTTTGAACACTACTTTTTATTTTGTTATTCCATTTGATATAAACATCGATTTCATTATAGTCTTCTAATTAAACTAATCCAATCTAAAACGATTATTAGTTTTGTTAACCCAATGAGTTTACTGGGGATATGTTAAGGCTACCCTTATTTAGTTCAATAATAGGGGATAAAATTATTCATATATATAAGTGAAGTCATCAATACAACAATAAAAATTTAAAATTAAGGGAGTAGGTGGGTACAGTTACAGAATCTAAAGTCAAATGACATTGAATTGTCACTTTCCATATGATAATGGTTTATCGTTCACCCACATTAATTAGACTATTTGATTTGGTAAAAGGAAATATCTTTGATTTTTTATTATATAGTGACAAATAATTTTTTATATTTGACAAATTTGTTTCTTCAATATTAAAGTAAGATTTCTTTCTTTCTTTCGTCCTTTTTTTTTTTGTGTGTGTGTGTTGATTTATTTTTCTTTTGAATGTAAGTTCGTAAGTTTTAGACTGGATAACTATTAGATACCCAATTATCGTTATTCCTTAGTTATGTGCACTATTGGATTGCCTCCATTATTTCTTTAATTTTGCAGGTAATCCATGATTCACGCAAACTATTTCCTTAATGATTAACAATCAAACTATGATACAAATCGACCAAAAATCGATCTCACCTCTCCTAAACCTTGTGTTGTCAATAAAATTCTAAGGCATGCCAAAGTCTTTGATCATAGAAACATGTTAAGAAAGTAGCCCTCTTCAGCTTCAACGAAAATCAACTGTAATTGATTAAACCTGTTAAAACACGGTCTATGTAGATTGTCTGACTATATTTTGTTAGAATTTTAATTTAATTAAAATTATATATTTGATCCTGCACTTTTTATTAAAATATAGTTTTAATAAATAGGTAACTGATGAGGAAGTTACATTATCCAATGGGCATCAAAGACAATTGCATATATAATGGGTGAGGTTACATGTCCCCATTAATGCAATTTTTGACCCAAAAATCATCACACTGAAAATCGTAGTTAATTGGAAGACTCTGTAAAACTTTGAGGAGACAGAAATGTGAATTCAGAATTGATACAAAATAAGTTCTACAACAATTACTACGATGGTAGGCTAGTATTATATTGATTTACAACATATTTATGTATTAAATGAGACAACAAAATGTAAATTGAGAAATTTATTATCCTCCATTATTATTCTTACAAAGCATATCATCAAGTCTTTCATGGAAGATTACAGTGCACAAAACACACACATGGATAGCAGAAAGCACAGTATATAAAACACTCTTAATTATCTCATACATGATTAAATAAATTCAAACGAAGATCATGGAGAGGCCAGTATCCCTTCCCTAATACTATTGAATTTTTTGAGCAACGCATCACGATCAGGCAGGTTTTCTTTAATTGTGGGCACTTCCTTGAAATTTTGGACCCATGCATGCAACCGAGGGAATTTGTCAGCTTCAAGTAGCTTCTCTCCTCCTCCTTCTTCAAGGACTCCCAGCCAGTGAGCAAATTTACCAAACACTATATCTACCATGCCGATCTTCTCTCCGCCAAAGAATTTATTGTCTCCTAGCGCCATCTCTTCTAGGGTTTTCAGCATTTCCAAGCTTTGCTTCTTCGCCTTCTCCTGTTTCTCACCGCTACTACTAAACATGATCCACGGTGCAGACCCCTGTGTGTACACAGAGACGGTACCATGAATTAATTTCAAGGGGACAAGGAAAACTAACTGAATATGATTATATGTACAGTACTGAAAAGTGAAGTGTGATTGAGCAGTAAAATCAATAGATTTGTCAAGAACAAGCATGTATATATGCGTACCTGTTCATTAGCAAATTTAAGCCAAAAGCGAGCCATGACTCTCTCATAAGGATCAGCAGGAAGCAATGGGTTTTGGGGCCATGTCTCTTCGATATATTCGAGGATAATCGAGGACTCACAGATTGGTTTTCCGTCATGAACAAGAATTGGGATTTTCTTGTAAACGGGATTATACTGCAAAAGCGAAGGGCTTTTATTGTAGAGATCTTCTTCAATATATTCAAACGGTATGCCCTTTAGTTTCAGTGCCCAAATTATTCGGTAATTAAACGGACTAGACCAGTGTCCATGCAGCTTCACTGCACCCATGTTCATTTTTGAGTGATCAAAATATTATGAGAGCCGCATGCTGGTTCACCTCATCCACCATTCCTTTATATTAACTTGCTTAATTAAATATTATATCTAGTACTGAAAGCTAAATACTAGCTAGTTGATTTAATTAAAGATTTTTTAGTCTAAAGTTTTCTATGCTTGACTTATATATATATATATATATTTATTTATAATAGTTTTAGATCCTGGGCGTTATAAATATCACTAATCACTATAAACATGGCTACTCAATTTACACTCTTAAACTTATAGGATAGGTAATGAAGAAAATCACGTCAACCAAATTAATGTGATTGGCATTGTTAGAACCAATGGACGTTTCCGTGTGACGAGATCGATTTTAAAGTCTATATATTAACATTCACTTAATATGCATAGATAAACTGTCACTTTCCATGTGACGAGATCGATTTTAAAGTCAACAGAGATTAAAATACTTTATCATGCAATGGTAACCCAGCTGATGTTATAAATTCTATTAACGTTCACAAATTAAATATTTTGATATTGGAACATCCGGACAGGGGCAAACCAACGGCGATCGTGTCTGCCACAAATACTGACACTAATATGCAGAGTCGCAGTTTGACTAGCGTCAAGGCCAACGCAAAAGCTGAATTGCACTCTGCAAGGCCACATCATTTCTCAACTATTTATTGCTGCCGTTGGATTATGATCGCTTAAGAATCAATTCAATTTTTTTATTTTCTTTTTTACTCTCAGAGCACGTGCTGCACCCAAGTTTTCATTCTGTCGCCATGTGTACTCTACTCTCCAAATGGCTTTTCCTCATTAGACAGACTAAAAGCCCTTGTCCTTTTCTATTTCTACGTGGCAATCACTCCTTGCGCTGCACATAATTCATAAGCCTCCGAATCAGTCCACAAACAAGACAAAAATAATATCCCCCTAATTTTGGTCTATTTTGAAGTCCAAATATTTCAAACTATATTGACATCCTCCTTAAGTTAGAAAAGCAACCTACTAGTTAACCCAAAAATTATTCTCAAACGATAAAAATAAGGGAGAACGACATGTTCCCACCCAAGGTTTGGCAAAACTAAACTTTCCCACCCATTAAATTTCAAAATGACACTTTGTCTCCTTTTATCGGGTTTTATTAGTGTTTTTTGTTAATATTTGACTGAAAAGATAAAAATACCCTTAAATAGTTTATTTGTTAATTAGTTTATTATAAATAAAAAATTAGGTAAGTCAAAGTTTTTATTGGATTATTTATTAGTTCGAGTGTAAATTTATTCTTTTTCCTTTGTTTATTTAATTCATTAGTAATATTGATTTTCCATGTTAATCAATAAAAATGAAAAATATTATATTATGAAAAATATTATAAATTTAGTAGATTATTGAATAATAGTTATGGGCTATTGATAACATTATAAATAAATAAATATTAAAGTTATTTAACTTTAAACAATTTTATAGCATTATTCATAACTTTTTAGTTGGGTTAACTATTTTTTCTTTTTTGACTTTTTAATATTTAACTTTTTAGCTAACTAAAACATAATAAAAGATTTATAAAGTCAAATATTTAAGGGTATATTCGTCTTTTTAGTCAATTATTAACTGAAAATATAACAAAACCTAACAAAGTGTGAGAAAGTGTCATTTTGAAACTTGAAGGGTGGGCAAGTGTTGAATCGCCAAACCTTGGGTGGGAAAAAGTAGTTCTCCCTAAAAATAACATAATAATTATACTATAAAGGTAAAAATATTCTCTTAAGCAATTAAAAATAATTATTCAAATTAAATCATCTTGATTTGAACTTAAAAATGCCTTAAACCATTTATAAAGAGTATAGTTTATGTTGATAGATCAAATGAGACTTGGCAATTTAAATCAAAATGTTTCTTTTTTTTAAGTACATTTCTCTTAGCACTTAAAATATAAAGGATTAGTAGAGATAAAAAAATATTTTTTTTGTATTAAATAAGTATTTCTAAATGTCAAAACGCGTTAAGAAATATATAGATATATTAAAAGCAATTATATTAATTTAATAATAAACTTTATTGAAAATTAAAAATAAATAATTAAAAAAACATCAAAACTATAACAAAATTTCTTTGGCCATTTTCATTTTCAACTATACCAGAGAAAATGATGCTACATATATAAACTAGGGCTACAAAAAAAAGACCGAAAACGGAACTGAACCGCAAAACCGGTCCGAAAAACCAGTTTTGGTTTGGAAAACTGGTCAAACTGCTTATCCGGATCGGTTACCGATTTAGGCGATTTTTCAAACCGGTTAACCGAAACTGGTTTTCTGAACTGGTTATCCTTAAAAATTTTAAAAATATCATATAATATACCCTAAAACTAAAAGTCTAAAAAGTAAAACCTAAAGCTAAAAGAGTAAAACTAAAACTAAATCCCTAAAAAACACTACCGACTGAACTCCATTGTCGCTGTCACTCTCACCTACTCACATTCTCTTCTCCTTCTCCATTCTCAAACTGAAATCTAATCTCGTCGTTGCCGTCGTCGTCCCTTTCTCCATTCTCGTTGTCATAGTTTTCATCGCCTTCTGCTATATTGTTCTCCATTCTTACCATTGTCATCGTTGTCAGCTTCTCCTGTTCTCCATTGTCGTCATATCCTGTTCACATTCTCGCCGTCGCCATCCATACTCCAGTTCACCATTCTCACCATCGCCATCCATACTCCATTGCCGAACTGCCAAATATCAATGTAAGATTTAATGCATCCAACAACTTATGTCTTTACTAATTTTATTTTATGTTCAACATGCATATGCTTTTTAAGTTTACTTTCAATCTTTCATCACATCTAGAATCTTATGTCACTCGTATGAGGTTGTGGTTGACTGCTTGTGCATGTTTTGATTCTTTGAATGCTGGAGTGATTGATTCAATAACTAAAAGAACGGTTGTGCATCTTTTGAAAACTGGTTAACCACTAACCGAATCAAAAATTCGGTTCAGTTAGTAACCAGTTCAAGGGAGAAACCGGATCAGTTTCAATTTGCAATTTCCCTTGAACCAGAAAATCGGTTCGGTTAGTAAAATGGACAATCCAGTTCGGTTAACCGGATTTCCACACCACTAATACAAACTAAGTACACATACTCTTGGTTGATTACAAACTAATGTGGTATAATTCTTTTATCGGTACATTATTAATCTAATAATCTATATATGTTTAAGCATTTATTGCATTGATTTTTTTTTTTTATATAAACTCATATAAATATATTGAACAAAAAGTTTGTATTTATAATATTCTAATAAATACTTAATATATTAAATAATACAAACGAACACGTCACTTGTTTGTGGTCTTCCCATATATCTTATATTTTAAATTATTTTTACGCATTAATTACACGCAATTTGTTCATTAAAAATCTAATACGTAAATTTCAAGGGGGTCTTTGTAAGGTTTTGTAATTTTGAGGGGATGGGGTATCAGGGGAAAAGTGTTTTTCTTCCAAAAAAAAAAAAAAAAAAAGAGTGCACGATAACGTCACCACTAGCCACACATCGATCCCGTGCGGCCGTGCCTCGCTCTCACTTCACTCTCTCCTCTCTCGCTCGCACTCTCTCTCCGCGTGGCCTTCACTTCCCCTCGCATGTCACCGAGCGAAGATCAAGAAGTCCGTGAAATGGAAAAAGAAAACGACATCGTAGAGGAGAAGGAAATTGTGGTTTTAGAGAGGAGAGGAAAGAAAAGGAAGAGGAAGAGAAATAGAAAGCGAAAGAGGAACAAGAGGAGAAAGCGAGAGAAAGAAGAAGAAGAAGAAGGTTTTGAGAATGTAAAGGATCCACTGGAGATGTTTGGTAGAGACATAATGTTGATGATACTAAACAACCTCGACGCACGCAGCGTGGCACTATCTCTCCTCGTCTCTCGTGCCTGGTACGATGTTGCTTCCAGCGACGCCGTTTGGACCTCCAAGGTTTTTTTAACCTTTTCTTTATCTTTACCTAATTTCATAGTTCGCTTTTAATTCATCCTTATCTTATTGATTTTTCAATTTTCATAATTTCTTTTTTGTAATTCGGTAAATTTAGTTCATTTAGTTCGGAGTTTGACTTATAATTCGTAGTAAATTGTTCTTTTAGGGAAATTATTTCATGCGGGAGGTATGATATAAACTTAGTAATATGATATGGCGTATTATGTGAAATCTGTAACAATTTTAAGTCGAATGCATTATGCATGTGTTCTTTTAGCACTTTCTTAGCTGCCAATATTTATCTATATGAAGAAGAAACGTTTGGCTCATATTTGAATTTGTTGTATGATTTGATAAGATCTTAGTTGGTTTCATGCTGCTGTTATTACTCTGTACTGTAATTCAGTTTCCTTTAGCAGTTTATCTACACGTTTGAGATTGATTTTAGTTATGATCATGGAACTGTTGGTAATCTAGTTTTTTACGAGATATTGGTTAATAGTTAATTCGGTTGTAAATGCATCTAGAGACAGTTAAGCTCCATCTTGCTGCATTTGTGGGCAAATGTTATCTCTGATCTTGGGTTCAACTCTTTTGCTTCTTCCCTTTAGCTTACTGGAAGAAATTTCATGGTGTTGTTGGATGAAAGAAAATATCCCTTTACCTTCTTTTGGTAGTTTTTGAAGCCCTCGATCCATTAAGGTATTCTTTATTGTGTAAAAACTGTCATTTAGGTGTTATATCAAGACGTGAGTTCTCTTAACTTATAAGAAGGACATGATTCTTCCTTTTTATAGGACTCGCTACATTTTGTGATGTATCCGTTTCATGTTTGAAGAAAATTGGAAGAGGGACAGAAGAGTCAAATTTTATTTGAAGGATTATCTTTTATGCAAAGATGATGAGATTTGTGTAAAGAATAGATTTTGCAGCCTGGATTTCCAAGTATGGAACAGTTGACATGATGTTGATAAGTTGAGCATAATGCAGGTGTAAAGACTTCACATAGGAGTTGATCACTTGTGAAGTTACTTTACGTGCTACCATTGCTTCAGCCAGTGATTTGGAATTTTCATTGCTGTAAATTCATCAGAGAAAATGTGGCTTAGAGTTTGCAATATATGGAATATTTTTGAGTTAATGCAGAACATCACAGGGGTTGACAAGCTTTGTTTATCAATGTTAAGTGATTGGGTAATCATCAAGAACTATGGATAATTAACTTAAGCATCTATATATGTAGGAGGTTCTATAACACTTAGCCCCCCTTTATGTAAAAAATATCAATACACATTGTTTCATTTTGAGTAATTACATTATATTTAGCTGAAGTGCTAGCTTATTTCAGCGAAAAGTAATAATGTTTATAAAATGTTATAATAACTATTTCCAATATGGTCTTTGTCACCTTGGGCCTATATCATAAGGATTTTAGTCAAATTTGGGATGTGAATAGTCTGAATAGCCTGCTTTCTGATTATCATTTTCATGATGTAAGAAGTCAATATGGAGGTGGAGATGTTGACAAATAACATACTAGTGTATAACCCAAGTTTGATATATGTAGCAACTAAGTGGATATGTTTAAATGATATAAATAAGGCATGATGTACAGTGACAGCAGACTTTGAAATTTGGATTTGCTGATATTGCAACAAACAAAATTTTTTCTTCTAGAGATGTGCTGATATTGTCAGAAACGACATTCTTATCTTCTAGATTGGTTTGACTACTATTTTACTGATTTATGATGAGTACCAAGAGAATTATGTTTTGCAATGTGAGTAGACTTTGAATAGATAATATTGCTTTTAATAACAGCTGAATGATGGATGATGTGGGAGAATAGCATACTATCGCAGAACATTCATCTATGCTGGTTTAGTCTCAATGGAATCCTCCTTAGCTTGTGAACTGACATGGTCTCTGTTGTCCAATTTATGCTAAGTGGAATTTAAATTGCTTGTAATAGTGTTTTGTATTTTGTTTTTGCTCACTGTAATTTAAAGTATTCTGTTTTCTATTTTGTGTTTTCTCACTGTAATATAAAGTTTTTCGAATAAATTGAATGTCTTTTAATATACTTGGCATTATGCTGGAGAGTGCTAAGAGAAGGAAGAATTAACTTTTTCGTGTACTGAGTCATTGCATTGGTTGAAATCCTTGGCTTTATTTATTTTTTAAATATGAAATAAGAAAGTTGTGAAAGTGTACCTAATGTAATACTAGTATAAAAGAGTAGGTGGAGTGAAAGTTACAAGGGTATTGAGGTGGATTCTTGTGCCTTGATGAGAACAGAACAATGTGGAACTCTAGCACCCTCTCACATCTTGGGAAAAAGTGGAAACAGAGATTAAAATAAATGTGAAAATTAGTGGGAAGTATAACTTTACTTGTTGATTCAATTGCATAGATACTTTATCAGCCTGCTTGCTGCCCTTCTTGGGGGTTTGATGATGACTGCAGGCCTATAAATTTTTGGTGAGTTTAGACTTCTTATTAATTTAAGATTTTCAATTTGCCATTCTGATTGCTCTGAAATCTTGTCTATAGTTTCTAAACTTGAATACTTGGTGAGATACTGGTAAATTTGCCTCATTGCATTTTGTGACTGACAATTGCCATGTTGCTTCTTTGAGCATGATTTGGTAGTTTTGCACTATGAATCACAAGGGATAGTGTGAATGCTTCTGCTGGATTTTAGAGCCCTGTGGTCCAAGTTGCTTTTTTCTCACTGCTTGATTTTTTGGATTAATTTTAGGACAACTATAATTGTTTTTAGTTCATTTGAGTGATTAAAGCAAGTTCCTGTCTATTGTAAAGTTGTTATAGTGATTAAAGCAACAAACAGTTGTACTTATAAATGGCTGTTTAAAAATATTTACTTAACTCTCATGTTCTTTTCAGTGTAAGGAACTATGGTGCGGGAAAGCACACATACCTCGCTTGGCACAAGTCCGGGGATTATCAAAATTGGCAGCATACTCATTATCTGTAATGGATGGCAGACGTGTGAGTACTGAGCAATCTCTGATTCTCCATTTTGCAGTCAAGCAATCTCCAATCTCCAATCTCCTCTCCTCTCTCTCTGTCTCTCTTTCTCTCACACACACACCCAAACAAGAGTGTACAAAGACACAAAAAACGTGCAGTCACATAGAATATGTTTGCACACACTTCGTACACTAACTAATTTTTTTTTTTTTTTTTTTAAATAAATTTTTTTAGGCTCGTATCATGAGGGAAGATCTATGTGATCATGTTTGGGAGTTTCATTTTAACAAGGTATGTGTTTTTATGGTTTTTAGGAGTCTGAAATGACCCAGTCAATGAAATTTGTTGCCGATTAATATTGTGCTCATTATTAAAACTCTTATGTATCAGTAAGTAGTTAATTTAACAGGTTGAAGCTTGTATGAGCTTGAAATATGGACAACAATGGAAATATATAGGATTACTTCTGCTTGTAAGTCAGATACTCACTCACATATTATCACAAGAGTAAATGATGTTTCGTGTTCGACAAATTTTCTTAACATGCTCTAAGTGAGGTAGGGTTTTGATTAGTGTCACTACCTTCCTCTCTAGTTTTCTATTACAAAATTCAAGCATGTTTGTACCACCATATAGTTTCATTTATCTCCTTATCACCAATCTCTTCATGAAAGCCAAACTGATCTATTAATGTTACGAATGTTATCATGCTTTCAGGTGGCACCAGATTATTGGCGTAATCTTGACCCCTACTGGAAGGGCACTGGCCCCCCCATGCGCCGCTACTTTCATCCAGATGGGAGCCAAACAGCAGATCCTGGTGACAAGGTGTGGGGTGGTCATGAATGCTGCTATTCAATCATTACTAGTTTTGTTGGTAAAGGAAAGATTAGGGAGCACTATGTTAGGATAAACCGGTGGCTCCGGATGTTTATTTCCCGGAAGCAAGACTGGAGCTGGGAAATGTCCAACAGCCTCTACTGCTACACCAGCATTCCTGATGCCGACAAGGAAGGTGGCACTGGACCCGTGTTTGCAGTTGCATAGATGTCTTTCTGCTGTTAATTTGGATGCAAAAGTTATATGCATAATTTGATGTAAATTTGTAAATGGTGGTAAAGTAGTAGCTACTAATGAGTTTTAGCCAGAGGCTTAGTAGTTACTTTTGTGCTTTCTGTATAAATAATAAATTGCACTGGTACTGGAAGTTTGTATATTTGCATAGACTCAAAAGAATTGAATTTTATACGCATAAAGCTTTTTAGATTATGACCCAGTTTACAACTATTGAATTAAAGCATTATCAATCATTGATATGGTACGGTACCTAACGTAGTAATGTTATCAAAATAATTGGCTGAATACTAAAACTTTAACTATTCCATCTTATACATATTTCTATTCCAGATTCTGCTACACATTTTGGCGCTTCAAAAGTCGTTAACCACTTAACCTAACAGAACCTCAACGCCGTTACTAAAGATTTCGCTTCACCGTATATAAAACCCCTCTAAACCCCTTCACCTTGTCCCCTGATTTTACTTGGGGTTAGTTTTGGATTATTGTAGCTTTAAGCTTAATTAGCTTAGACTCAACTTTGGAAATAATCAACTTTGAAAATAATTTGGGGATATGTTTGGTAAACCATAATGTAAAATAGATTTTGAAATTGCTTTGGTATGTATGATAACCAAAAAAAGACATTTTATATCTTAAAACATTTTTGTAGTTCTATTTTGTATTTTGATAAGTGTTTCATAAATATTTAAAAATGTATTGGAGTAATTTATATTTAATTAATTAATATTTAAATAATAGTTTCTTTAAAAAAATTCAAAATAGTTGATTGTTTGGTGCTAGTCAACAATTGTTGGTCGTCGGTCAACACTAGTCAAGGGTATAGCTCGTTGATGCCACCTTCAATCCCAATGGGATTGAAAAGTTTCGATCAGTTGGTTTCACCGGATTCCAACACTTCATTTGGCCGCAAAATACTATGAAAGATTCGGTCGCCTTTTGTGGCCAAATGGAATCTCGGAATTTGGTGAAACAAATTCCTGTAGATCAGTTTTTCCTTGTCCTAATAGGACCATTAGTTACACCAAAGCGCCATCTTTTTCATGCGCTGACTGTCAATCAACGGTGATTGACCTATTGTTGACCAATAGTTGACCACCGCCAGTCGTGCTAGCAACAATTGCCATTTTAGTTTTTCTTTTTACTATGTAAATAAATTATGAAATTATTTATTCACTGAATAAAAGTTTATGTTGTAATTAAACAAATTATGTAAGGGTATACTTATGTTCTTTTTGTTCTTCTTCTTCTTAAGATCCCCATCCTCAAATCCATTACCATCTGATCCTTCTCACCATTCTCTTCAAACCCTCAAATCTTTTCTTATTCAATGAATCGTAAAATTTTAAAATGGTCCCAATTCCCGATTCTGGTTTCAGTTTTAGTTCTTACAAGGGTGGAACCAAAACCGAAACTGCACAGTGTCGGTTCCAATTTTTTCAAAACCGAAACCGACCTTATGACAATCGGTTCCCTAACCGAAACCGAAACCGGGTACTTGCCGGTTCTAATTCTATCCTAATTTTTTGCCCACCCCTAGATGGTGTTAGGGTTTTGGGGGTTGGTTGATTACTTTTTAAAACTTCTAAGGTTAAGTGATTAAAAAATTGATAATTACCCGAAAACCTTGACTTTTGAAAACTATAAGGTGATATAAGAAGCGCAATAGATGGCACAAACTTTCTCATTTCATTCACGATGTAAATGTATAGAAATACAAAGAGAGGGACCTACAATTATGTCCCAAAAAATTAAGCCCCTTTTTAAAAGAAGCATTATGTGGCAATTGGCATACAGTTAAGCTACGGGTTTACTGATGGAAGTATTTAAAGAAAATTGATTACAAGGGTAGGAGGTTTTAAAGTACTTACGACTTAGAAGACAATACTTATTATTTATTATTTTAAGCGTATTTAACATGTTTTCTTCTTAAAATGTTAATAAATGAATGATGACAAAAATAACAATAGTTTGTCTTCTTATGCATTTTTGGCTATCTAGCAATTAATTCATGACTATAAATAATTATATATTCTTTACTTTGTCTGATAATAAACTTGAATCATGAGTTTATCCAAGGCAAACATTCTTCTTATTCTGGTTTTGTCAATCTCCATCTCCATGGGCATAGCTCAAACTCTAGCTCCTTCGGCAGATATAAACATGAGGCTTATCATATTAAAATTCAAGGTTCACATAATCAAAGTATTTTTAAGCAACAAGAAACCTTTTATCATTAACTGCTATTCTAGAGATGATGATCTTAGAGAACATACCCTTTGGATGAATAATTCGTTTAAATTTCATTTGTGTTTAATTAGGTTTACTTATTTTTGGGTTTTTTTTCAATGGAACTCTCATTATAAGAGAATGGAAGTTTTCTAGCTTGATGATGAATATAACTTATATTTTGATACTGCTAATTGTTATTGGTTTGTTAATGAGGATGGATCCTATTTAAGCGCAAATAATGTTACGTGGTGTCATAGAAATGAATGGGATCCATGATATATACCTAGTTGTTCAAAAAAATTAAAGAAGTTTCTTAATAAAAGTTATTGACTAATCAGTTGTTTGTTTGATGGTATTTTCACTTTGTTGTATAAAATGCAAATGTTCTGGAAATTAAACCCTAATTTTATGAAGGTTTAGAGTTGTTGAATCTGAAATTATATTACCAGAAAAAGCAATTAAAAAAATTCATACACATTAAATTACAAAACCCTAATTTTAGTACACAATTAAATGATTTGTTAAATTTGTGTTATATATAGTATAACCTATATAAATTAATAATATTGGGACCATATAAATTCTATTAATTAAAAGAGGTAGTAATTAATCGATAAATTAATAATTTATTAATTTATAGTGTATTTAATCAACTAAAAATTTATTGTACTTTTGTATTTAATTAAATAATATTCATTGTATATAATAAATTCATTGCACTTATGTACTTAATTAAATAATATTCGTTGTATATAATTGCACTGATTTAATTAAATGTATTCAACCAAAAAAAAAAAAAAAAAAAATATGCGTACATAATTTAATTGAATTAAATGTATTCATTGTACTTGATATCTTTTATTTTATTAAATGTATTCAACGAATTATATTAAAAATAATATTTATATAAACAAATACAAAGTCTTATTTTATTTCATAATTACAATAGCTTCCCATATAAAAAGTATTAAAAATCAACCATGACAGATGGGATGCGTAAACATTGTAAGGCATTATGTGAGGAGTAATGCTATGGACATCGAAATTTTACACCGAAATTTTGTACCAAAAGACATGGCAACTAGTCAGATGTGACCATGCTGGAGTCTTTCGTGAATGAACGACCGTCCAACATTTATGGACGCCCGCCTATATTTAATGGACTCCCGTTCATATGATACGGACGGACGTCCATATAAATGGATGCCCATCCAAAAAAATTTAAAAGAAAAATAATAGACGCCGGTCCAAAAAATTTTAAAAGCAAAATAATGGGCGTCTGTGATTATTGGATGGGCGTCTGTGATTATTAGACGGCCATTCACCTATAATGGATGCCCGTCCATGAGAAAATAACAATGGATTCTCGTTTATATAATATGGACGAGAGTCCATTTACTATGGACGAGCGTTCACCTAGAATGGGCGTCCGTCTATTGTTTAAAATTAAAAAAAAAAACTTAAAACAAAAATTATGGACGTTCATCCATATATTATATGGATGGACGTCCATATTCAATGGACATGCGTCCCTTTTAGATGGACGCCTGTCCATTGTTTAATTTAAAAAAAATTAAGTCTCAATCCAAAAAGTAAATGTCGATATCTTCATTAAATTTTTGTCTATATTCAAAGTAATTGGACAAGAGTTATAAGAATATGGCACTAACTCAATTAGGATTCATAATTAATGCATTAAATAAATTTAAAATTTAAAGTTTGTTAATATTAAAAGATGGACGCCTGTCCTTATAACAATTTAGGCTAAATTTGTTTAGTTTAAACTATGAACTAGCGTCCATTCTAGATGGACAGCCATCCATATAATATGGACGGGAGTCCATTTTAAATGAACAGTCGTCCATATTTGATAGACAACCGTTCATTCGCAGAATATCTGTTAACGTGATACGTGACTCGTCTGATTCAGTAGACACATTGTTCGGTGTAAAAATTTGGTACAAAACGTCGATGTCTATAGCATTTTTCTTATGCGAGTATAGTAAAGAGCATCCCACATGCACTAGAAAAGAATTGCAACAATGGGTTTCTGAAAAATTTCACTTGAAAGTTAGTCAAGGTACAATATCAAATACATTCAAGCGATCATTAGATTATCTTTTGGTTGACTTAGAAAAAGGTGGTCATGCTAAGCGACACAAACCATCAAAATTTCCAGACATGGAGAAGGCTGTTTATGAGTGGTTTCTTCAATACCAAGATCGTGTGAATATAACAGAAGAGCTAATCTTGGAAAAGGCAAAAGAGATTATGACCCCAAAACAACAACAGAGATGACTGAAAACTATGGAGAACAAGTAATACAAAAAAACCATCACTGAGTTGTATTAAGATTCAAATACTAGATAAGTGATACGATAATCACCACCGAATCATATCAAGATTCTTGTACTAAATTAATTGAAATAACTACAAAAGTTTTCAATAATTCATTAAAATAATAATTAACTAAAAACTACCGCATTAAAGACTACGATGATCTTCATTTATAATAGAATTAACCCTAACTAGTTAGGAAAGCAATAAACCTAATTATTTAAAACAAATCTTATTGAAATATGGAAAACTTCTAAAACAAGAAATTTATTAGAACTACTAAAATAAAATAAGAATTTAGGAGTAGGAAAGTCTAAATATAAGGAAATAATATAATATTTTTTCCTAAAGAATTTTAATAATATATTTTCTTCATCATTCTCCTCCACTAGTTGGAAATTGGCTCTCAAATTTCTGGTACGAATATCTTCATCTTCAGCTTGCATTAATCGAAATTTTTTTAAGTTCATCTTTGGGTAATATGCATGAAGAACTTTAAATTTTCTTGCTTTTGTAACAATATCCATCCAATAGTTACACCAGAGCGCCATCTTTTTCATGCGCTGACTGTCAATCAAGGGTGATTGACCTATTGTTGACCAATAGTTGACCACCACCAATAGTGCTAGCAACCATTGCCATTTTAGTTTTTCTTTTTACTATATAAATATATTATGAAATTATTTATTCACTTAATAAAAGTTTATTTTGTAATTAAACAAATTATGTAAGGGTATACTTATCTTCTTTTTCTTCTTCTTCTTCTTAAGATCCCCATCCCCAAATCCTTTACCATCTGATCCTTCTCACCGTTCTCTTTAAACCCTCAAATCTTTTCTTATTCAATGAATCGTAAAATTTTAAAATGGTCCTGATTCCCGATTTTGGTTTCAGTTTTAGTTCTTGCAGGGGTGGAACCAAAACTGAAATCGTACAATGTCGGTTCCAATTTTTTCAAAACCGAAACCGACCTCATGACAATCGGTTCCCTAACCGAAACCGGAACCGGGTACTCGCCGGATCTAATTCTATCCTAATTTTTTGCCCACCCCTAGATGGTGTTAGGGTTTTGGGGGTTGGTTGATTACTTTTTAAAACTTCTAAGGTTAAGTGATTAAAAAATTGATAATTACTCGAAAACCTTGATTTTTGAAAACTATAAGGTGGATAATTGATTTTCTCATTTTATGAAATGAGTATAGTTGACTGTAACATTAGTAAATTTGCACGATATAAGAAGCGCAATAGATGGCACAAGCTTTCTCATTTCATTCAGGATGTAAATGTATAGAAATACAAAGAGAGGGACCTACAGAAATTAAGCCCCTTTTTAAAAGAAGCATTATGTGGCAATTGGCAAACAGTTAAGCTACGGGTTTATTGACGGAAGTATTTAATGAAAATTGATTACAACGGTAGGAGGTTTTAAAGTACTTACGACTTAGAAGACAATACTTATTATTTATTATTTTAAGCGTATTTAACATGTTTTCTTCTTAAAATGTTTTAAATGTTACTAAATGAATGATGACAAAAATAACAATGGTTTGTCTTCTTATGCATTTTTGGCTATCTGGCAATTAATTCATGGCTCTATAAATAATTATATATTCTTTACTTTGTCTTATAATAAACTTGAATCATGAGTTTATCCAAGGCAAACATTCTTCTTATTCAGGTTTTGTCAATCTCCATCTCCATGGGCATAGCTCAAACTCTAGCTCCTTCGGCAGATATAAACATGAGGCTTAACAGATTAAAATTCAAGGTTCACACAATCAATCGATTTTTAAGCAACAAGAAACCCCTTATCATTAACTGCTATTCTAGAGACGATGATCTTAGAGAACATACCCTTTAGATGAATAATTCGTTTAAATTTCATTCGTCTTTAATTAGCTTTACTCATTTTTTGGTTCTTTTTCAATGGGACTCTCATTATAAGAGAATGAAAGTTTTCTAGCTTGATGATGAATATAACTTATATTTTGATACTGCTAATTGTTATTGGTTTGTTAATGAGGATGGATCATATTTAAGTGCAAATAATGTTACGTGGTATCATAGAAATGACTGGAATCCATGATATGTATTTAATTGTTCAAATAAATTAAAGAAGTTTCTTAATAAAAGTTATTGACTAATCAGTTGTTTGATGGTATTTTCACTTTGTTGTCTCAGGTTTAAAATTTTATATTATATACAGTACAATAAGATGCAAATGTCCTGGAAATTAAACCCTAATTTTATGAAGGTGTAGAGTTGTTGAATCTGAAATTATATTACTAGAAAAGCAATTAAAAAAATTCATACACATTAAATTACAAAACCCTAATTTCAGTACACAATTAAATGATTTGTTAAATTTGTGTTATATATAGTATAACCTATATAAATTAATAACATCGGGACTATATAAATTTTATTAATTAAAAGAGGTATTAATTAATCGATAAATTAATAATTTATTAATTTATAGAGTATGTTTACGATGAACATATATTTAATCAACTAAAAATTCATTGTACTTATGCATTTAATTAAATAATATTCATTGTATATAATAAATTCATTGTACTTATGTACTTAGTTAAATAATATTCGTTGTATATAATTGCATTAATTTAATTAAATGTATTCAACCAAAAAAATAAAAATAAAAATATGCATACATAATTTAATTGAATTAAATGTATTCATTGTATTGTACTTGATATCTTTTATTGTATTAAATGTATTCAACGAATTAGATTAAAAATAATATTTATATGAACAAATACAAAGTCTTATTATGTTTCATAATTACAATAGCTTCCCATATAAAAATTGTTAAAAATCAACCATGACAGATGGGAATATGGGATGCGTAAACGCCGTAAAGCATTATGCGAGTATAGTAAAGAACATGCACTTGAAAAGAATTGCAACAATGGGTTTCTGAAAAATTTCACTTGAAAGTTAGTCAAGGTACAATATCAAATACATTCAAGCGCTCATCAGATTATCTTTTGGTTGACTTAGAAAAAGGTGGTCATGCTAAGCTAAGCGACACAACCCATCAAAATTTCCAGACATGGAGAAGGCTGTTTATGAGTGGTTTCTTCGATACCAAGATGGTGTGAATATAACAGAAGAGCTAATCTTGGAAAAGGCAGAAGAGACTATGATGCCAAAACAACAGCAGAAGAGACTATGATGCCAAAACAACAGCAGAGATGACTGAAAACTATGGAGCACAAGTAATACAAAAAAACCGTCACTGAGTTGTGTTAAGATTCAAATATTGGATAAGTGATACGATAATCACCACCAAATCGTATCAAGATTCGGATACTAGATTAATTGAAATAATCACAAAAGTTCTCAATAATTCATTAAAATAATAATTCACTAAAAACTACCGCCTTAAAGGCTACGATGATCTTTATTTATATTAGAATTAACCTTAACTAGTTAGGAAAGCAATAAACCTAATTATTTAAAACAAATCTTATTCAAATATGGAAAACTTCTAAAACGAGAAATCTAAAATTTAATTAGAACTACTAAAATAAAATAAGAATTTAGGAATAGAAAAGTCTAAATATAAGGAAATAATATAATATTTTTTCCTAAAGAATTTTAATAATATATTTTCTTCATCGTTCTCCTCCACTAGTTGGAAATTCGCTCTCAAATTTCTGGTACGAATATCTTCATCTTCAACTTGCATTAATCGAAATTTCTTTAAGTTCATCTTTAGGTAATATGCATGAAGAACTTTAAATTTTCCTGCTTTTGTAACAATATCCATCCAACCAGCCCAATAATGGAAAACAAAATCATAAAGCAAAATCTCTTGTAGCCTTATCTTGTTATAATAATTAGAAGTGTTCAAAAGAACCGGTTGGAACCGGAACCGGCATGTACCCTGGGTTTGGTTCCGGTTCCTACCCAGAACCAATCGTCAATGGGTAGGTTCCGGTTCCAAATTTTTGGAACCGTTATTGTGCGGTTCCGGTTCCGGTTCCTATAGTTAGGAACTAGAACCGAAACCAGAAACCAGGAACCGAGACTAATATAAAATAAAATTAAATATTAGGGGGGTTAATAAAAACTTTTGTAGAAAAAGTAATGTGAATACATTTATATTTATATTTCATAACATTTAAAGTAAGTTGGTTTGACTTTTGAGAATCTATCTTTACAAAGTAATGGAGTTTGTAATTTTGAATTTTGAATTTTAAATTTTAAATTTTAAATGTTATTTTTGTTAACAAGTGCCAGGTGGGGGGGTATTTGTAAGTTTTAAGGGTTTTTTGCCATTTTAAAAACTTTTGGGGGGTCCTTGTAATTTTACCAAAACAGGAACTGGAACCATTGTTACAGGTTCTGGTTCTGGGTACCTAGGAACCAGAACCGTCGTTTCCGGTTCTGGTTCCAAATTTCAAGGAACCATCAGTTTCGGTTCCGATTCCGGTTGCTTCAAAAAGTGTAGGGTAACTGAAATCGAACACCCCTAATAATAATCATGCATGTCCGCAACACGATTAACGATAGAGGAACTTGTTTCTTAAACAGTCTTCTGCAGCCCCAAATCTTGAAACATTGATTCTTCAATAATATCTTCATCAAATTTCGGCAACTCACCATGATCATCAAAATAATAAGAGTCTGTTTGGCTGAGCTTATGAAAATTAGCTTATAAAGAGCAGCCTATAAACAACTAGTGCTTATAAGCTAATTTGAGCTTATAAATATTTGAAATTTTAAGCAGTTATGTGTTTGGTTAAAATACTTATAAGTGACTGATAAATAGTTGACGCGTTTGGTAAAATGTGGCTTATAAATATATTTTATCATTAAAATGACTAAAAATGATACTATATTATTTTGTCAATTGATAAATTATACAATGAAATTTTAAAATTAAATAGGGGTAATGTGGTAATATACTTGGTCAAACTAGCTTATAAGCTGCAAATATATATATATACATCCCCCCAACTTATTTTTTTTTTCCAAAAAAGTTATAAATAAATATGTCAGCTTAATTTTAGAGCTTATAAGCTGGTTTGTAAGTTGGTTTGGCCAGCCTATAAGCTTAGACAAACATCCCCTAAAAGTGATCACTATTGTTAACCTCAACGTCATCACCAAAAATATCTTCAAACTCTTCTTCCTTCTCAAGTCACTTTTGGAGATCTTGAACTTGCCTCCTCAGATTGTCGATCTCTACATTTCACTGGTCATGTTGCGATCAACAATGTCTTCCCTAGGAGCCACTCCACAACCCTTGCCGCGACCTCGCCTACCTCAACTATGATTTTGTTCAGTCATCGATAACAAACCTAAAGCTCTGCTATCAAATGCTGCTAAAATAATCAAGAGATGACTGAACATATGAAACGATGATGTGTTAACTACCACCAAATTATATCAAGATTCGAATATTGAATTAATTGAAATAGCTACAAAAGGTTCTCAATAATTCATTAAAATAATAATTCACAAAAAAACTACCACCTTTAAGGCTACAATGACCTTTATTTATACTAAAATTAAGACTAATAATTAAAACAAATCTTATTCTAATATGGAAAACTTATAAAACAAGAAATCTAATTTAATTAGAACTACTAAAGTTAAATAAGAATTTAGGAATATGAAAGTCTAAATATAAGAAAATAATATCATCTTTTTTTCTAAAGAACTTTAATAATATATTTTCTGCATCAGACTATGAAAATATTAAACCCTGAAGAGACTTCAGAATTCAATTTTTCTCAAGGTTGGCTTGAGAAGTTCAAGTTAAGACAGGGTGGTATTAAGTCATTTTGTCGTTTTGGGGAAAGTGGATCAGTTGATAGTTGATACACAAGACATGGAGAAGAAATTGGAGTCCATAAGGGAAAAATTAGATCAGTTCGCCATGAAAGATGTTTTCAATATGGATGGAACAAGATTGTTTTACAGGTTACAACCTCATCACTCTCTTGCAACAAAGCAACTTGAAGGAAAAAAACAAGACAAAGAAAGGCTTACTATTGTTGTTTGTTGTATTGAGGATGGCTCAGAAAAACTTCCTCTATGGATCATCGGAAAGTATGCAAACCCACGCTGCTTCAAGAATGTAAACATGAACAACTTGAATTGTCAATACCGTGCCAACAAAAGATTGTGGATGATTGGGGTGCTCTTTGAGGAATATATTCGGTGGTTTGTCAAAAGAATGTGTAGGAGAAAAATTCTTTTGGTGATAGATAATTGTCCACCCCATCCAAAAAATATTGAAAGATTACAAAATGTTGAGCTATTTTTTTTAGCCACCCAACATGACATCAAAAATCCAACCATGTGATCTGGGGATAGTAAGAGCTTTCAAGATGCATTATCGTAGACGATTTTACCGTAGAATTTTGGAGGGCTATGAACTGGAGGAAACCAATCCAGAAAAAAATAAATGTTTTGGCTGCAATCAATCTTGCAGTCTCAGCTTGGACAATAAATGTTTAGGCAAAGACAATAGCAAATTGTTTTCGACATTGCAAAATTCGTTCTGTGGAAGAAATAGCCTCAGAGAACTTAAATGAATCCTTAGATGAAGAAGGCATTCATGAACTTGAGACAATAATCAAAGATTTGGGTTATCCTGATAGAATGGATGCAAATTACCTCTTGGATTACCCGAGTGAAAATGATGCAAGTTCACCAGTTTCAAGTTTAGGAGAAATCGTTGCTAACATCACTGAAAATCCTGATTCTGACAAAGCTGAGGTTGATACAATAGCTTTCGAGTGTGTTACGCGCGTGCAAGGAAGCACTCAAAGCATCAACAATACTTTCTAATTTTTTATTCCAATTCAAGAATTTAACCCTAAAACTTTTAGATGCAATGAGAAAAATTAGAGATGAGATTCCATAAGATTTAAATTTCAAGAAAAAAATAAGTAATAATAAAGTCATATTTTAATAAAATAACATTGTCAATTAACAAATTATTTATTTATGATATGAACGGGACCACAAAGTTATGTAAGGTTTTCCATAAAAGTATTGTTTTATTAATTTAACCTACTAGCCCAATTCGGGACAGCAAGAAATTATTATATAATAGAGGTTATTAGTTTATCGAATATTAATTTATAGAGGTTATACTGTCTGTGCACAATTAATGTCCAATTAATCTCTATTTATGATGTTAATATCTATCTATAGATGATAAATATGTAACAGTTTTTTATTTTATTACATTATTACTATCCTTTATGTTACATAGTAAAAACCTAAAAATGGTAAGTAATTATTTAGTGTGTAAAGTACTTTTCATCAATAAATGACTTGAATCTTTTAGATATCAAATAATAAATGTAACTTACCATTTCTTGATTTCTAAACTATATCTATCTGCTTGTCGGAAAAAAAAAAAAAAAAAAAAAAACTGTATTTTATGTGTACAAGTTTACATAATTTTCCAATTAATCATTTTATTAAATCATACCACTAAGATCTAAAATAAAATAACAATAATACTATATTTACAAAGAAATCTTACAAAGATTTGCATACAAAGTGAAGTGGAAAAAAATAAATGGAATAGTGAAACAAAAAGTCAAACTCATTAAATTCACTCTTCCATTCATTTTTTGCCACATTACTTTGTATGAAGATCTTTGTAAAATTTCTTTGTAAGTGTAGCAGTACTCATAAAATAATACCTAATAGAGTAAACGACATGTTCCCACCCAAAGATTAGCGAATTCCAGGTTCCCACACCTAGTTTCATTTATTCCAATTTCCGCCCTTAAATTAACAGAAAATCATTTAATTTAACGTTTAAAGGGTAAAATGGTAATTTGAATTACATTAAATCTTAAATAAAAATAAAAATTTCAACATAACCCTTTACATCTCAAATTTCTTTCACAAGCACCCCTCATCACTCCTCTCCCTCATGACAATTACAAAAAATTAGATCTGGCCGAATTTCGTCCTTGTTGGACATCACGCAACCACCACTAGCTTCTCCCACTCATCCCCAATAAAATCCATCCATCCCCCAGCCTCGTTCGCCTCCATTTTGGCCGGATCTAAGCCTTTTCTTCACTATTTTCCCCTTCGCTGTGGCTGCCGGAAAAATCCAAATCTAGCCCGATTTTGGCGTCGTTTGATAGCATCGCCACCACCACTAGCTTCCCCCACTCACCCTCGACATAACCCATCCATCCCTCAGCCTCGTCCGCCTCCATTTTGGCCGGATCTAAGCCTTTTATCATCAATTTTTCCCTCTCTTACAGCTGTCGAAAAACCCAGATCTAGTGGGATTCCGATGCCGTTTGACATCACCACCACTAGCCTCCCCCACTCATCTCTGACAAAAGCTATCCATCTCCTAACCTCGTTCGCCTCCATTTTGGCCAGATCTGAGCCTTTTATCTGCAATTTTCCCTTTCCTCGCAACTGTTGGAAAAATCCAGATGTAGCCGGATTCCAATACCGTTTGACATCACCATCACCACCTTCCCCCACTCCTCCCCGACAAAACCCATCCATCTCCTAGCCTTGCCTACCTCCATTTTGACCGAATCTGAGTCTTTTATCCCTATTTTCCCTTCCCTTGCGGCTGCTAGAAAAATCCAAATCTATTTGGGGTTAAAAAATAATTTACTAACTTATTTGTAAAGGTAGCTCGATAATAGCAGTTTCCATATTGTGTTAGAATCCAAAAATCATTCACGGTGTTAATTTAAGGGTGGGAACTTGGATTTTTGCTAATCTTTGGGTGGGAACACATCGTTTACTCTACCTAATATTGTTTGACTTGACAATTCTCTATATGTCATTTATTTCTTATAAATTTTTCTCTTATATATCAGGGACACCATCATAAATTTGGAATGAATTAAATAGCCATGAACTTTATCGCTTAAGTAATTTAACACATGTCGCTTAAGAGATAAGTCTATATCACTTAAGCGATAAACTTATATCGCTTAACCGAATAGTCATTTAATAAAAAGTTTCAAACTTCATAGTTATTTAATTCATTTCAAACTTAAAATGATATTTTAATTAATTTTCCCGACATTCTTTTTTAAAGTGAAAGGAGTATTAAGTTAATAAAGGGGTCTTAATAATTTTTACTTTTTACTATAGTAACTTTAAATTTAGCTATTAATTTTTATTTTTTTTTTTGGCTGAAATTTATTCAAATTAGAAAGACACGCAACATAATAATTGCACAAAATTTTAAATTTTCATAGAAATGACGTGAAAATAATGGAAAGAGTGCATGAAAGAGAGAAATTTTGAGAGAGAAGGTGGGAAAAATTTGAATCTTATGCACCAGTCTAATATTCACTTCTTTCTATTTTGAATGAAATTCAACCATTTAAAATATATAATTTTAAAATTTAATGTACGAATAATAAAAGGAAAGACTTATAACATACACTAAGAGAATTTTTCTAAATATAATTGAAGTAGTGAGAAAAAGAGAAAGCAGAGTGAGAGAAGAGAAAAGAGTACCCAGAGAGAGACGCAAGAATATTAAACTTGTATATTGGAAGATGATTGTTCATATTACACTTCACATGATTTATACACCTTTACATAACTAATTCAGGAAGCTTCTTGATCAATTTACAATACGTGAGAGAGTGACAACACAGCAAACAAAGGACCATAGAGAATATTAGTTTGTTAGAGACCTGGCAGATGGAGACACATGTCACTAGTGTTGTCTCCCTAGATTGTTGCCATCTGTCCAAGGTCCATCTTCTTCACATTCCCCCTTAAACTAAGGTCTCTGTGTAGGACCTTAAGTTTGTTTCTAATCCATTCAAAGTGGTTCTTAGGACTTGGCTTTGTGAATATGTCTGTTACCTGTTCTTTTGATGAAATGTAACTGACTTCAACGTCTCAATTACTCACCATTTCTCTTATAAAATGAATGTCCACCTCAATGTGTTTGGTTTTCCCGTGTAAGATAGGATTCAAAGTGAGAGCTGCGGCACTAACATTATCACACCAGATTCTTGGTGTTGAAGGAATCCATATTCTCAATTCTGAGAACAAAGAAGTTAGCCAGGCTATTTCGGCTCCAGCTTGAGCAAGAGCTCTGTACTCACTTTCAGTGCTTGATTTGGACACCCCTCTCTGTTTCCTTGAGCTCCATGCTACTAGATTTCCATTTAGCATAATACAATAGCCTCCTGTAAACTTCCTATCCTCAATGTCACCAGCCTAATCTACATTAGAGTAGGCTTGGATTTCACACTTTCCCCCTAGGTTGTAGAGAAGGCCATACTCTGAAGTTCCTTTTAAATACCTTAGGATCCTTTTAACTGCCTGTCAATGATCTTCAAAAGGATGTTGCATAAATTGACTCAACTTGTTCACACTATATGCAATGTCAGGTCTTGTAATTGTTGCATATTGCAGAGACCCTATTACGCCCTTATATAAGGAAGGATTTGGCAGAGACTTTCCTTCGTTACTTGTAAATTTGTGCCCAGTGATCATTGGTGTAGGACATGATTTACTCAGCTCCATATGAGATTTAATAAGAAGGTCCTAGATATGTTTGCATTGAGACAAGTGCATTGAGGACCCTTGTCTATTTACTTCAATTCCTAAGAAGTAGGATAGCTCTCCCATGTCCTTTAAAGCAAACTTGTTTTTCAATTCTTAAACAACTTGATTTATCAGATGGCTTGAACTTCCAGTGATGACGATGTTGTCCACATACACCAAAAGGATTATTAAGTCTTTCCCTCGGTGTAGGTAAAAGAGAGATGAGTCAGTTTTTGATCCCTTGAAGTCCCAGCTTTTAAGAGCTTCTGTGAGTTTGTGGAACCAGGCTCTAGGGGTCTGTTTGAGTCCATAAAGTGCCTTATTGAGTTTGCATATGAAGTTTGGATGTCTTGGATCCTCAAAACCTTCTGGTTGGTCCATGAAAATATCCTTGGTGAGTTCTCCATTGAGGAAGGCATTGTTGATGTCCACTTGTCTTGTTTCCCAATTTAGTGTTGTGGTTAAGCTTAACACTGATCTGATTGTGTTACATTTCACAATAGGGCTGAAAGTCTCAAAGTAATCTACTCCTATAGTCTGTAGAAATCCCTTGGCCACTAGTCTTGCCTTGTATCTTGACACACTTCCATCTGCATTGTATTTTATTTTGTAAATCCACTTGCACCCCACAGTCTTGGTGTTTGAGTTTCTTGGTACCAAGGTCCAGGTTTGGTTTTTACATAGTGCAGTGAATTCATCTTTCATGGCTCCTTTCCATTTCGGATGATTTAGAGCATCTTAAGTGCATGATGGAGTTAGGACAGTGTCAGAAGTCACTTGGAAAACCTTAGGCTTATAAATTCCAGCCTTGGCTCTTGTCACCATGGGGTGTGTGTTTTCGGGAGCTTCTCCTTGAGTGGTTTCATCAGATTCTATTAGTTCATCATTGATTACAGGAGTTTGATCATTGTCTGGAGGATTGGATTGAGCTTGATTGGATGGATTATCACAATTTTGAGACAGAGAAGGTGGTGAACTTATACTTGAGGAGTTGCCTTTGGTGGACTGCTCACTGTTGAACCATCAAACTGGTGGAGATTCATGCTATTGTAGGTTGTTAGGAATTGGGTGGTAAGGGTTGTGTTTGAAATGTTGTTCAGACTTTGTGGCAGCTTGTTCATGATTTTGTTGAAGGAAAGTCATGTTCATAAAAAATCACATCTCTAGAAATATAAACTCTACCAGTTTCATGCAAGCACATGAAGCCTTTGTGGTTTGGGTTGTAGCCACTGAAGATACACTTGCTGGTGTGGAAATCAAACTTGTGTCTATTGTAGGCTCTCAGGTATGGATAGTAAGCACATCCGAAGCACCTAAGGAAGCTGTAATAGGGTCTACTTTGAGTAAGTTTTTCATAGGGTCATAGATTGTCAATGACTGGAGAAGACATTCTGTTTATGAGGTATGCAGAGGTGAGGAAAGCTTCTCACCAATAATCCAAAGGCATGCTACCTTGGGCTAAGAGGGTTAGACCAGTTTCTACAAGGTGCCTATGCTTCCTTTCTATTTTGCCATTTTGATAGTGAGTATGTGGGCAGGAGAATCTATGGACAATTCCATTTTCTTTGAGAAAATGGGAGAGGGCAATGAACTCTCCTCCCATATCTGTTTGAATGGTTTTGATAGGCTTGTTGAATTGTTTTTCTGCCATGGTTTTAAACTGTTTAAAAACGTCTAAGGTCTGGGATTTTAGAGTGATAGGATAAAGCCATGTGTATCTTGAGTAATCATCTAGGATACTAAGGTAGTACCTAGCTCCATTGGCTGCAAATATAGGTGTTGGACCCCATAGGTCAGCATGAATTAGTTATAGAGGATGACTTGATTTTTTATGAGAATTCGGGTAGTGAATTTCATGCATTTTCCCTAGCTCACATGCTTGGCAGAAATTTAGATGAGAGGTCTTCTTGGAGTTGTGAATTTTGATGGAGCATGACTTTAGGATATGGTTTAGAGTATTAAGGTTTGGATGTCCAAAACGTCTACGCAGTAGGTCAAGTGTGACTTTGTCATTGACACAAGAATTTGAATCAGACAAAATTTCATTAATGTGATCCTTTCCAAGTTTACAATGAGCAGAGATAAGGTTTGTTTCTTTTTCAGTAACTAGGAAGGAATTGTGTTGAAAATCAACTTCTTGGAAAGCTAAAAGTGAGATAGCACTGGACCTTTTTTCCTTAGGGTTTTTCAATCTTGTTCCAGTGTGATGGTTCAACTTGTGGAGCCCTTCATTAGCCACTCATTCCAGTAGAGTTGTCTCCTTCTTGTCCTTGATGGAACAATATTTCCCATGAAATAGTACACAAAGATTATTATCAGTGGTGAGTTAAGATACACTCAAGAGATTTTTAGTGATTTTAGGGACAACTAAAATGTTCTTTAGTCATATTGGAGTAGAGCAAGAAGAGTTTAGGAAGCCCTTACCATAATGGGTTATGTTGAGAGCTTGGCCATTTCCCACCGTTACCTTATCTGGTCCTTGGTATTCACTTTTTAGGCTTAAGTTGTTTAAGTTGTTGGTGATGTGTGTTGATGCTCCACTGTCCATGTACCATCCCCTTTCACTTGAGTATTCGGATGGTGGAAATGGTTGGCTGGAGGCTGCAACATAAACTTGATTTGGTGCTCCTTGGTTCTGGTTTGCTGGATTTGGAGGAGCAAAGTTTCTATCATATCGGTGATAGCAAACTTCGACTGAATGGCCATATTTTAGAAACAGCTGGCAGGTTGGTCTGGTCCCAGAACCATTCCTATTTCCAGAATTTTTGGATTTGCCCCTGCTTCTTCCTCTGTTGGCTTGGTTCCTATTGTAGTAATTAGGACTTTGTTGAGTTGAAAATTGTCTTGGGTTGTTGCTTTTGGCAAACTAAGCGGAAGGATTTTGTTGCACCTCAAATGTTAAGTTGGTGTGCATCCTTTCCAATCTGGATTCATGGTTGAGAAGCAAGGTGTAAGTCTCTTGCAATGAGGGAAGAGTTCTGAGAGAGGTGGCAATTGAAACCACACTTTCGAACTCAATCCCCAGTCCACCTAATATTTGCAAGATGAGTTCCTCTTCCAGGATAGTGTGGCCAGCCAGATTCGACTCATCTGCAATATCCTTCATTTTATCAAAAAATTCAGTTACTTTCAATTGCCCTTTCGTGGTGTTTTGGAGCTGGAGTTTCAGGTGAAGGACTCTAGCTTGTGACTGAGCTTCATAGAATTTTTTGAGGCTGTCCCAGACTTCTTGAGAGGTGTTGCACTTGTTGATTTTTCTCAAAATACCATCTGAGATGGTGGAAAGCAGCCAGCCGAGGAGGGCCTGGTCCTGCCTTTTCCAAATTAGATAATCTGGATTTGGTAAGTTGATAGTTTCTGTTGTCCCTGGACTTGGTGTGAGGAAGGGAGCTGGTTTTGGTTTAGTTCCATCAATCAGGCCCTCAAGATCATTGGCTCTGATCGGAGGTATTACCTAAGTCTTCCATGAAAGATAGTTTTTGAGATCAAGCTTAGTGGGTACAGTGAAGTTGAAGTTGGAAGGTTGAAACGTGTTTGAAGGTGTGGTGTTGGTGGCATTTATAGTTTGTGGAGAAGAGGTGTTGGAATCACTAGGAGTGGAGTCTACCATCTTCTTCTTACTTGCTCTGATACCAAGTGAGAAAAAGAGAAAGCAGAGTGAGAGACGAGAAAGGAGTACCCAGAGAGAGACGCAAGAATATTAAGCTTGTATATTGGAAGATGATTGTTCATATTACACTTCACGTGATTTATACACCTTTACATAACTAATTTAGGAAGCTTCCTGATCAATTTACAATACGTGGAGAGTGACAGCACAGCAAACAAAGAACCACAGAGAATATTAGTTTGTTAAAGACCTGGCGAATTTGTTAGAGACCTGGCAAATGGAGACACATGTCACCAGTGTTGTCTCCCTGGATTGTTGCCATCTGTCCAAGGTCCATCTTCATCACAGAAGTGTTAACAAATAGACATTATGAAGTTCTTAATACTTGTAACCAGCATTTACTAGCAATTATTACATGCCCATATATATCTCTCAAGGAATCATTAAAATACTATACAAGAAAACCACCCAATTTTGCAAAAATCTCTTCAAGCATGAGTTACTCTGGGGTAAATTTTCTTCTCATTGTTGTTCTATCAATATCAATTTCAATCCACATGGCTCAAACACCAACTTCTTCAGAAGAAGTTGACAAGTTTTTTCGACATTATTTCAAGGTTCACATAATCAATGGATTTAAGAGCAATGAAAAGCCTTTTATTATTCATTGTTATTCACATGACGATGATCTCGGAGAGCATACCCTTTGGATGAAAGGTGAATTCAAGTTTAAATTTGGTGTACACATGATTATACCACCTACTTATTTCTGGTGCGACATGCAATGGGGCACAAAGAAGAAGAGAATCGATGTTTTCACCATGGATACTGAAGCTGCTGTCTGCAGTGACACTGGGAATTGCTTTTGGCTTGTTAAAGAGACTGGATTCTATTTAAGCAAGGATCAAAATCAATGGGTGAAGATGTACTACTGGCCATTTGATGTGTAAGCTATTTTAATTGCTAACAATTGAAATAAATAAAAAATTTTATAAATGAAGGCAAAGTTACTCTACTATTTTAATTAGATTTTCATGGGGCCTTGTCAATTAAAATTTGGGTTGTTATTAAAATCGAACCCTCATACAAAAATTATGCCCCTGTTTGTTTCATTCTTTTGAATCATTTTTATGTTATGCTATTTGGATTAAAAAAACAAAATATATGTTTGTTTACTTATTCGGATCATTATTTTGAAAATTAATCCAAATCAAAATAAGATTTTTTCTATTGAAAATGAAAAGAGGAGGAGACTTGTTTTCTATTATCTTATTATATTCAACTCAAAACATTTTTCCAACTCTGTTCAACTAAAAACAATTACATTTTACTCCTTCCAATCTGAAAATTAATCCACTCAAAACCGTTGCCGTTGCCACCGCTAACAGAACAACTCACGATCGGCTAGATCTGGTCGTTAACGATGGCTAGATGGCCGTTAACGATGGCTAGATTGCTGTTGATGACGACCAGATTTTGGGAGGATGTTTTAGTTAATGTTTAAAGTTTTATTGTGGGAGGTGTTTAGCTAAATTAACAAATGTAGAGGGTTAAAAAATAATCTAAATATTTTCAGAAAATGTTTTCAAAAAATGTACCAAACAACTATTCAACATTTTATCTAACTTTAATATAATTTTCAGATATTATACCAAACACATTTTCAAAATTCTATCATATTCAATTTAATCCAACTCAACTCAACTTAAAATAGATTTTTAGAATAACATTTTTCAAAAAATCTAGCAAATATGTTAATCAATTAGTTTCCTGTAAACGAAACCTAATTTCAGAATTTCTATGACTATTTTTTGAGCAATCAGATGTACGTGGATTTACATTGATTGTTAATTATTTTAAATATATTTAATGTTTGGCATTACATACATAGAAATTATGGTTTTTTTTTTTTTTTCACTTGTAAGTATGTAATTTTTGGATATCTAACAATTATTCTATAGCTATATAAATCTCTCTATAAATGACTTGTTCTCTAGTATTATAAGTTGACACAGCAAGAAACTGTTTAATCACACCCATTATCGGGTTTACTTTAAACACGTTTACTGTTTTTAATCAAAAAAACATTAATAATTATGTTCTTTCATTTGTAACCATGCCAGATTCTCGGGTATCGTAATTAATTTATTGCCATATAAATCTGTCTATAAACGATATTATGTTTGCTTCGGCATTGTTTCAAGGTGTATCTCAGGGGTATATCTCAGTATAGGGAAAGATACCATCTTTGTTTATTTGTAAACTCTCTTGAGGGATGGGTAATACCCCAATAGCTATTTATGATACTATGTAATTTGTTCAATCAGATGTGTATACAACATGTATGGGCCAAGTAATACCCCTAATTACTATTTTGAAACCCAGACCGCACCGATCCTCTCTCGACTTGGTGGTATAGTAGTGAGTTACTTATTATTTTAATTTTTTAATTAGTAGTGGATTACTTGTTTCTCACTTGTATCTCGTTGGCCTATAGATTTTAAGTGCTTTTGTAGATTATTAGACTCTTAGATGCAGAATATTTAAATTTAGATTGTGGATGAAGTTTTGAAGGTTAAGAGAGAGGCTGAGAAAGCAAAAGGGAGAAAAGAGCATAGAAGTTTCAGGGATTGTTTTGTCATGTTGGCGTCATCATCCTCACGTCAACATGATGACGTCAACCGGTTCACCCAGCTGTTCGAACCGATTCGACTGCTTGACTCGGGATCCAGGTGCCTGACTGGGTCACTATCCAGATCGGGTTTCAAAACATTGCCCCCAATATTTATGATATTATGTAATTTGTTTGACCAGATATATCCACATCTGTGGGATTGGCCGCTTTAATAGGGTGATCAGAGGAGAAATTGCCAAAGGTGTTGCATTCACTCACACTTAGTGCCAATGAGTTTATATATATATATATATATATAAAACAATTAATGCTCGAGTAAAACTGAAGGTTCACATTATCAATATATGGATTTAAGAGCAATAAGTAGCCTCTGGTAATTCACTGATATTCGAACGATGATGATCTTGGACAGTATACCCTTGGGATGAAAGGTTAATTTATTTTTAATTTGGTGTGCACTTCCTTGAGACTACTCATTTTTGTTGGGTGCCACTGGCAATGGGGCTCAGAAAAAAAGAGTCGGATGTTTTTACCTATGAAGAGTCGGTTTCTTGTATTTTGATACTGGAAATTGCCTTGGGCTAGTTAATGAGGATGGATTCTATTGCCACACAAGAAAAGATACAATAACCCACCAACATAACATTTTTCTTCTCCATCCTCTATATAATAGTTTTAGAGTCTGTGTCAGACGAACAGTACTGAGATTACAAAGGTCAACAATAACAGCAATCACTCTTCAATATCATCTTCTCCCCCTAAGTCGGTGTGAAAATATTGATAGAACCCAAGTTCTACAATATCTCTGGAGATTTCGCTATACTTCCAACTCTTCTACAATATGACTAGTTGTTGATCATTCGAAACATATACCATGACAATCCATCCCTGCGTACTTTTAGCATTCATGAATAAATCTATCATCATCAAGGTTAGGAAAAGGTATTTCTCCTAATTTTCTAGTTGCCTCTTAACAAATCTAGCATATACTTTCACTGATTAAGGAATTGTATCATCACATATCTTTTTATGTTTATCAACATACTGCACAAATAATCTAACCTTCAATGGATGAGACATAAAAATGCATAAAGAAAAACAAATTTTCTATTCAAAATAAATAAACCATAAGAAGAATATTTGCACATAGGAATGTGGGGAACAAATGGGTGGTCACCTTATCCACTTACAAAACTTAATGAACCCCAATAGGTTCTATCAAGGGAAATATATATTGTCACAATAAAAATTCTTCCATAAGTTGATATCTTATTAATTCACCAGCAAGAATAGAACTCAAATACCCCAACCACGAATTCACCTCTATGCTGATGTTGAAAACAGTTATATCGTGCCAAACATTTAACATGGGAACAGACAGTCTTGCTATAGAGTATCAGATTTCAAGTTAAATGAAACAGAGGAAATTATCATGTCAAGGGTGTAAAAAGAAGAAACTAATGTTATTTTGAATACACGTAAACCAATCTTTCAGCACATTTTTATTTCGTTCAAAAGGGGGCTACACCAAGCAACACAAGAAAATTGCATGAAGAGATAATAAACCAGCTCTGAAACTTTGGTTGAAAAATCATTACCACACCTCAGGACGGAGTTCACCAGTTGCTGGGGGCATCCATTTACCTGAGTTGTAGACACTTTCACCAACTTTCCAACCAGGCACATCCTTCATTACTTCAGCTTCATATTCAAGATATTTCTTCCACTCTTTGACAAACCTAAACAAGAAGCACAGCAGCAATCATATATAAACGTTTTGTAGTTAACGTAATAGGCACAAGTGGGAGACAAGAAATTTGAAAATGTCATAAATTTACCTTTCATCTTCTTCAGCTTGAAGCATGGGCAATATTGCCCTGCGAGCTGCATACTTTTCTTCCTTAAGTGCCCTGCAAAAATAAAAGCATATTGTACGGTTACTTTTCAAGCTGCTTAACCAACTCAACTATGTTCTGATAGTGGAATAAAATTGCAGCAAATTTCTTAGTACTTTTCAACATTCCGAATCCCTGTCTCCATAACAACTCTTGGATAATCGAATAGAAAAACAAAAAGCTGACGAATATAGCAATATTAAGACATGAAACCTAAGAAGAGATAATATTAGAGCACATCTCTCAAATGTATAAGCAAAGTGCATTTGCTGTCAATGACCCTGGAATATTGACAGCAAATATACATCTCTCAGATGTATAAAGATATGTATTCACTTAATTTCCAAAAGGCAAACCAACAGTTTTGAACATACTCTGTGTCCCATGTTTTGTTTCTACACTATCACATGTTTCACAAAATTTCTAGAAAAACAAAACCTTCATGTTCCTACTTTTGGTCCCTCTGAGTGTAGGAAAAGGAAACAAAATCTAGAAGGTGCATTAGAGCCCTTGACTCAAAGGTAAAACCACCATCTTTCTTGTCACAACAATAATGCAGAACAATGCTCCACCTTACACTCAACGGATACATGAATGCAAAGCCATAAGATATATAAAAGGAAAAGGTTGTTAATTAAAATAGGAAAATTAAGGCCATTTTCATCAGGAAAATCAGCTGTACAGCACCCTTGACTGTTTGCTTAAGAACTAATTTGACATACAAGATAGAAACTCCACCAAATTAAAATGCTCTCTAACCAAAATTTAGAACCAAACTTCAAAAATTACATAATTAAAAATTTGCAAGTTCTTCAATCCACCAAGCAACATCAAACACCATTTGGCACCATTTTCAAAATCCAATTCTTGGTTCAAAGCATAGAATGTGAAAAGTTCAGTCAATTTTTCAGCCAAATCACCTTGGATCATGGCACTTGCAAGGATGGGTTCAAAGAGGATTCAAAAACAACATCAAGAAACCTTTATTTTCTTTTGCTTTTTTATTCAAGGTATGAATAGTATCTAGGACTGTACTTCAACCCGTCAGAGCATTTCCCTAAGGGGGATACTGTAATTCAACACCATTAATCTCGACCGAGAAATAATCCATGGTTCAATCAATTTATCAGTTTGAACATTGAATACCTTTATAACTATAACAGGTGTGACTATAGACCCTAATGAGAATGATAAGTTACTTCCGACAAACATGGTGAATGAAAGCATGATAAAATATGACATTCTGGTTAAAGGAACCTCATACTCTAGACTGTATGTAACATCCTTACTCCCCAGAAGCCTCAGGCCTATTTTTGAGGTTTAGTGGATGGAGCACAATACTTTGTTCTTTTCCTAGTGTTGCTTAGCTAAAATAAGAAGGTATCAATGTTGTTCAATTTCAGGCTTATCCTTTCTATTCTGATAGCAACTCAATACTGATTGTTTTCTCAAATGTTACAATATCCAGAAGAGGTCTTCCAAAATAATTCATGTCAATTATCTGCTTCACTAAATTAGGTCGTGGGCCACTGAGAAACATGTGATGAGATAATCTATCCAACATCAATTAAAAACACCCCTAAAATCCTAACTCCCAGCCCCAATTTCTAAACAACCAAAGCCTATGCAGCAGACCCATTAATAAAAACAGAAATCAACAAACCCATATCACAGATCAACAAAAGCAACAATAATATAGCACTAATAACAAAAGAATAGATTTTTAAGCAATGTAGAACAAAATTTCTGAGTTCTTTACCTTCGGATCTTGTTGCCTGGCCCACCATGATCCTCCATAAGAAAAGCGCCGAAAGCAGCAAGAGATGGCCTGGCGCTGGGGCCCGTGTTGGGGATCGACGGGCGTATCGGACCGGAGGGAACCCGCCCGGCGGCGCCCGTCTTGGAGGATGGGCATGTCTTTCACGCTAGCCATTCCTGGCTTGTTTCTGATCACTGCCCCGTCTCTTCGTGTCAGTTTCGAGTCTCCGAGTGCGTTTTGCAAAGGGGACACAAAAGAGAAACGGAGGAAATTTAACTCGCCGACCTCCCAATTTACATTAAAAAATGACCTTAAAATATTTTTAATTTAAAAAACTGACGTTGGCATACTGAGTCATAAATATGTAAAATGGATTACATTGAAAGATTTAAACATATATATGTAATATTATAATATAAAGTTTGTATAAATTTTAAAAATTAAAAACGACCCCCACCCTTCAAAATGCTTAAGAGCCAAATACTCAAAAAAGATCGCCGAATACCTTTGATTCTCTCTCATTTTCAGCGACGAATTGCCATATTCCAGCAAATACTCGATCCTAAAGCTTCCTTAACAAATCATGGTTGATATTCGAAAAGAAAAATGCTAGCCTTACAAAGAGAATACAAAAGGGGTATATAAACAAATCAAGCCCTTAATCTTCATGATTCTCTCTCTCTCTCTCTCTCTCTCTCTCTTTCTCTGTCTTTTTCTCTTTTTGTGGGAGGTGGTGGCTGGGATGGGCGCTGCGCGCGCTGTGCATGGCCACCCTCGATATGCAGGGCAGCCCTCGAGCCCTCCTATTCCCCACCTCCTGCCATCCTCAACCCTCCAACCTCATAGAACCTACCACAACAGCCTCTGTAGGGCTTGCATTTGCTTCCCCAATCCTCTCGAGGCCAAAAACCCCTTCTCCCCGGTCTTCGAAGCCCATAACCCCAAATTGGTAGCCTATTGGTTGTTTTTGTTTTTTTTTTTTTTTTTTTTTTTTTTTTTTTTTTTTTTATATTTAGTTTATATCGATTGTGCAGATTTTTCGAAGCGTAAATTATAAAGACTATGGGTTAGAGGTTGTAAGCGATAAGGTACCATACTTCCCCGTAAGGGTGACAGTTAGGGTGTGATGCGATCATGGTGACTAGCTCATCATCTTCGAACTAGATGACCTGTTGGGTGTGCTTTTGTGTGGGTGGATGGGAAAAGCAGGCTTCAAAGTGATGACTTGCTCGGGCAATGCCTTTTTGCCGAAGAGTAACTTACTCCACTGATTTCTGAGTCACTTGATATCATGTGGCAAAAACCTTCTGGCTTTGGATTTGGGGGAGGGGAGGACCGATTTTTCTCATCCCTGTTTTTCATGGTGCTCTTGCCCTTGTCTATCAACAGGTCCCGAAGATGTCCTCTCTTAAATAAGGTTGTAACCTCCAACCTCAAAGCGTTACAGTTGGTTGTATTGTGCCTATGATCATGGTGGAACTCGCACCATTTGGTCATGTCCCTTTTAACGTTGGGTCTAAGCTTGGGTGACCACTTGACTATCTGACCCATCCCTTTCATTATTGCTACCACTTAAGTCGGCTTAACATTAAGATTATACTCAGGGACCACTAATGAAGAAGAACTGGAGGGTCTATATGCAGGTTAGGTTGGAGGGCAGTCATACAATTTCCGATTGCTTCTGTTGGGGCTGCGTGATGGAGGTGGGTGGTTTGTTTCACATTGGCAAGCTTTTGGGCATCTGTCGCTTCAGCTCTGTTGGCGATCATCGTAGGGTATGTACTTTCTACAATTTGCCTCATCTTCCTCTCATCTTATCTGAATGATTGCTTGGGCCAAAGCGTCCTCCATGGTATTGTAGCCCAATTTGGTGAGATCTTTGTAAAGTTTCCCATATGTGAGTAACTTTTTCCTGAAAGAGTCCACTGTTGTTTTAAGATTGTAAGAAGGGATATATATCTTCTCCTTATTGAATCGACAGACCTATTCTCGCAACGACTTTCCTCTCTTCTGATAGATCCTGTAGAGGTAGGCTGACAGCTTCTCAAGTTTCTTGTTGCTTGCAAACTGCTCAATGAACGTGTCGGTGAGTTAGACGAATGAGCCTATGTAGTTGTTAGGGAGATTTGTATACCATTAAAGAATTGGCCTTGATAGGCTAGAACCAAAGCTCTTGCACATGCATGCTTCCCTGAGATCCTGTGGTATGGAAATGGCAAACGTCATCTATTTGTAGGAGGCAATGTGATCATCTGGGTTGATTGTACCGTCATAGGGTTTCATGTTTGGAATTGAGAAATCTTTTGAGGCAACTCAGTTAGGGCTATGGAGTCAACGAAGGGTGAGTTGGCGTAACTATAAGGAAGGCTTTTCTTGGCTGGTGTATGGACTTCGGATATGCATCTTATCATAACTTCTACGTCGGCCAACTTTTTTCCTAATATTTGTTCAAGGGGAGTGGCGATAAATAGCAAGTCTGGATTGACGATTTAGGGATGGGTATTTCTCTCACTCAGTCTGGTAGCGCAAGTCGAGTCACTATGGGTAGCTTGGTGGCTAATGTTTTCTGTGTTTGGGGCCTCATTCATCCCTTCAGGATGAGTCATCCCGAGTGTAACGGTTCAGGTGGTTATGTCGGCATGGATGGTTAAAGGTGTGACCTGGGGGCCGCTCGACCCATGAGGGTGAGCTGATTTCGAGCGGTTGTTTGGTAGGGGTGAGTGCTTGACCCATGGGGAAAAGCCGAGCTGGAAAGGTCTTGGATGTAGTATGGGTCATTACTATGGGATGGTCAATTTTGATTTTTTTTTGCTGATTACTAGGGATGGCTTGAGTGAGCTGATCACGGTTGTAAGGGTGTGTAATAGCCACTACTACTCAAAAGATTATAATGAAATAAATAAAAATAAAATAAAGAAATTGGGCCCAAAATTTCTTTTATTAAACATATATACATATTCTTTCAAACATATACATTTTTACACAAATGTATGACATATACAAAAGTCATCAAAAACATAAGGGACAGTGTAGCCACTCCTTCTCGAACGCGACATCCATCCGACAGTGTCCTCACCTAGGTCCTGCAAAACATAGGAAAACAACGGGGTGAGCACTAAACAATGCTCAGTAAGTAATCTCTAATCATGCTAGCCCCGTAACTCTATCTCTGAGTTTTCCTTACAACTCCCCGTTCAATATCTTTTGGGTCGTCTTTTCTTTTCCTCTCTCTTCCTCTTAGACTCTTTTCTCATAACTTTCATAAATCACGACCCCATCTCACCGGGGGGACGGCGGGACTCAACTCCCGTACGTGACCTCTATTCACTCTAGCGACGGACTCGGGTATGCATGGATTCAGAACCCTTGGCCATGTGAGTATAATAACTCTCTCTCTCGGGTACTGGGTATAGCCCTCATCCGCATGCACTTCATGGGCTACACACTTCTCTATCTGATAATCATGCCGTGCTCTCAATGCGACGTACATGCGGGAATACTCTACCCATTACTCACGGGTTTCCCATCGCACAACCTACTCTATTCTCTTAACTCTAAAGAACTTATACTCACATTCTATACTAAATCTCAAGCTACTTCTCAAGTGTATAAACAAAGGTGTAGAGCTATCTCATGCTCCTAATGCACTAATGGAATGCCAACTACAAGATTTCCTCAAAACAGTCATTCTGCACCAGTCACACTAAAATGGCCATAACTTATGCTATACACCTCGGATTACTACGGTTCTGGTCTCGTTTCAAAGCTTAGAAACAGGGCTACATCTTCTCTGTTTTGGTCTCAGCCCAGTTCGAATCGTAAAATACTCAAAAATTACTTAGAAAGTTACGGCAGTGACAGGGCAGATTTCACTTAGGCATTTCCTCAAACATCTCATGTGCATATAAACACCCTACGAAAATTACTACTAAACTTCATTTTCTAGCCATCCAAAAGGGGAAAAACTCCCTCAAATACTCATAATCCTGTCAAGAAAAGCACTCCCAAAAGCTTCACACAACATCTCTCAAACTTCATCTCAAATTCCAATCTCAATACACATTAAAACACTTCTCATACATGGAATCAACCAACAACTACAAAAAAACTACTCATCTCAACTCAATTTCTCATTATCATACACATACTGACGATGCATACATCCTACACAAAAAGCTTGTTTAAAACTCAAGTTGGTTGGATTTACTTACCTTGTGCAAAAATGGCTTCTTTAGCACTTTTCCTTCCTTTTGTGGACTGTCTCTTCTCTACAACTCAAAACAACCACAAGGACAGCAACACACAATAAGACTTCACATAAATACAAAGAAAACTCACATTAAAGCAGAGATTCTTACCTTAGAAAGCTTGATGAAATCTCTACTCAAAACCCCTCTTAAATCCTTAGAACTCTGAAAAAAATGGGTGGAGAAATTGAGAGAATATGGGCAAATGGAAGAGGCGGGTGGAATGAAATGAATAAAGGCTTCTCTACACTTTACTCTTTTTAGTTCATATATAAGCTTCATTTCCCATTTTGCCCTTGTCCTTCCTTGGAAATTCCATCCATATCCTTGATTCTTTACAACTACACCCCCATTCAAACACAATCTCTACTAAATTTCCTTCATTTTACTCCCCACTTTTCCTACTAATTAGGGGTAGAATGGTCATTGTGTCCCAAAAGAAAATTCTCTAGAAAACTCAAGAATTTTTGTCCTAGGCTCGTCGCCGCGGCGAAGCATTTTTCGTCGCCTCGGCGAAATAGGGCAGAACCTACCCGTAGTGTAACTTCTCCTCCTCGCCGCGGCGAAGCTTCTTTTCGCCCCGGCGAAGATTGGATTTCCAACTTCACCAAAACTCAACCCATTTTCAAGGCAACAATCAAACAAATCAACATACAAACTCAATTTAAGTTGAAACAATAAACTTTTAACTAATACACAAATCTTAAATACGTACCTCAAGTGGGATATTACAATTCTCCCCCCCTAAAAAATTTCGTCCCCGAAATTCAACGCAGATTCCGGTACCTCTCCTGCATGTCTTATTTCGTCCCCATGTGGCTTCCTTACTTGTGATTCCTCCAAAGCACCTTCACTAACGGAATACTCTTGTTCGGAGCTCTTTAATCTTTCGATCTAAAATCTGTACAGGGCGCTCTCATACACAAGATTCTCTACAAGATCGAGTCTTCTATACTAAGATGTGGGAGGGATCACTTACATACTTTCGCAGCATTGAGACATGGAAGACATCATGCACCTTGTCCATATGAGGTGGTAGTGCTAACCTGTAGGCAACTTTCCCAATTCGTTGCAATACTTCAAATGGACCAATATACCTGGTGCTAACTTCCCTTTGTTCCCGAAGCGCATTACTCGTTATAAGGGGAAACTTTCAAAAAAATATCACCCACTTGGGACTCCACTTCTTTCTCTTTAAGTCGGCATAACTCTTCTGTCTACCTGGGCTTGCTTCATTATTTCGGATTAGTCTTACATCCTCTATCATTTTCTGCGTCATCTCGCAAGAGCTGTACTCAACTCAATCCTTTCGCCAATCTCATCCCAATGCAGTGGAGACCTACATCGTCTACCATACAAAGCCTGTAAGGCGCCATCTTTATTGTAGACTGATAACTGTTGTTGTAGGCAAACTCCACTAAAGGTAACATTGTGCCATGTCATTCTATAATCCATACAGCAAGCTCTCAACATGTCCAAGCACCTGATTCGTCTCTGTTTGACCATCTGTCTGAGGATGATAGGCTGTACTAAATGCCAAACGGGTACCCAAATTTCTCTGCAGACTAGTCCAAAAAGCTGAAACAACCACCGAATCTCTGTCTGGACATATGTCTTGGGCACACCGTGTAATCTGACTACCTCTTTCACGTAGATCTGAGCCAACTGATCTGAGGTGGTACTTTCCTTTACGGAAGGAAATGGGCGGCCTTCGTTAACCTGTCCACAATCACCCAAATAGCATTATACCTTTCTGAACTCTAGGGAGACCTGTGATAAAATCCATCGAAATGCTTTCCCATTTCCATTCTGGAATACTAAGTGGATGAAGCAACCCTGATGGCGTTGGTGTTCTGCTTTTAACCTGTTGACAAGTCAAACATTTGGCTACAAACCTTGCAATGTCTTTCTTCATACCTGGCCACCAGTAACCCTTCTTTACATCTGATACATCTTGGTTGCTCCAGGATGAGCAGTGTATGGTTGTCATGAGCCTCCGTAAGTATCTTCTTCAACTCATCATTGAAGAATACACAACCGATTCCTGAAATAGAGGACACATCCTGCAAATGGAACTCCGTTACTTGCCCCATGCACCTGTTGAACTATTCTCTGACACCATCACAGCCACTTGCTTATCTTGACTTCCTCCAGTAAAGTGGACTGAACCTCTAATCTGGCAATCCTTCCCGGTATCACTTCAATCTATCCTTACACAACTCTTCTATCAATCTTTCTGTCTAGTAAGCCAGGGACAAAAGCTTTCCTGCTCAAGGCATCGGCTACTACGTTGGCTTTCCCTGGTTGATACTTAATCTCACACTCATAATCCTTAACCAGCTCTAACCACTTCTCTGTCTCATATTCAACTCCTTTTGAGTAAAGAAGTACTTTAAATCTTTGTGATCGGTGTAGATATACTCTTGGCACCATAAAGTAATGCCTCCAAATCTTTAAAGCGAAGACCACGGCGCCAACTCTAGGTCATGCGTAGGTACTCGTTCATACTCTTTCAATTGCCGAGAGGCATATGCTATTACCCTACCTAATTGCATCAACACAGCACCAAGTCTTGCAAAGAGGCATCCGTATAAATGTCATAATCTACACCCTCCTGAGGCAATACTAACATTGGAGCTGTTGTTAACCTTCTTTAACTCTTGAAAACAGTCTTCACAAGTTTCTGTCCATATAAAAGGAGTCTTTGTTTGGTAAGAGCGTGTCAATGGTTTAGCCAATGGGCGAACCCTTCAACAAATCGTCTGTAGTAACCGGCCAGGCCTAAGAAATTCGGACCTCTTTTACTGTCCTGGCCTCTGCCATTCAAGGATTGCTTTAATCTTACTCGGATCTACTGAAATCCCTTCCTTGACACTGTATGGCCCAGAATATCACTTGATCGAGCCAAAACTCACACTTCGAAAATTTAGCATACAACTGCCTTTCTCCAACCGTTGCAACACTATTCTCAAATGTTCCTCATGCTCTTCCCTCGACTTAGAATAAAACCAGGATATCATCTATGAAAACCACTATAAATTTATCCAAACAATCATGAAATACCCGGTTCATCAAGTCCATAAGACGGCTGGGGCATTAGTCAAACCAAACGGCATCACTACGAACTCATAGTGCCCATACCTGTACGAAAAGCAGTCTTAGCCACATCTTGCTCAGCCACTATTACTTGATGGTACCCCGACCTCAAGTCAATCTTGGAGAAACTGTGCTCCCTTCAACTGATCAAACAAGTCATCTATTCGAGGTAGCGGGTACTATTCTTCACTGTCACCTTATTCAATCTCTATAATCAATACACATCCGTAGTGATCCGTCTTTCTTCTTCACAAACAAAATTGGGGCTCCCCAGGGAGAATGACTCGGTCGGATAAACCTTATCTAAAAGTTCCTGGAGTTGTTTCTTTAATCTTGCAGCTCTGCTGGGGCCATTCGATAAGGGGCTTTAGATATAGGTGCTATTCCTGGTGCAAGTTCGATACTAAACTCAACCTTTCTTTCTGGCGGCAAACCGGTAAGTCTTCCGGAAACACATCCAGAAATTCTCGAACTATGGCACCCTCTGAATTTCTAACTGTGGAACATCACCACTCTGTACTACGTGAGCAATGTATCCAGAGCACCCATTTCCAACATCTTTCTCGCCTTTACAATACTAATCAACATACTCAATCGATGGCCCTCTCGAAACTAAACTTATCTCCATTATCGAGATTAAATCGCGCTTTCTTTTCCGACAATCAATTTCTACTCGTTCCTCTAGGAAATCCATACCCAAAATTACATCAAAATCGGGCATATCGAAAAAACTATAAGTCAACTACCAATTCTCGACCATGGATCACTACAGACTCTCCTAACAACATCTCTTGAGTCAACACACTAACTCCATCAGGCAACTCTATCTTAATGGGCTGAATCACTTTAAAAAGGTTTCAAGTTTAATCTCTCTATCATTCCATAAGAAATAAAAGAATGCGTGGCTCCAGAGTCAATCAAAGCATATAAAGAAACAGCATGAAATAACAACTGACCAGTTACGGTGATGGACTGGCCTCGGCTTCACCCTGTGCCACTGTAAACACTGGCATGACACTCTAGGGATCTGGGTCGTCGGTGGAAGGGGAGCTTTACAATCTCTACATATGCCCTGGCTGTCGGCACTTGTAACCACATTCTGATCTCTCAAACACTCTCCTGGATGGTTCCTCCACACTTAGCACAAGGGGGAAACCCTTCTGTTCTGGGCCGCTTAAACTGCCGATCTCTCCTATTCTTCCTTGGTTGAAATTCTTCTTGGCCCTACTTCTCTGTTCTTTGTGACATCTACTCTTCCCTCTGTAAGGTGGTGGATGGCTCACTAGGTACTGTCAAAGCCAATCCTTCTGCAATATACTGTTCACATAGATCTCTGCCCTTAAAGCCGTGCTAGAGCTTCACTGTAGGTATGAGGGGGCTCGACTCCTGTCATTACATCTCGAGCAATATCTGATCCAACCCTTGCACAAAATTGTCTCTCCTTAACTCCGGTGTATACACTATTCCGGTGCAAAACGAGAAGGGAGTGAATCTTACAGAATATTCCTTCACCGTACTAGTCCCCTGCTTCAAGTGAATAAACTCTTGGACTTTCATGTACTCGATTCTGTTCGGTACTCGGCCTCAAACAACCTTCTAAATTCCTCCCAAGTCATGAGGCTACTGTCATGGGTCTCCTCCATTAATTCCCACCTATACGGGCATCTCCCTAAACAAGAAACTAGCATATCTGGCTTCTCGATCATTCAGGGGAAACAATGCCGCCGTCCGCTCTACGGACTTAAACCATTCTCTGCTTAGCAGGTCTTGTACCCTTAAAGCTGGCGGTTGATGCTGATTACAAGCCCCTGAATGGATCACCTCGAGTCTGTACTGGCTGAGGTACCAGGCCCTTCTCGCTCTTGTCTCAGAGGCGGTACTCTATTGGAAGTCTCAGTTCTTCTGAACAACTCTCCCCTGACTCTCTGCTAAAACCTGATGTACTATAGCTCGATTCTCGTCTCATCAAGGGTAGGGGGAGTCGATTCTGGTGGGTTGGAGGATTCTCCCCATGCATTACACCCTTACCCTTCCTCCTGTTACTACGCCTCATCTACAAAACACAATTCAAAAGAACACTTAAAGTAAGAAAAGAATTAAATCACACAGTCGGCTATCGGACATCGTAGCGAGAAGAATGGCACACTGTCAAATCCCAAAATCTCGGCTCTGATACCAAAAATGTAATAGCACATACTACTCAAAAGATTATAATGAAATACATAAAAATAAAATAAAGAATTGGGCCCAAAATTTTTTTATTAAACATATATACATATTCTTTTCAAACATATACTTTTACACAAAATGTATGACATATACAAAAGTCACAAAAACATAAGGGACAGTGTAGCCACATCCTTCTCGAACGCCGACATCATCCGACAGTGTCCTCACCTAGGTCCTGCAAAAAATAGGAAAACAAACGAGGTGAGCACTAAACAATGCTCAGTAAGTAAATCCTCTACTATGCTAGCCCCGTAACTCTCTCTCTGAGTCTTCCTTACAACTCCCCGTTAAATCTCTTTGGGTAGCTTCTCTTTCCTTTCTCTTCCTCTTAGAAAATCTTTTCTCATAACTCTTTCATAAATCACGACCCCATCACCGGGGCACGGGGGGACCACTCCCGCCCTACGTGACCTCTATTCACTCTAGCCGATCGGACCGGTTATGCATGGATTCGGAACACCTTGGCCATGTGAGTATATAATCTCTCTCTCTCAGGTTCTGGTACTCGGGTAAGCCCTCATCCGCATGCACTCTCATGGGCTACACCACTTCTCTATCTGATACTCATGCCGCGCTCTCAATGCGGCGTACATGGGAATACTCTACCCATTACTCACGGGTTCCCCATCGCACAACCTACTCTATTCTCTTAACTCTTAAAGAACTTATAATACATTCTATACTAAATCTCAAGCTACCTCAAGTGTATAAACAAAGGTGTAGAGCTATCTCATGCTCCCTAATGCACTAATGGAATGCCAACTACAAGATTTCCTCAAAACAGTCATTCTGCACAGTCACACTAAATGGCCAAACTTGCTATACACTCGGATTACTACGATTCTGGTCTCGTTTCAAAGCTTAGAAACAGGGCTAATCTTCTTGTTTGGTCTCAGCCCAGTTCGAACCGTAAAATACTCAAAAATTACTTAGAAAGTTACGGCAGTGAGCAGGGCAGATTTCACTTAGATTTCCTCAAACATCTCATGTGCATATAAAACCCTACGAAAATACTACTAAACTTCTTTTTCTAGCCATCCAAAATGGGGAAAAACTCCCTCAAATAATATAATCCCTGTCAAGAAAAGCACTCCAAAAAGCTTCACAAACAACTCTCTCAACTCATCTCAAATTCCAATCTCAATACACATTAAAACACTTCTCATACTGGAATCAATCCAACAACTACAAAATAACTACTCATCTCAACTCAATTTTCTCATTAATCATACTAAATACTGATCATGCATACATCTTACACAAAAAGCTTGTTTAAAACTCAAGTTGGTTGGATTTACTTACCTTGTGCAAAAATGGCTTCTTTAGCACTTTTCCTTCCTTTTGTGGACTTGTCTTTCTCTACAATCAAAACAACCAAGGACAGCAACAACACAATAAGACTTCACTATAAATACGAAGAAAACTCAAATCTAAAGCATGAATTCTTACCTTAGAACGTTTAGATGAAACTCTACTCAAAACCCTCTTTAAATCCCTTAGAACTCTTGAAAAAATTGGGTGGAGAAATTGAGAGAATATGGGCAAATGGAAGAGGCGGTGGAATGAAATGAATAAAGGCTTTCTCTACACTTTACTCTTTTAGTTCATATTATAAGCTTCATTTCCCATTTTGCCCTTGTCCTTCCTTGGAAATTCCATCCATATCCTTTGATTCTTACAACTACACCCCCATTCAAACACAATCTCTACAAATTTCCTTTCATTTACTCCCAATTTTTCCTACTAATTAGGGGTAGAATGGTCATTGTGTCCCAAAAGAAGAATTCTCTAGAAAACTCAAGAATTTTTGTCCTAGGTTCGTCGCCGCGGCGAAGCATTTTTCGTCGCCTCGGCAAAATAGGGCAGAACCTACCCGTAGTGTAACTTCTCCTCCTCGCCGCGGCGAAGCTTCTTCTTCGCCCCGGCGAAGATTGGATTTCCAACTTCACCAAAACTCAACCCATTTTCAAGGCAACAATTCAACCAACTCAACATACAAACTCAATTTAAGTTGAAACAATAAACTTTTAACTAATACAACAAATCTTAAATACGTACCTCAAGTGGGATATTACAAAGGGATTAGCTGATTGGGGTCGTGTTTGCATGCTAGGTTTGCTACGTCAGTAATGGTGGGTGCCAAGCCATCCGTTATGGATGACTGGAGTTGGGAAGACTATGGATCTGAGGCTGAGGATCTGGGGTCTGGGGTCATGAGTGGTTGCATGGAGTTTACCAGGACGCAGAAGCGGTTATCCAGTATTTGATTAAATGGGAAGTCAAGAGAATAGAATTGAGTTACCTTTTCCCGTAGGCTTTGATTCTCGGCTCGAATGTTGTTATTTTCAGCTTCCAGTGTTGTGATCTTGTCAGCCTGTTGTTGCATTAGTGCCGAGAGAGCCTCAACCTTAGTTGCGAGGTCTGTTGAGGTAGTGTTTGTGATTTCAGCCATGACCTGATTCTTCGTAGAGCAGGAGTTTGAACGAGAGTTGATTGCCACTGGCCCCACGGTGGGCGCCAAACTGTAGATGCAAAAAATCTACGGTTACAGAAATAGGGTCTAATCCCGTGAGGTTGAGGCCACTGACAATCCGCTGGACCTACATACATGAAGAGACGAGCGTGAAGTTTACGGGAAACATCGGGGTGGTATTTCCCTTAGGCATTCCGACTCTCAAGTCAGCAATGTTGAAAGAGATTATTTAATAAGAATTAAGGGAAATAAGATTACCAGGAGTTTTGTCGGAGACCAGGACTACGGTGAAGGCGTTAGGTTTCGGGAGCAAGTAGGTTATTTCAGTGGAGATGGAATGCTTAAAGAGAGGAGTGACCCCTATTTATATAGCAGATGTAGGATCTTTGTATCCTAGTAAGACTTTGAATCAATAGTGGTAGAGGTTTAGTGAATAGGAAAATATCCTGATTTACTTGGCTTTGTAGGATTAAGAGTCCTAATTCACATAAGATATGAGATCTTGGGCGAATTAGGATAGAATCCAAATAGGAAGAGTCATAATCATCTTGGACCAACAGGTCTGGCCCTAGGTGGGTTAATGGTGATGCCCAATCTGGAGAGGGGTTGAGCTTAGGCCGTGTGCTCGGCCCATGACATGAATTCTAACGTAGGCCCAACCGAAATTGGACCCCGACCTTGGGCCTTCATGGTAGAAAATACCTGCTTGGGCCTGATAAGGCCCAAGACAATTTTTGGCCCATACATCCAATATTGTTTATGTGTGATTTTTTTTTAGTAATATGATGATTCTATAAGATATTGTTACGGTGGATATATTGATTAATTATTGAGTATATTAGAAGTGCTATTGTTTATTTTGGCTGATTTGCGAGGAATTTGATGTTTCAACGAGTTTGCATATTTGTTACCCTATTAGCGTGAAGTTTATGCAAAATGGGTGATACTTTGATAATGATATATGCGAATTGACAATAGCAAAAATGCACTTGACATGAAATTCACACTAAGTGTGTTTGGGTTTACACAAATCGACATTAGCAAAAATGCAGATAGCGTGATTTTTACACTAATTGAATTAACAAAGCATGAAGTGAAATTTGTCTAAGATCAGTTAGAGCAAATAACACACGAAATTACAGTTACTTAAATATATGCTAAATGCATTTTAATGCCATTTTCACTTACTAATTGAACTTATGGTCGTGTGAATTTATAGAGACAAATAGGAAATTATTGGAAATAAGAAGAGGAAGAAAAGGAGAACGTAATACTCTATAAGTACCCGTTTAATACACATTACAGTGATGTGTTGATTGTTCGTAGCCACAAATATGCAATGAGGTTACTATAGAACAAGCTTTAGCCCACTAGGGTGAGAATTATTCCAAGAAACTTGTTTCGAACAATTCTAGGACTTCAATACCTCTAGACTCAACATGGTGCTTACCCAATTTTTTCTACCAAGACAGATAACTAGTCAGGGGCTAAAGTAGAAGAGATGTGGTTCCATGTCAACGATGTGAATATTAGGCTCAACTGGTATGAGTTTGGATTTTGCTTCAATTTAACCACCAGGAAGACTCTCGTAATATCTACCTAGGTTTGCGACTGAGAGGATACATGTCCAGTACTTCATTAAACACAAAACAATCTAGTATCAGCATTTGACAAGTCTTTTTTTTGAATAATGACTTGACAAACCGAGAGGATGAGAACACAGTGACGATAACACATTATATTGTCTGCATTCAAGTTTAACGGGTACAGATAATACGAAGGTTATAAAAGAAAGGTAATGCAACTGGATGATTACTTTTCACTATTCAATCGCTATTCATAGGGGATTTCTGTGTGGCAAGTTACTTACAAAGCATTGAGAAAAGCTTTGGGTAACCATTGCCGCTCCTTTAACTTTGAAATTTTTTCAATAAGTAATACTTAAAATATCCATTTTATGAGCAAATATTTCCAGAGTTATTAAAAAAGCTTATTATTTATTGGTGATGTTCTCTTTTTTACAACAAAAATTTCAAAATTTAATATTTTTTTTATTACCTTTTCTTAAGTCTCAATCCATTTGTCTGAGTACAAATAAGCGTACAAATCTCTTAAGTTTCTTAATTAAATTTTATTTAAGAATTCCTAGAATATTGTCTATTATGTATTATGTTATTATTTCTAGAAGTATATATGTCTTTGAGGTAGATTATTTAGTATAAACAAAAACTAGAATTTAATATATAATAACAATAATAATTAGTATTATTATTATTATTATTATTTAATAGCATTTATTCCGAAAATAATCATAATAATGGTCTCAAATACCAAAAAGGATATAGGAAAATTAACCAAAAACAAAGGGGTTAAAAATTAAATCTTTCCAAACCCTAAGCCTAATCAACCAACAAATATTAATTTTTCTAAAATGCCCTTATGTATAACCCAAACTTTCTCTCAGTTTCTTTCTTTCTCTCCTTTGATTTTCTCTTTCTATCAAAGCTTTTCAAATTCGAATTTTGAGCCTTTTCAAATTCTTGACAAATCGAAGTATTATTTTCAACATTAATCAGTTGCTTCTCTAAGATTAAAATTGAATAAAGTCAAAAAATTTTATTGAAAGAGTTGGAAATGTTGCAAATAGAGACCATAAACGAAAATCCAAAGCAGTACATAATCCAAAACAGCAGATAAATCACAAGCAATATAAACAGATAATAAGCTGAATATAAAAGGCACACGGATTTATAGTGGTTTAGTAATCACACAGAGTACCTACATCCAGTCTTCAGGGCAATAAGAAGAATTTACTATGAGAATAGAGAACCTTACAGTGATTTACGCTGACCCTTTACACAGAGCAAAACCCAGATGAAAAACCCCTCTGTAAAACCTAGATCTCCTAACCTCTCATACACCACGCACAATAACCAAACATTAGTGACAGATTTATACACAAGTGAAAGCAAAAAGAAAAATCCAACTAAGACCTACTAACATCGTTTGATTCCATCAACGCTTTTCAGATTTCCAGCACATCCAGAGATTCGTAACAAACTTTCTCTCTCTGTAACCAAGAGAGAAAGCTCGAGAAAACAGAATGAACAAAACCTAATTTGCATTAGGTTTATTGAAGAATGGATTTGACAAAATTGCCCCTTTAGTCTTTAACAAATAACTTTGACCACCCAAGTTATAATTTGACTTCCACATGGGCATAGGTCAATTGCCACATCACAACAAATCTCCACCTTGGCATTTGATCATTGCCTTTCCTTACTGCCCTAGAACTTCTTATAATTTTCTTCAATGTGCAGAAGGCTCTTAAAGAGCCTTAACTTGTCCAAAATAATAGACTTAGTGAATATGTTTGCTGGGTTTTTTTTTCCAGGAATCTTCTCCACCTTAATGACTTTGTCTTTAATCAAATTTCTGATAAAGTGCAACCTGACATCAATGTATTTTGATCTCTCATGAAAAACTTGATTTTTGCACAGAAAAATTGCACTTTGGCTGTCACTCTTGATTGGAACCTGCTGCTGGTTCAATCCCATTTCATCAAGCATTCCCCTGAGCCACATTGCCTCTTTGACTGCCTCTGTAATTGCAACATATTCTGCTTCCGTGGTTGACAGAGTAACAATTGCCTGCAAGTTAGCCTTCCAACAAACTAGATTATCCCAGATAGAAAAACAGAAACCAGTCATGGATTTTCTATTGTCTACATTTCTAGCATAATCAGTATCCACATATCCTACAATGAGATTCACCTGATTTTGCCCCCCCGTTGTAAATAATACCAGTGGCCAGTGTACCCCTTACATATCTAAGCACCCATTTTACAGCTTCCCAATGATTTTTCCCAGGATTACTCATAAACCTACTTACAGAACTGATTGCAAAGGCCAAATTTGGTCTGGTACAAACCATCAAATACATCAAGCTCCCTATTACATTTGCATACGGAATGCAAGCCATTTCCTTCTTTTCTTCTTCTGTTTCTGGGCACTATACTGTATTGAGTTTAAAATGTTGTCCTAAAGGTGTTTTAATAGGTTTAGAATTACTCATGTTAAACTTCCTTATGATTTTTCCAGCATATTCTTTCTGTGACAACACCAGTTTTCCATTTTTTCTATCCCTTTCAATATTCATTCATAGGATCTTCTTAGCTTGCCCTAAATCTTTCATTTCAAATTGTCTACTCATCTCTCCTTTGAATTTAGCAATTTCAGAAAGATCTTTACAAGCTAAAAGCACATCATCCACATACAAAGCCAAATAGATGTAGCATTCACCATACAAACACTTGAAATAAAAACAACCATCAAAGCTACTTCGAATAAAACCAAGATTCACCATAAAACAATCAAATTTCCTATACCACTGCCTAGGTGACTGCTTTAATCCATACAAGGATTTTTTTTCAACAAACAGACTTGGTTTTTAGACCCCTTTTCAAAAAACTCAGGCTGCTCCATCAAAATTCTTTCTTCTAAATCACCATTTAAGAAGGCTGTTTTGATGTCTAATTGCTCTAATTCTAAATCAAACTGAGCTACCAAGGATAAGAGAATTCTGATAGTGGTGTGTCTCACAACTGGTGAGAAAATTTCATTATAGTCTACTCCTTCAACCTGTGTGAAACCTTTGGCTACCAACCTTGCTTTAAACCTGGGTGTCCTTCTACCCCTGGTATACCCTCTTTCCTTTTGAAAACCCATTTGCACTTAACCACCCTATTGCCTTCAGGTTTGTTAACTTAAATCCAGGTCTGATTCTTGATTAGAGAATCATACTCTTCCTGCATGGCCAGTTTCCACTGCCTAGAATCTTTACTATTCATGGCTTCCTTAACAGTTCTAGGTTCCTCATCAATCTTTTCAGCAACTTGAAGAGCAAAGGCTACCATATCAGCATGTGAGTACCTCCTAGGTAGTTCAATTTCCCTTCTTTCTCTATCTCTAGCTAGTTAATAATTTTGTAAATCATTTCCATCACCATCATTATTATCATTATCATCTAAGCTAGGTTCATCCACCTGGGTTTGAGAAACTAAAATAGGATCTGAAGCAGGATTGTTCAGGTTTGGAACTTCTCCACCTAGATCCAGATTAAACACATCTGTCCTATCTACATTGTCACTTTCTTTCTGACTCAATCCACCCAGCTCATCCTCATTAAACCTCACATCTCTGCTAATAATGCACCTTTTCCCTCCAATATCCAAACATTTGTAACCTTTAATACCATCAGGATACCTTAAGAAAATGCATCTAATAGCCCTTGGTTGTAACTTATCAGTTTTCTCATGAACAAACACAGTGCAGCCAAAAACCCTAAGGTTACCTAGACCATTTCTCCATGGGTTTTTTTGAAACTAATAGCTGAGGAAGGTATTTTGTTTATTAGATAAACAACTGTGTGGGCAGCCTCTGCCCAAAACCTGGTGGGTAACATAGAACAGGATAATAGGCTTCTAACCTTTTCTAGGATGGTCCTATTCATCCTTCCTGCTAAACCATTCTGCTGGGGTGTGTGTCTTACTGTTCTATGCCTCAAAATTCCACTTTCCCTACATAGACTATCAAACTCTTCATTGATAAATTCTAACCCATTATTGGTTCTAAGTTTCCTAATTTTCTTCCTAGATTGCTTTTCTATCAGGACCTTCCAATATTTGAATTTCCTAAAGGCCTCTCCTTTAGTTTTCAAGAAATAGATCCAGACCCTCCTAGAGTAATCATTTATGATGCTAATGAAATACCTATAACCTCCCAAAGATGGATATTTAGTTGGCCCTCACACATCTGAATGGATATAATCTAAAATAGCCTTAGAATAATGGTTTCACACACTAAACGTAATTTTGTTCATCTTCCCATAAATGCAGTGATCATAGAAATCCAGCTTCTTTACTTTATCTCCTCCTAGAACCTTTTGCTTACTCAGATCAACTAATCCTTTTTCACTAACATGCCCTAACCTCCTATGCCATAAAGTGGTCCTATTGGACTTCTGAGATAAAGATACAGTTGCTGTTCCAGTGATGGTTGAACCATTTAGAATATACAACCCATTCTTCATCTCACCCTTCATTATAACTAAGTATCCTTTAGTTACTTTAAGGACTCCACCTTGAGCCTTATAACTATAGCCAATTGTGTCTAGGCTTCTTAGAGAAACTAAATTTCTTTTTAGTTCTGGTATGTATTTAACATATGTGAGCCATTTTGAACTTCCATCATGCAAATTCAGCCTTACATCTCCTATTCCTAAGACTCTACAAACTGCATTATTACCCATCAACACATTTCTAGACTCTAGTTTCTTAAAGTTTGACAGAAAACTCCTATTTGGAGTCATGTGAAAAGAACAGGCAGAATCAAGTACCCATTCAGCATCAGTTTCATTTTTAGAAGCTACTAACACATCATAACTCTCATAACCATCAGAAACTATATCTACACTCCCACTAACATCCTTTTCCCCTAATTTTTTCTTCCTATTAGGACAGTCCCTCTTAAAATGACCTTCCTTATGAAAGTGGAAACATTTTCTAATGAATTTGGACTTAGATTTTGATCTACCCCTGAAACTCCCTTTCTTGTGGCCTTTCTTTTCAGATCTTCCTCTCACATATAACCCCTCACCATCTAGTTTACCTTCCTTTTTAAATTCAGCATCCTTAGCAATAATTGATACCACTACTTCATCTAGTTTAAGGGTTTGTCTGCCATACTTAAGGGTGTCCACAAAATTTGAAAATATTTTGGAAAGAGAGTTAATAAGAATCACTGCTTGATCTTCATCCTCAACTTAACACTAAGCCCTTCTAAATCCTGTACTAGTTTCATAAAGTCATTCATATTTTCTCCTAATATGTTGTTTTCATCCATTTTAAAACTGAACAGTTTCTGTTTTAAAACTAACCTATTAGGAGAAGACTTTGACAGGTATAAAGAGTCTAATTTTTCCCAAATTTTCGCTAGTGTGGTCATTTTCTTAACTTCTCTTAAGACCTTATCCCCCAGACCTAGGATTAAGGTACTGTAGGCTTTATTTAACAGGTCTTTCTTCTTCTTCTCAGATAGGGAGTCTGGTAAACTATCCTCACCCTCTAAAGTATCAGACAGTCCATCCTTAACTAAGATAGCCCTCATCTTCATCTTCCATAATCCGTAATCATTATCCCCTGTGAATTTTTCCACCTCAAACTTAGACATTTCTAGGTTCTTAACCTTCACAAATGCCAAGAGTACAAAAGCCCCAATTTACCAGAGACTAGTAGAAACCCTAAAAATTTGCAGTTGTGAAAAAATCAGATCTAAGCCTAGATTACTTTAGATTAAAAAGGATCTATGATGAGAATGCAAAATGTCATATTTACCCTACCTTAATGTCTAGTCTTTTATACTTATTTTTTGCCTAAATGTACTCATTATTATTCTATTTTGATTTAGGAGGCAAATGGAGGCGTTAAATGCAAAACGGAACTAATTAGATGAATTCGGACAGTTTCGACATTGCTTTGTAATATGGGCATAACTCTCTCATCTGAGCTCCGATTGAGATGATTCAAAATGCTGTGGAACTCTAAGAAAGAGATATACAACTTTAATTTTTTGAGTTTGGAGAGATAATCGCTGCATCAAGGTTGTAATCGGGCTTGAAGTTGACGCAACTGCATTGCTGACGTACTGGAACATTCCGCCTTGTCATGCAATTCAAATAGGCAGATTTTTATAGGAAGTTATAAAGACCTGTTGCACGCAAATTACAGCTAGAAAACACCATTTTCCTATTTTATTTTAGGACTTTATTATTTTATTTTCAGTTAATCAGATTAGGATAAATGTTACTTTAGGATATTGGAATATTTTGAGGAGATTGAGTAGAATTAGAATTCGAATTAGATATTTTTAAAGGGAGATCAGATTGAGATATATCATACACGCCTCTCTTTCTAATTTTTGGAATTCATTTTCTTTTGAGTTTTTCATAGCCATAAGCGGCTAAACTTTTATAACTTGGTCGAAGGAAGCGGAGACCTCGGAATCAATAAAACTGTGAGATCTATCTGTTTTTAGTGTTCAATTTATGTTTTGAGTATTGGATGTTCTTCTATGCATATTGTCATGATTGTTGCGTTTAATTACTAGGAGGCCTACTAGTTTATTATTTGTTGCAATCTACTGCTAAGTTAGATATCAAATCCGTAATTGTTTGATCTTTTTAACTTGTGAAGCAATTAGGGTTTAAGAATTTGCTGCGTCAGGAATTATTAAGTCTTAAGAAGAACATTCAACTAAATTAAATACAACCGCTTGAGTTTGTGTTGTTTAGCTTCATCGATCTCTCTAGTTCTTAAGGCTGCCACTATATTAAATCTTTAGCACTTGTCTAGGGTTGTTTAGTGGTAAGATTAATTAGATCGCATGTTTCCTAATTAACTACAACTAAGGAGAGATAGGAAAATAGTTCCAACAATGAATACTCAGAATAAGAATTGATTTATTTTTGCATCAGTGATCAGTTATAAGATTCCGATGGTGGATGTTGACTTAGACCAAGTTTCGTTATTTTGATTGATTTATGTAATTTAGGTTGAATTTCTTTTCCTGAAATTGTTTCTGTTTTTACTCAAATCCCCCCCCCCCCCCCCCCCCCCCCCCCCCCCCACCATACTGGTTCACGTAACATAAAACTCGGCTAGACACTCTCCGTGGGAACGATCCCTACTCACACTACTATGTGTATTTTTAGGGTTTTAATTCTGGGTGCCTATGACAACACACCAATCTCTCAACCTAGAATAAACCCTAGGTGCTAGAATGAAAACCTAGCTCTGATACCACTTGTTGCAAACAGAGACCATAAATGAAAATCCAAAGCAGTACATAATCCAAAACAGCAGATAAATCACAAGCAATATAAACAAATAATAAGCTGAATATAAAAGGTACACAGATTTATAGTGGTTCGGTAATCACACAGATTACCTACATCCACTCTTCAGGGCAATAAGAAGAATTTACTATGAGAATAGAGAACCTTACAAAGATTTACGCTCACCCTTTACACAGAACAAAACCCAGATGAAAAACCCCTCTGTAAAACCCAGATCTCCTCACCTCTCATACATCACGCACAATAACCAAACATTAGTGACAAATTTATACACAAGTGAAAGCAAAAAGAAAAATCCAGCTAAGACCTACCACCACCGTTTGATTCCATCAACGCTCTTCAGATTTCTAGCACATCCAAAGATTTGTAACAAACTTTCTCTCTCTGTAACCAAGAGAGAAAGCTCGAGAAAACAGAATGAACAAAACCTAATTTGCATTAGGTTTATTGAAGAATGGATTTGACAGAATTGTCCCTTTAGTCTTTAACAAATAACTTTGACCATCCAAATTATAATTTGACTTCCACGTGGGCATAGGTCAATTGTTACATCACAACAGGAAATTTGGTTTGCAAAGCATGAGTATGTTAAAGTTGAATTGAAGTTTGCATTTTGGAGTTAATATATTAGTTTATATAGTTTTTTTTTTTTTGATAAAATATATGATTATATGAGGTTATTATATATATGTATATATATTTTGGTGAAAAGGGGTGTCCGAGTCAGTTTATGAGTACTTCAACTAATCCCCCGGAGCCCTGAAGTTAATAGCAGGGTAAATCCCCTGAGTGACCATCCCTATTATCAACTTAGGTGGATTGAACTCAAGATCTTTTAGGTAATACAACCAAGAATCCTAGTTGACAATTGAGCCACTAGGCTAAGGTTATTATATGTTGTTAACTTGTTATTGTGTTAAGGACAATAATAATAATAATGATAATAATAATAATAATAATAGGGAATTTTGTAAATTTCATTGAAGAAGATGAACTAGAGAAGTAGAGATTCGCCTATGTGAACTTGGGTTTGTAATACAGGGATACGATTTCAGAAGTTGTGATAGAAAAGAAAATTACAAAAGGGTATTTATGTCAAAAGGTGTATATATTGGTTAATATAATTTAGGGTTAAAAGATAGGATTAATTTGTTAACACCACTAAAGCTTGGTTAACATTATTAATATGCCTTTAATACATTACAAGTTATTCTTTTATATGTGTTTTTATACGAGATATTATAGATTAACCAAATTTTAGGGGTGTTAAAAAAATTAACCATATCTTTAAATCCTAAATTATAAACTATATTAAAGTGAAACTTATGTTTATAAATGAGTATTAACATCTTAATTTTTGTTAATTATTTTTCTTAAATATAATAATTTTGTGTTATTTTAAGTTGCCCCGCCTACATCAAACTCCTGACTAAGTCCATACTTTTACAGTTTTACTGATTACTTATTATCATTAATTATGTTGATTTTTTTTTTATCCTATCTTAATTTACCATTAGAAAAAAAAAATTAAGAAAAAAAAATAATAAAAGAAAGAAAGAAAGAAATCTAAGACAGGAATAAACCGCATGAAGCAACTCCGAAAAACCAGAGAGAGCCGTAACTGTCAAACGGTCAGTCTTTTAACTCTTAAAACCACGTCGACAAAGTTGAATTGAAATAAAAAAGAAAACGCAAAACCCTAAACCCTAAACACTACTAATTAATAAAAAACTAGAAGCTGCACCTGGTTCTAGAGTCTTCCCTTTCTCTTTAAAACCAAATCACCTCCACTCCCGTTACCGCACTCCTGCAGTCCTGCACACACACACTCTCTCTCTCTCTCTCTCACATACACACACACACACACACAACATCTCTTCAATCTCCAGACGTCTCACTATGTATCGCTTCGCTTCAAGCCTCGCCTCCAAAGCCAGGTACATCATTCTTCTATCACTTTCCCTTTGTTTCCAGAGAAAATGCAGGGAACTTACTCTACTTCACTTTATAGTCTTTGAGTTTATTCTTTGTTTAAAGATCTAATACGACGCTTTGAGCTAAAGGAATGAGATCAAAACGACATTTGAATTTCTTTATAGTTCTGACTTTTTTTTTTTCTTCTTTACTTTTTTTTTTCTTCTTTTTGGTTTTCAGGATCGCTAGGAACAATACCCAGCAGGTGATTGTTGATTATAGCTTTTCTATTTTTATATTTTCTTTGATACGAGGACTTTGTTATTGATACATAAGACGTTTTGTTGTGTTACTAGATTGGGAGTAGATTGAGTTGGAACAGGAACTATGCAGCAAAAGATATTAGATTTGGAGTGGAGGCTCGAGCTTTGATGCTTAAGGGTGTTGAAGAGCTCGCAGATGCTGTCAAAGTCACCATGGGACCTAAGGTTCTTCTTTAACCAAACCTTGCTAAGTTTCTTGGTTTCTTTTTCTTAGTTTTATCTCTTCTTAATTTAAAAGTGATGGCCTTGATCACGGATGACAATTGCAATCTTCAGAAGTTGAGAAGTGCACTCCGAATTTATTTAGCTTAGTTTATTGTGCTTGAATTAGATTAGAATTAATGAAGAATTTGTCTTTGGCTTTACTCTTTTGTTTAGAATGGTCACTACTCATTATATTTGAGTTTCTAATCATTATTATTTTTGTTAAGTAATATGTGTACTTTTTGTTTCGATTAAATTTTAATGTTGAGAAGGGTCTGAATTTCTAGGATTAATAGAGAACTTACTAATTGGGAATGTAGAATCCATGGAAGAAGTTTGTATTAAAAAAAAAAAAAAATGATCTTGTAGTCTTTTGGGGTATAAGCATAAAAGAAATTAAATCAAAGATGCCATGTGTTTGTTGCTCTCCATATCTTGCTTCCTTCTTGGTCTTCGTTCTTCTTTGATTAATTTTTCTGTCTATTAAGCGATATGATAATTAGAATTGACAATGTATTTCTGTTCAAAGGGCCGTAATGTGGTCATTGAACAAAGCTGGGGTGCTCCCAAGGTGACCAAAGATGGTGTTACTGTTGCAAAGAGCATTGAGTTCAAGGATAAAATTAAGAATATTGGTGCTAGCCTTGTGAAACAGGTTGCAAATGCCACCAATGATGTTGCTGGTGATGGTGAGATTTCAGCCCTTTAATCTTTACCTGTGGGTTCTTTGATTATGGAGGTGCTATCTGTTAAAGTATAAATGCTGAAAATGGTTTTTTTGGGAGAAATCGATATCCCATATTCTGTTTTAATTTTGCTTTTCTTAAATACCATATTATATTGAACAGTGTAAGATTTTCAATGTGATTGCAGGGACCACTTGTGCAACTGTTCTTACCCGAGCAATATTTACTGAAGGTTGCAAATCAGTTGCTGCGGGTATGAATGCAATGGACCTAAGACGTGGTATCACCATGGCAGTTGATTCTGTGGTGACAAACTTGAAGAGTAGAGCAAGAATGATCAGCACATCAGAGGAAATAGCACAGGTTTGCTTATTGGGATTCATTCCCTATAGCAGCTTGATTATGTTGGTGCTAGCAATGCTTGGATATCTAATCTGAGGTTCTTTATATGAATTTACTTTGATAGGTGGGGACAATATCAGCAAATGGAGAGAGAGAAATTGGCGAATTAATAGCAAAAGCTATGGAAAAGGTTGGCAAAGAGGGAGTAATCACAATTCAAGTAAGTCTTACAGAATTACCTCTGTTTTCTTATCCTTGCATTTGGGGTTTTTTTTATGTTTGTTTGTTTGTTTTATTTTTTTTTATTTTTTTTTTAATTCATGGGTCTTATTCTATGTACGATATATTGCAGGATGGGAAGACATTATATAATGAGTTGGAAGTTGTTGAGGGGATGAAGCTGGACAGAGGCTACATATCCCCTTATTTCATCACCAATCAGAAAAACCAAAAATGTGTAAGCCTTTTCTCATGACTCAATTGGTTTAGCATAAAGTGCTGAAAATCTGTGTCATTTTGCTAAACGTTGACTTCACTTTAGAGCTGATGGTGCTTTTGTCTTTTAATGCAGGAATTAGAAGATCCTCTTATTCTGATCCACGAGAAGAAAATCTCAAATTTAAATGCTGTTGTGAAAGTATTGGAGCTGGCATTGAAGGTAAGCACTTTAGAGTTAGTCAATTTTTCTGTGGTTATTTGCTTGAAACTAGAGTTTGAGTAATTTTTACTGTTGGGTGTCTAAATTGGATACTTCTCTCTTATCTTGTTCAGCGACAAAGGCCCTTACTAATTGTGGCTGAAGATGTGGAAAGTGATGCACTAGCTACACTTATCCTAAACAAGCTTCGTGCTGGAATCAAGGTTGATTTTTATTTTTTTAATTTAACAATACTCTTCATTCCATTATATTGAGTTTCCTTTTGATCAGGGATTTTAAATTTATTTCATGATCTAATGGGGATTATGCGTTTTGTAGGTCTGTGCCATTAAGGCCCCTGGTTTTGGAGAGAACAGGAAGGCCAATATGCAGGATCTAGCCACTCTCACTGGTGGTGAAGTAAGTGCACCCTCCTGTTCATGGTTTAAGTTTTTTTCAGGTTACGGTGCTGTATGATATGACCTTTAAAATGATATACTTTGTTGGGCATTGCAGCTCATAACCGAGGAGCTTGGTATGGATCTTGAAAAGGTGAATCTAGATATGCTTGGCTCTTGCAAAAAGGTAAGATCAATTATCATTGATGAGCAGCTCATTAGCATTTTAGCTTTTTTATCACGTTTTACTATGAGCATGAGAGTTTTCCTTGATGTGGTTGTAGTTTTCCTTTCTCCCTTTTTTAATCTTAGGTAAAGATTTCTGTCCTTTTTAATTTTGAGACTAGGACTAGTGTAATAGCTTTAACATGTTCTTAAATCTGTGGTAGATTTTGTCTTCAATATGTAATTTTTATGTTGTAGGTTACAATATCGAAAGATGACACTGTTGTTCTTGATGGGGCTGGTGATAAGAAGGCCATTGAGGAAAGATGTGAACAGGTATGTTTTTCTTCATTCTGGAATCTGTCAATTCATCCTTTGCTGAAAGATTGATAATTTATTAGGTGCACTTGGTTAATTTAGAAATAAACAATGAGAATAACCTTTACTAAACTTTCAAAATTATAACTTGATTTATGTGCCTGCTTAATTTCTTCACTTTCTGTTATGTTAACAGATTCGGTCAGCAATTGAATTGAGCTCTTCTGATTATGACAAGGAGAAATTGCAAGAGAGATTGGCAAAGCTTTCTGGTGGTGTTGCCGTATTGAAGGTCTGCTACTTTCTTATATCCCATTGCATACATTTGTATCCTCTTGACTCAACACTGCAACAGCTCAACAACCTGGCTTAACTGTATAGTTCTTCCAGTATATGGTTGTACAGATTTCTGAGTACTTCGCTTTTCTTTTGTAGATCGGAGGAGCTAGTGAAGCTGAAGTTGGTGAGAAGAAAGATAGAGTTACTGATGCCTTAAATGCTACAAAGGCAGCTGTAGAAGAGGGAATTGTACCAGGTACTTAAATTTCCTCGTTCTTGTTTTATTCTTCTGAATTTGTTGGAAGCTTATGTGGACAAATCTTAACTTTTGTACTTTTGTCTGAATCACTTCCAGGTGGTGGTGTGGCTCTTCTTTATGCAGCAAAAGAGTTGGACAAATTGCCCACTGCCAACTTTGACCAGAAAATTGGTGTGCAGATTATTCAAAATGCTCTGAAGGTTTGTATCTGCCTTTTTATGTATAGAAGCTTTCACCTTGAATTGATATGCAGAGATGAGACATCATTGTTCCAGGACCTTAATTTTAGTTAATGAACCTTTTTATTTTCATTTTTCTTGAATATTATATATTACTTTTTTGGTTCCAAAGGTGCTCTGTGACAAGAATGTGTATTGCGGTGTTGTGAACTGAGCAATTGATCAATTCATTTTCAATTGCAGACGCCAGTGCATACAATTGCTTCTAATGCAGGAGTTGAGGGTGCTGTTGTTGTTGGCAAGCTATTAGAGCAGGACAATACTGATCTTGGGTACGATGCTGCAAAAGGTGAATATGTTGATATGGTGAAAGCCGGAGTTGTTGACCCATTGAAAGTGATCAGAACTGCTTTGGTCGATGCTGCAAGGTAAGCCGAAAAGCTCTTATCTGGGTTTTGATTTATGGGTTCTCTCCTGTCAATCATCATTGTATTTGTTAGTAATAATGCTTTAACAAAGAAGCCATTTGTTGGTTGTTGGCGCAGCGTGTCATCTTTGATGACAACAACTGAAGCTGTTGTAGTTGAACTTCCAAAGGATGAGAAGGAAGCTCCGGCAATGGGCGGCGGCATGGGTGGCATGGATTATTGAAAGTCCCCCAAATGTAACAGAGTGATCTAAATTTTTGCGGCACTTAATGTGTTTCTTTTTTAATTTATAGAAACTAAATTTTAGGGTTCATGGACTGCTGAAGCTGAAAGAGAGTTCTAATTGTTTGAGTCATAAGGCTTCCTTGTAATCATAATGAGAGGTCGAACTGTAGTTAGTCGGGCAATTCTGATTGATGTTAACTTGGAAGAATTGGTTTGTATTGAAAACCGTATTTTGTTTTTCAATAAAACATTCTCTTCCTTGCATATTTGGCTATGGGAAACTCTTTATCGTCATTTATTAATTTAATTATCTTATTTTAAATATTTTGTTAATTGTAAATAATATTAGTTTGTTTGCATAATTTGAACGTATAATAATCATTGTTTTAAAACCTAGCCCTGGTTTGATTGGTGAGTTGGTCAGGATATTGTAGCAACACGTCAGTTCAACCGATTTTTGAGGAAAATTGGGTGAATCAAAATGCAGTAAACAACGACTTTTGGTTGGCATTGGGCTTGTAACATGAATCGAGGTTAGGGAGTTTTGAAGAGTAAATCACGGTGAGTTGGGAGGTGGTGTTTGATCAAGTTTTAGTCATTGGATCGTTGGAATTTGGCCAAGAAACGGCGAAACCCGAGCTTTTGATTGTCGGCGATTGGTTGGTGGAATGACTTAGGAACTTTGGGGGTTTTGTAGGGGAATAGTCGGTGAGTCTAAGGGTGGTGATGGTTGGAGTTGTCATTCAAAACGGTTGGAATCTGGCGAAGGACAATTGATTGACGTGGTTTTTGTGGGCGGTGATCGGTGAGTGATGAGAGAGGATAAAGGGTATAGTTTTGAAGAGGAGATGGTAGGGGTTCCAATGGTGGTGACGAGAGTGATTTTGGGTGAGAAAACAAAAACGGAAAAGAAGGTCGGCATTCACGCGTGCTAACAGATGCCTGAAACATCAAAAAGCTAATGTGTATCGAAAATAATTTTTTTTTCTTTTTTTTTATGTAGACGTCATTGGTTTGACTCGTCGGTCAACTCAGAACCTGACCACTTTTCCGGGTTTAGCCTCAGGTTAGTTTTTAAAACATTGATAACAATACAATTAATGAAGAACTCATATTCACAAAGAAGATTTTTGAATCATTAAAAAAAAAAAAAAATGTTTCTAACAATCAATTTCTATTTTTTGAGTTTCAACTTGGTAATTGAAATATATATATATATATATATATATATATATCCTCTATTTTAAATGTCCTCTATTTTAAAAAATTAAATTGAAATGTGATATCTTTTTAATTAATTTAATAAATTAGATTTTTTATTCAAATTCATTTTTTCTATTTTTATCCCTTGCGCTTAACTTCTAAAACTATCCCAGCCACGAGTTGGCTTTATAACCAAAATTTTTTAATTTTTTTTAATATGTTTCATTTAATTTTTAATTTTTATAAAATTAAAGTAACTCTTTTGTATACTATTTATTTTAAAAAAATATATATTTCATTTCTTATTTTAATAATATAATTGGTTAATTTTTTTTTTTTTTAATTTAGAGAGAATTTAATGTTTATTTAGTTAAATGTAATATAATAAAATTGTAATATTGTTTTAAAATTAAAATATATAATTTTTATTAAAATTAGAAAAGACTCTAATATTACATAAAAGCAAAAATTCCACATTAAATAAATAGTATTTTTCCTTTATTTATTAATTTTATTTAGTTATAAAGTATTGGGCTTTTATTATTCATTTAGTTGGGAAAAATAGAATAAAACATTATAATTGTATTCAGTAATGAATAAATTATTAATAGTTATGTCTTATTACAAATTAATTATAATAAGTAATTGAAATAAAAAGTATTTTTATTTAATTATAATATTGTGTTTTTTAATTGATCTAGTTGGGAAAGAATAAAATAAATATTATAATTTTATTTAGTAATAAATATATTAATAATTATGTCTTATTACAAATTAATTATAGTATTTATTACGCCAATGTGACTTGATAAAGACTTGAAAATACATATTTTGTTAGTGATTCAATTGGATTATTTGTGGAAAAATGTGTTTTTAATGTGAAATTTGAGTTAACTATTTCATAAATACATTTTATGAGATCATAGGTGTATTTCGAGTATTTTCAGGTTAAAAACGATATTTGAATAAAGAAGAATGATGTCGATAAAATTCGTGACGAATAGGAACAAACGGTGTAAGAATCGGAGTTGAAATGAGAAAATTATGACGCGTTGAATATGAGACTTAAAATCTAGAAATTCTTCAAGATGAGCATGCTTCGATGTTTTAATCATAACTTGAGCTATAGAAATCAGAATTTAATGATTCTTATGGCGTTGGAAAGCTTCTTCAAAGAGCTACAAAGTTTGTGTTGATAATTCCACCAAATTCTGAAGATTCCAGACTAGTGGGACAAAAAGAACGATCACCGCAGCGACTGTTTTTGTTGCCGCAACGATGGATCACGGGTATGTTTGGGTTATTGTATTTTCCTAGTTCGAATCTGAATAGTTTAAGGCATCTAATTATTTCATATTATCCTCCAAACCCTAGCACTATAAATAAGGGTCTTTATATAGTTTTTAGGGAGGTTAGAGAAGGAGAAAGAACGGCTACTATTTTGGAGATCAGAATTTTTGCAGTTTTTGTTCACCAATTTAGAGAAATTTTTATATTTTCTTTCTTGGACTCATGTTTCTTAATACAATATTTGTTTTTATTACAGCAATTATGAACTAAATTCCTTTTCTAGGGCTAAAGATGTAGCCCAATTTATGAATATGTGTTGATTTTATTGTTGTTAATTTTAATTGAGCATTAATTCTAAGTTTTATTATTGTGTGTAATGCTTTCAATTCTTAAGGGCTCGAGAGTTGAATGATTTTATGGGTTGGGTTGAGATCGAGAGATGAAACCTGATTAGTCTAAGGCAATAAAATCATAGATTGAGCGAACACTAGAGATAGGTTACCGCGATCTGTGAGACTCTAATAAATTCCATAGAATTTAATAATCTCTTAGCTTCTAAATCCACTTTAGAGATATTTTGGATTGTTGCTTAAGGATTAATTCACTAATTTTTCGAGAGAAAGTTAGTGAAATATTAGGGAGTTTGGCCTTTAGAATAAACTTAATTAGGTTAGCAATAATTGTCAATACATAAGATTAAATTAGTGTGAATTCTGTGACCTAGGTTTATTCTTATTAATCTTTTCACCAAAGTATTAACACAATTAAGCTTTTGTTTACTTTTTAGTTTGTTTTGTTTTTCATTAATTCATTCTTAAAATTTAGTTTCATCAAATAGCAATAAGATAGATTAGTTTGGTACTTGGTAGGTAGTTCTCTTGAGATTTGACACTCGTTTATTCGAGCTTTACTACTTGCGTGATTTCGTACACTTGCGAATAGTCTGCCATGACTACGTTTTCTAGATTGATCATTTGATTTTTCTTTTTTCATTAAAAAAAAATCAAATTTCTTTATTTTTATGTGACAAATTCTTTATTTTTTTTTTTATTTTTTTTGAAGTGAAAGGAGTATTAAGTTAATAAAGATAGTAAAGACCTAGAGAAGTGCTTGGAGAAGTTTGTAAATATACTAACAAAATACAAGTATTAAACTCATCCTTTTTCGATCCTTTTTTCTTGATTCTATTTGTCTTCCTGTTACCAGCATCACAAGGTTAAGTGAATGACCTCCGTGATTCTTCAACCTTAATTTCTCCGGTACTAATTTATTGAACAATTTATTTAAACTCTACTTATCTTTAATAGTGTTGTAGTTTACTTGAAATGTCTCAAATGGAAATGAACTTGCTCCCACCATTTTGAGAAATTCAACCCGTTAAACATGACAACATATGATGCTCGTGAATGTGAAGAAAGAGGAGCTGAAAGTTGAAACTGCAAAGAAATGCTGAATGATGTGGTTAATGTACAAATGTTGCAAGTGCTTAGTGGTGGAAAAATATGATGGCATAAAGTTATGGATTATTAATCCTATGATGAATTATTATGAATTGTATGCATAATGACGGTAATTTTATGCATGATACTTAATTTGATTAAACGATCATATAATATATCATTGCATAACATAAATTATTATATTTTTTAAATGTAATAATTTTTTTTGAATATATTCAAAATTGATGATGCAAGATGACATAACCGTTTTTTTGAAATGATATATATGTCATAGAAATTATTATTTTATGACAATTTTATGAAAAATCATTTGTGTCATAAAATGATTATTCTCGAAGTAATCAAACCTAATTTTCTATGCCATGCATGCATAGCATTTTTGAAATGTCTTGAAATGATGCTAATTGATTAAATAAGAAAAATTAATATTTTATTTTTGGGTGGAAAATGACAAAGTTGTTTCGTGTAATGATTCCTTAAAATTATGTAATTGTTGCATGGCCCAATTTTTTAACAAAATTACCGCCATGCATAGCATTTTTGAAATGATGCTAATTGATTAAATAAGAAAAATTAATATTTTATTTTTGGGTGGAAAATGACAGTTGTTTTGTGTAATGATTCCTTAAAATTGTGTAATTGTTACATGCCTCAAATTTTTAATAAAATTACTATATATATAGTTAGTTAGTTTATAATCATGCTTTTAAATAATTTTTTATTTTATTTGGTATGAATAAATTAATATTTGTCTATGTGATGGATGAATGTTAGATTAGAGGGTCGATCATAGATGCCATTTAGTTTTCAAAAATATTCAAATGGTTTGAAATATTCTTTTATTGAATGGAATCTAATAATTAATTTTATTTAATTATCTATTTTATCAGGCCTGCATGCCTAAGATCCAATTTATAATTGAATCGGCTGGATGGAAACCTGAAGAGCATCTGGGTGGCGTTCCAATTGAAGATATATAATTATGGTTAATAGTTTACCTTTAGGAGTGTGTTTGAATCATATAATGTTTTATTATAAGAGGATGTATATATATATATATATATATATATATATATAGAGAGAGAGAGAGAGAGAGAGAGAGAGAGTTAGTTAGTTAGTTTATAATCACGCCTTTAAATAATTTCTTATTTTATTTGGTATGAATAAATTAATATTTGTCTATGTGATGGATGAATGTTAGATTAGAGGGTTGATCATGGGTACCATTTAGTTTTCAAAAATATTCAAATGGTTTGTAATATTCTTCTATTGAATGGAATGTAAAAATTAATTTTATTTAATTATCTATTTCATCAGGCCTGCGTGCCTAAGATCCAATTTATAATTGAATCGGCTGGATGGAAACCCGAAGAGCGTCTGGATGGCGTTCCAATAGAAGATATAGAATTAGGGTTAATAGTTTACCTTTAGGGGTGTGTTTGGATCATATAATGTTTTATTATAAGAGGATGTTATATTAATGAAAAGATATATCACCTTGAAGATTATTGGAAATGTTTAGGGAAATGTGCTTGGTTGATTCGAATAAATTGGTGAGTATGGTATATTTATATGTTTGGTTGGGAAGATAAATGGGTAAGTATGTTATATAGATTACTAAATTGCCCTCCTTTTTAAATATTAATATAATATTATTTTTATTATTCAAATATTTTTTAACCCCCGTACATTTGAAATTTTGCTAAAATACCCTAGCCATATAAAACTTTGATTTGTAGCAAAATCACCCTCACTCACCCCAAGCCAATGTCGGAAGCTAGCCACCACCGCCGTCGACAGTCGACAGAATGGCAAACGACTAGCCGTATATGGTCAGTCGTATGCCGACAAAGCTATTTCTGAACATGGATCACAGATCCATGGCCGGTTCATGGCCAAAGATGTGGCCATGAAACGGCTAGATCTGTGGCCGTTTCATGACCACATCTTTGGCCGTGAAACGACCATAGAAACGGCTAGATCAGGTCGTTTCTAGCCATGGATCACAAATCCATGGCGGGAAACGACCTTATTGGTGCACGAACAGCCAGATCTCATGGATTGTGCGCCATTACAACGACTGACGCCGGCGGTGGTGGCTGACAGCCAGTGGTGGTCTTGGGTGGTTGGGGGTATTTTGTTAACTTTTAAACTTTTTTGTGGTTGGAGTGTTTTAGCTAAATTCTTAAATGTAGGGGGGCCGGGTAATGGTTATTTGTAGACATTTGAGGACAATTGTGTCCAAAATGGTATTTAATTAAGGGCAAAATAGGTACAAAAATCAGATTACCTAGTAATCTTTTAAGAACACCTCTGGGGGAGGGTACGGATTACCCCCTATGTTACCAACAATAAACACTATTTGGAATAAAGGATACTTGTAATATTTTATTACTTGCAAACCAAATAGCGGAATCTTGCAAAATAAACGAAGATTACCCCCGTTATCTTATATGACCCCGATCCAAACACACTCTAGGATGTATTTTCGAAAACCCCATGGTTAACCACATGCTTTAATTATGCATATATATGTGATATGTATGGAATGAATGTTAAATAAGCATGTTGAAATTAACTAAAGTTAAACCTAAATCTCCCTAATGAAAATTATTAAATCCATGCCTCCCATTATGAGATAACAAAATTATTTAAAATAAATGTTAATATCCAAGATTTCTATTATGTGGGAAATATGATCTTTATGTCATAGAATTAAGTTAATCTTGTTCTCGGATGTATATTTTCATCTTGACCAAGATTCTATTATGTGAGGACATGATGAAAATGTCATTTTAAGAATGCATAATTGTTCGGATTTAACTAGCTAGCGTACCAAAACTTCTATTATGTGAGGTATCTGAAGCTAGAGCAAGGAATATGAATAAAGTCTTATATAGTGATATGAAAGGAAAATATTTTCCTACTTATTAAACTTAATTGACCAAGACTTCTATTATGTGAGGTTGATTGAATTTAATAAGAAATTGATTCCCCGCTAAGAAATTTAATCCAACAAAAATTTCTAGATCCTACCTAAGGGAGTGTGGAACTCGAATAAAATAGTGGGAGCTAATTTGATTATGCAATAAAAGGGTTTAAGATAACAAGACACCAATAAGCATTTATTTTTCTTTGTAGTTTCATCTTAAAATTGTGATAACTAATCAAGAAAGATGGCCAACAACTTTATCCTAAGGATAATGGACAATAACCTATTAACCAGAACCAACTTTAGGGATTGGCTAAGAAATATCAGAATCGTTATGGATTTCAAAAGGATAGCTTATGTCTTGAAAGCACCTCTTCCACTCGATATTGCACCCAATGCTCCTCAAGATAAGCTATATGCTCTTGAAAAATGGAAAGAGGATAGTGGGAGGGCTTGTTATTACATGCTTGCTTCAATGAGCAGAGAACTTCAAACTAAGCTTGAAAAAGTTTTACATGCTTATGATATCCTCGTAGCTCTACAAGAGTTATACAGCGAGAATCCAAGAGTGGTTGACTATAAGTTGTGTGCTTTCCTTTTTAACATGAAGCTAAGGGATATAATACCTCCAGAAGATCATACAGTTAAGATAATCAATGGATTAGGATAGTTGGATGTGTATGGGGTGATCATTTCAGACCGAATCAAAGTGAATTTGATTCTACAATCACTTGATAATTAATGAATTATCTTAATTGTATGATCATTTGTAGGTACTCATTCCCTCAGCTTCATGTTAAAAAGGGAAGTACACAACTCATACTTAACCATTCTTGGATTCTCTTTGTACAACCCTTATCTTTATGAGGATATCATAAGCATTTGAAATTTTTTTGTGCTTAGTTTGGAGTTCTCTATTCATTGAAGCAAGCACATAATAACGAGCCCTCCTACTATCCTTTTTCCATTTTTCAAGATCATCCCGCTTATCTTGAGGAGCATCGGATCCAATATTGAGTGAAAGAGGTGCTTTTAGGACGTAAGCTATCCTTTCGAAATCCAGAACGATTTTGATATTTCTTAGCCAATTCCTACAGTTGGTTCCGGTTAATATATTATTGTCCATTATCCTTAGGAGAACATTGTTAGCCATTTTTCTTGATTAGTTATCACAATTTTAAGATGAAACTACAAAGAAAAATAAATGTTTATTAGTGTCTTGTTATCTTAAACCCTTTTATTACAAAATCAAATTAGCTCCCACTATGTTATTCGAGTTCCACACTCCCTTAGGTAGGATCCAGAAATTTTTGTTGGATTAAATTTCTTAGTGGGGAATCAATTTCTTATTAAATTCAATCAACCTCACATAATAGAAGTTTTGGTCAATTAAGTTTAATAAATAGGAAACTATTTTCCTTTTATATCACTATATAAGACTTTATTCATATTCCTTGCCCTAACTTCAGATACCTCACATAATAGAAGTTTTGGTACCCTAGACTAGTTAAATCCGAACCGTTATGCGTTTTTAAAATGACATTTTCATCATGTCCTCGCATAATAGAATCTTGGTCAAGATGAAAATATACATCCGAGAACAAGATTAACTTAATTCTATGACATAAAAATCATATCCCCCACATAATAGAAATCTTAGGATATTAAAATTTATGTTAAATAATTTTGTGGTCTAATTATGGGAGGCATGGATTTAATAATTTTCATTAGGGAGATTTAGGTTTAACATTAGTTAATTTCAATATGCTTATTTAACATTCATTCCATACATATCGCATATATATGCATAATTAAAGCATGTGGGTTAACCATGGGGTTTTCGAAAATACATCCTAAAGGTAAACTATTTACCCTAATTCTATATCTTCGATCAGATCGCCATCCGAATGCTCTTCGTGTTTCTATCTAGGCGATTCAATTACAAATTGGATCTTAAGCACGCAGGCCTGATAAAATAGATAATTAAATAAAATTAATTATTACATTCCATTAAATAAAAGAATATTACAAACCATTTGAATATTTTTGAAAAATAATGGCACCCATGATCAACCCTCTAATCTAATCCAATCCATCACATAGCCGAATATTAATCTATTCATACCAAATGAAATAAAAAATTATTTAAAGGCATGATTATATATATCTCACATATATTTATACTCATATATGAATAAATATATTATATATGCATGTGGTAATTTTATTAAAAATTTGGGGCATGCAACAATTACACAATTTTAAGGAATTATTACACAAAATAACTGTCATTTTCCACCCAAAAATAAAATATTGATTTTTCTCATTTCAAGACATTTCAAAAATGTCATGTATGACATAGAAAAATGAGTTTGATTACTTCAAGAGTAATCATTTTATGACACAAATGATTTTTTTATAAAATAATAATTTCTATGACAGATATATATCATTTCAAAAAAGGGTTATGTCATCTTGCATCATCAATTTTAAATATATTCACAAACAAATTATTACATTTAAAAAATATAATAATGTATGTCATGCAGTGATGTATTATATGATAATTTAATCAAATTAAATATTATGCATAAAATTATGATCATCATGAATATAATTCATCATATGAATTAATAACCCGTAACCTTATGCCATTATATTTTTCCACCACTAAACACTTGAAACATTTGCACATTATTCATACATAATACATTTTAACCAAATTAAAGGATATATCATTTAGCATGTCAAGCAAAAAAAAATTTAATCAAAGTCATAGAAATAAACATGCATAATTATTTCTTAAATAAATCATGTGACCATACATCATGGAACACCTTCCAAAACATTTTTCAAACAAGATATGAATGAAACAAAAATTCATGGCAAGGATTTGTGTATGGCCGAATGTCATGCAAAGAAAACAATGAACATTTCATTATCCTAAATTAAAATGAGCACATGCATGTGGTCCTTATCACATCTCATGGAACAACCATTAACCACATCCAATCACATTAGATCAAGATGAAAAACAATTTTTCATGAACAAACAAGGATGACGGAATCACATGCATGTCTAAAACTTGATCTTTGCTTATAAAATGGACATGCAAGGAGCTTTTGGCTTTGATGCCATTTGAAGAATGTATGAACATGGTGATGGAAATGTGATGGAAGCATGTTAAAGAACATGCAATGACAAGTTATAAATGCAAGGGACATAAAACATAAATAAAAGCTTAGTTTAGGATTATACCTTCTGCTAGTGCCCTTATTTGATGAAGCCAAGACCCAAAAACTTAAGTCCTTTACACTTTAACACACCTTGAGTGAAAGAGAGAATGGCCGAACCTTAGAGAGAGAGATTGTGTTTTTGGTTCAAGAAAAATGAAATACTTGTCCAAAAATGCAACTTTATTTCACTTATATAGTCATATGGCAATTTTTAATTACCTCTTTTGCTTGGATGGCCTTATAATAATTCTCAATTAAATTGTGCCAACCATTTAGTAGTTTGGCCTTTGAATAGTCAATATTATTCAAGGGCCCATTTAAACTGCACTAGTTTACATTAACAACCTGTAAGTTTACCTTTTAACCCTTTAACTCTTATAAGGTTATTTCTAGCCCATATTACTTATGTTAACACTTTAAGATATTATGATTAAATCCAATTTATTATTATTTGAACATTTTAGCCTTTAAAATGTCATGAACAATTTCTATGTAACAATTTACATTGAAATTCAGTTATTACCCTCAAAAGGTGTTAGCCCTCTTTGGATAATCATTTATCTCTCTCATCCTTCTCTAACTACACAAGGCTATTGGTGTGATCATTTAGGTCCATCGTGGGTTAGCCATGAGTTGGTTCCAGATCAATCTGGAACCTTGTCTGGAGACTCAACAATTATGGTAAACATCTAGCAATGTGCCATAGCCCCTAAACCACGATGAAGGAATAGTCCATCAAACATGTACTAGGTCATATTTTCAATGTAGGCAACGTCCTTTCCATTGTCATATTTTGATTGAATACGGATTCACGGATCATCAAAATCCTAAACTCAATATCATTCTAAATCGTCGATCGATATGTCCGGAACTCGTCATCATGAACTTACCTTCGTATGACTAATGTTATACTCTGATAAGAGATTTTGGTTTCTGACATTTATCAACATTCATCTAGGAACTCAGATCTGGATGGGGTCAACAGGTACTCCCGATCCTATATATTCAAGTCAGTGGATCCCGTCTTAACCATCGTTCATTTCTGCGTATGAACAATGCATGACCAAGTAGGCGTTAACATAAAAAGTATGGCTAGCCTCGTACTTATACACCATATGAACCATGCGCATCCGTACCTAGTCCAATCACGATGTCTCAAGTCAAAGGACTACATCGTACACTAATATGACCAAACAATAAATTATAGACTACATGCAATTCCATGTGATTCATTGTTCATTGTCACTTTCGAAAAACTGTTCATCAACCGTTAATCCATACTAATGCCTTAGTGATATGACTATCATTGTCATCCGTACTTATATCAACTCATGATGTCCCTTTTTTATTTATTTATTTTTTGGGAAGCATTTAGTATACCTACTATGTAGTATTTTTGCCCAAACAATATTGCTTTTGTAGGGAACCTTCCGATAATTACATTTACTTATTAAATTGATTATCAAGACAATTCATATATATACTTTATTTAAATACATGGCAAAATAAAGGAAGCAGCTTACATATATGAATAAAAAAACTCTTTCTTTTATTTATTAGTATATCGATACAAGACAAAATGCTTTGAAACCAACAACACAAATAGTTTCTAGGGCATACACTAACAAACTCTCACTTGCACTAAAGTTATTTACTGTTGTATCTCATACCCATCTTCTCAAGATGATGGTCTAGTTGCTTTTGTGTCCTCGCCTTAGTTAGTGGATCATCTACATTTTCTGCTGATGGTGTCTTTAGAATTATAATCTCTCCAACTCTAACGAATTATATAGATTTTTTTTGCGTCTTTGGTTCCTTTGCCTGTGCAATAGCTACAATATTGTCACAGAACATGCTTATTGGATAAGTTATGTTTGAAACCACACCAAGTTTTGATACAAATTTGCGCATCCAACTACCCCTTTTTGCTGTTTTTGAAGCAATAATATATTCAGCATTTGTAGTGTTGTATGCTGTAGTTGTCTGCTTGGAACTTTTCTAGCTAACAACACCTCCATTACATATAACAATGAACCCTAACGTGGACTTTCTATTGTCAATATCTAATTGGAAATCAGAATTTGAGTATCCCTGGATGTTTAACTCTAAACATCCATAACTCAAAATCAGATCCTTAGTTTTTCTCAAGTACTTGAGGATCAATTTTACAACCGACCAATGTTTCTCCCTTGGATTATACTAGTATCTGCTTGTAACACTTACAGCATAAGCTATATCAGGTCTTGTACATAACATTGCGTAGATTAGGCTCCATATGGCCGAGGCACAAGGCACATTATGCATCCATTGTCGCTTTTTATCGGTCTTTGGACCCATCTCTTTGGAAAGATGAAGACCGTGAGTGAAGGGCAAGAGACCTGTCTTACAGTTCTCCATGCTTAATCTTTTCAGCATTTTCTCTATGTATGATTTCTGGGATAATCCAATTACCCTTTTCGTTCTGTCTCTATATATACGAATTCCAAGGACATAGGTCACTTCTCCTAAGTCTTTCATTGAGAAGGTTCTGGATAACCATACTTTAACCTCTATCATCATGCCTACGTTATTTCCTATCAAAAGAATGTCAACTACATACAATATGAGAAATGTGATGGCATGATCTTTAACCCATTTGTATACATAAGGCTCATTTGGATTCTTAACAAAAGCAAACGATTTGATTGTGTGGTCAAATCAGATGTTTCAGCTTCTTGAAGCTTGCTTCAATCCATAAATGGATTGATGCAACTTGCATACCTTATATCTTTCACAGAGGATATAAAACTTATTGGCTGTTCCATATAAATGTTTTCCTCAATAAACCCATTAAAGAAAGCTATTTTGACATCTATCTGCCAAATTTCGTAATCATTGTATGCTGCAATGGCTAGCATTATACGAATGACTTTAATCATAGCTACGGGCGAGAAGGTTTCCTCATAATCCAACCTTTGTTTCTGAGTATAACCCTTCACTATCAGTCAATCTTTGAAGGTCTTTACATTCCCATCCTTGCCAACTTTTCTTTTGTAGACCTATTTACAACCTATAGGAACTATTCCCTTTGGTAGATCCACAAGTGACCAAAATTGATTGGCATGCATTGATTCTATCTCAGAATTCATTGCTCCCTGCCATTTTCTTGAATCTCTATCCAGTATTGCTTCTTCGTAGCTTCTAAGATCATCACCATGATCATTTACTCCCACTAAGTAAGATTCAAAATCTTGCTAATGTAGAAACCTAGATCTTTCCAAAGGTTTAGATATTCTAGAAGACTTTCATATTGGAACCATAGTATCTGATACTAAGGCTCGTTGAGTGGACGTTCCAACTTTAGTAGTCTCGATTCTTGGCTCTTCGGACTCTTCCTTAAGTACAATTTTTTTTTTTTCTAACACCGCCTTCCTTTAAGAACTCATTCTTGAGGAAACATGCATTTCTACTAACTAAAACTCTTTTATCAGATGAGAAGTAAAAGTAATATCCTAAACTATTTTTAGGATATCCAATGAACTGACCCTTCTTGGATTTAACATCCAGCTTATTAGATTTAACTAATTTAACATACCCAAATCTTCATGTAATTCAGACTTGGACGTTTTTCATACCGTATCTCATACAGAATTTTTTGAATAGATTTAGACGGGACCCTGTTAAGGATGTGCACAACGTTTAGAGAGCATATCCCTATAGTGACATTGACAAGTCTGTAAAACTTACCATTGATCACACCATATCTAATTGTTAGGAAACGATCAAGTTATGGTAGCGGAAAAAAAAAAAATTATTAACAACATGGATCGTTCCTTAGAACCAAGATCAGGGCACAAATTTACAGTTTACACATTAAATAAGAATCTGCAGATTTTCAGTTTAGAGTTTAAGAAATCATACGCACATTTGGAGGCTCCTCCAACTTGTCTCTGAACGTATTTTGCTACCGACCTAAGAGTATGATCTAACCAATGTAGTCCACATGAAGACAACCCCAAGGGACTAAAGAGGAATTTGTTAGATCCTCTTTAGCCTTTAAGAACCAAGAAGAAATCAAGCAAACTTTGATTTCAAGCAAAAATGCAAACTGAAGTGGAAGAGAGAATAAAGGGGCTGGAATTTTAGTCTAAATGATTGAATGAATGAAATTCTTTAATTCACAAAGTAGTGCACACTTTGCCCTATTCCATCATGGAATGGGCTTGAGCTCCAACCCAAACAGCCCCTTATTAGATATTTTAATTTTAATTATCATTATCTCAATTAAATTCAATTAATATATATATATATATATATATATAATGATAATTTATTTAAATATATGCGAACACATATTTAAACGTAATCTCTCTTATTTAATTTTAATATCAAATTAAATAAAAGCTACGACCTCAGCAAATTTAATTGCACTGTGAGATTACCAAAATACCTTTTTGCCTAAAAAGACGAAAACGCCCTTCTTATAAACTGGTTCTTAAATTATCTTCTATGTGTGTAACCCGTAGGCTCCTCATCATATCGGTGGTGTGTAGTATCGCGATTAACACCAATTAATCGTCTCACTACACATAGACCAAGATTGGCCCTAGCAAGGCATTATGGCCACCCGATAGATTTAGATTCAGCGAAGCAGATACCTATCAACGATATTGTTACTATACAATCTAATCCTTTCATCATTCGTTATCTCAACGAGACCGAGGCATAGAAATAGTGTCAACCTCAGTTACTCTCGATATGTATGTATTCAGTTACTAGACCAATGACCTGAGTAATAATCTAGATAGAGCAACAACTCAATCCTATTGTGGCCACAATTTTAGTGTCATTGCCATTTACTCAATTGCGCCGTGAGATAACTTCCCCTGTACCCGGAAGTGATGAATCCTCTATCGATCCACCATAGTCTTGATACACTCCTTGATGCAGCCAATCACTACCTCATTGACAGCTCTGAATAGAATTGCGTTAGGCTAGTGTCAAACTACACCAATCGGTGCACAAGGCGCTCCGGTAATCTCAAGTCTAAGGATCACATGCACCATTATTCGTTAAAGGATTTGTTCCATAAACACTAGGGTTACCATCCATATGAAATCCTCTGGTGGGTCAATCCATTGAACTTGCATACAGCAAGCATCCATGTGTTGCACTAGGTTGTCACCAAACAACCTTGACAAGTGAGATCAGTCACTACCTTTCGACAGGGTCGTCCAACACTATGATAGCCTTATCGTATTGTTTGTGTCCTTACTTCAGAACAATATTGGGGCTACGGACGTTTCTAGAATGGCCACCAAATGTGCTTATAGGGTTCTTACTATCAAGATTTGAAACACTTTATACCCTCGTCATGGTTCTACACATATATCAATACATACAATGATGATTTACGCGATATAGAATAAAATGCCTTTTATTGATCAATGAACATTATTACAAAGAGTCAATTCTACAATAATTGATTGGCTTTAGGACATCTACTCTAACACTAATAGGGTATGATTCCTCATTTCAAACACTCCATTAAGTTGGGGTGTATATGGAGGAGTTAATTGTGAAATGGTCCCATTTGCCTATAAGAACTCTTGAAACTCTATACTCAAGTATTCACCTCCACAATCTAATCGTGGTGCTTTAATACTTTTTCCAGTCTGTTTTTGTACTTCATTCTTGAATTCTCTAAACTTTTCAAAGGATTCGAATTTGTATTTCATTAAATACAAATACCCATACCATGATATATCATCGATAAATGTAATGAAGTCTTCAAATCCTCCTTAGGGCAAAGTATTAAATGGTCCGCATACATCTGTATGTATGAGTTCCAAAAGTTCTTTAGCCCACTCTCCTTTATTCTTAATGTTAGAGTAGGTGCCCTAGAGCCAATCAATTATTGTAGAATTGACTCTTTGTAATAATGTTCATTGATCAATAAAAGGCATTTTTATTCTATATCGTGTAAATCATATCAGTATGTATTGATATATGTCTTTAGAATGGTAGAACCGTGATGAGGATATCAAGTGTTTCAAATCTTGATAGTGAGAACCCTATGAGCACATATGGTGGCTTTCTCAAAGTATAATACTTTATACAAATTTAAAACATGTCCTGAAGATAGTCTTGTTGGGCAAGTCCCTATGGCCTCGGCTACAACTCATGCTCTATTTGTCATCTTCAAAATGATTTTTCTTTTTGCCATCGCAAAATTATTTTGAAGTACCTGCAAAGACATATAAACATGTGATGTTGCTATTGAATCTAGTATCTAGGAATGATTAGCTGAATTAACACTTAATTCATATTCAATCATAAGAAATTGGTTCAAACCTGCTTTTCCTTTGCCCTTTCTCAAACTGTATAGGTACTTAGGACAGTTCCTCTTCCAATGCCCATCTTCTCCACATTGGAAACATTTTCCTTTTGCATTAGCCTTCTCTACCTTTGCCGCTAGCTTCTTGAAGTTCTTCTTTTTGGGTCCAACTTTTGGACCTTTCTTTTGTTGCATTTTGGGCCTTTTATTGGCCTTGCTCATGGAGGCAGAAAAACATTCTCATGTCCTTTCCCTTTCATATTCTGGTTATAGAATTCTTGAAGCTCATTTAACAACTTTGGGAGAGTTCATTCAATCCTATTCAGATTGTAGTTGGTTATAAACAGTTTATAACTTGGAGGAAGTGATTGTAGAATCAAATTCACTTTGACGTGGTCTGGCATGACCACCCCATACACATCCAGCTATCATGATCCATTGATTATCTTAATTGTATGATCATCTGAAGGTAATCATTCCCTCAGCTTCATGTTAAAAAGGGAAGCACACAACTCATACTCAACCCCTCTTGGATTCTTGATGTACAACTCTTGTAGAGCTACGAGGTTATTATAAGCATTTGAAACATTTTCGTGCTTAGTATGAAGTTTTCTATTCATTGAAGCAAACATGTAATTACAAGCCCTCCTACTATCATCTTTCCATTTTTCAAGAGCATCCTGCTCATCTTGAGGAGCATCGGGTCCAATATCGAGTGGAAGAGGTGTTTCCAGCACATAAGCCATCCTTTCGAAACCTAGAGTGATTATGATATTTCTTAGATAATCCTTAAAGTTGGTTCTGGTTAATATGTTATTGTCCATTATCCTTACGAGAACATTGTTGGCCATTTTTCTTGATTAGTTATTACAATTTTAAGAGAATTCGTTAGACCTGGAGAGATTATAATTATGAAGACACTGTCAGTAGAAAATGTAGCTGATCCACCAACTAAGACAATGACACAGAAGCAGTTGGACCATCATCGTGAGAAGATGGGTATGAGATACAATAGCAATGGCTTTAGTGCAAGTGGGATTTTTTAGTGTATGCCCTAGAAACCATTCGTGTTGTTGGTTTCAAAACATTTTGTCTTGTATCGATACATTAATAAATAAAAGAAAGAGTTCTTAGATTCATATATATAAGTTGTTTCCTTTACTTTGTCATGCATTTAAATAAAGTATATATATGAATTGTCCTAATAATCCATTTAAAAGGTAAATGAAATTACCAAAAGGTTTCCTATGGAAACAATATTGTTTGGGCAACAATACTACATAGTGGGCATACTGAATGCTTCCAAAAAAAAAAAAAAAAAAAAAAAAAAAAAGGGATATCATGAGTTGATATAAGTATTGATGACAATGATAGTCATATCACTAGGGCATTAGTATGGATTAACGGTTGGTGAACTGTTTTTCGAACTTGACCAACAAACGATGAATCACATGGAATTGCATGTAGTCAAAGATTTATCGTTTGGTCATATTAGTGTACGATGCAGTCCTTTGACCTAAGACATCGTGGTCAGACCAGATACGGATGCGCATGGTTCATATGGTATATAAGTACAAGGCTAGCCATGCCTTGTATGTTAAAGCCTACTTGGTCATGTGTTGTTTATATGCAGAAACGAACGATGGTCAAGATATGATCCATTGACTCGAAAATATAGGATCGGGAGTCCCGTTGGCCCTATCTGGATCCGAGTTCTTGGATGAACGTTGATAAATGTCAGAAACTAAAATCTCTAATCAGATTATAACATTAGTCATACGAAGGTAAGTTCGTGATGACAAATTCCGGACATATTGGTTGACAATTCAAAATGATATCGTGTTTAGGATTTTGACGATCCATGAGTCCAAACTCGATTAGGATATGACAATGGAAGGACATTACCTACATGGAAAATATGACCTAATATAGGTTTGATGAAGCTATTCCTCCATCGTGGTTTTAGGGGCTATGACACATTGCTAGATGTTTACCATAATCATTGAGCCTCCGAACAAGGTTCCGGATTAATCCGGAACTGGTTCACGACTAACCCATGGTGGACCTACATGGTCACACCAATAGCCTTGTGTAGTTGGAGAAGGATGAGAGAGAGAAATGATTATCCGAAGAGGGCTAGTACCTTCCGAGGGTAATAACGAAATTTCTATGTAAATTGTTACATAGAAATTGTTCATGACATTTTAAAGGCTAAAATTGTCAAATAATAATAAATTGGATTTAATCATAATATCTTAAAGTGTTAAGATAAGTCATATGGGCTAGAAATAACCTTTTAAGAGTTAAAAGGTTAAAAGGTAAACTTATGAGTTGTCCATGTAAACAAGTGTAGTTTACATGGGCCCTTGAATAATATTTGATTATTCAAAGGCCAAATTACTAAATGGTTGGCACAATTTAATTGAGAATTATTATAAGGTCATCCAAGCAAAAGTGGTAATTAAAAATTGGCCTATAACTATACAAGTCAAATAAAGTTGCATTTTTGGACAAGTTTTTCATTTTTCTTGAACCAAAAACACAATCTCTCTTTCACTTAAGGTGGTGTTAAAGTGTAAAGGACTTAAGTTTTTGGGTCTTGGCTTCATCAAATAAGGGCACTAGGAGAAGGTATAATCATAAACTAAGCTTTTATTTATGTTTTACGTTCCTTGCATCCATAACTTGTCATTGCATGTTCTTTGACATGCTTCCATCACATTTCCACCACCATGCTCATACATTCGTGTTGTCAAGGAACATGCAATGACATGGAAATTCTATTATTACCCTCGAAAGATGCTAGCCCTCATCGGTTAATTATTTCTCTCTCTCTCTTCCTTCTCTAACTACACAAGGCTATTGGTGTGACCATGTAAGTCCACCGTGGGTTAGCAGTGAGCCACTTCCGGATCAATCTGGAACCTTATTCGGAGACTCAACAATTATGGTAAACATCTAGCAATGTGACATAGCCCTAAAACCACGATTAAGAAATACCTCCATCAAATTTGTATTAGGTCATATTTTTCATGTAGGTAACGTCCTTCCATTGTCATACCCTGATCGAGTACGGATTCACAGATCATCAAAATCCTAAACTCGATATCATTCTGAATCGTGGATCAATATGTCCGGAACTCGTCATCACGAACTTGCCTTCGTATGGCTAATGTTATAGTTTGATAAGAGATTTTAGTTTCTAACATTTATCAACGTTCATCCAAGAACTTAGATCTAGATGGAGTCAACAGGTACTCTTGATCCTATATTTCCGAGTCAATGGATCCCGTCTTGACCATTGTTTGTTTCCTCGTACGAACAACACATGACCAAGTAAGCTTTAACATACAAAGCATGACTAGCCTTGTACTTATACATCATATAAACCATGCACAATCGTACTTGGTCCGACCCAATGTTTTGAAACCCGGATCGGGAGGTGACTCGGCCAAGTGGCCAATTTCCAGTTTGAACGGTCCAACCGACGAGTCTAACCAATGATGTTAGCAACTATATATATATATATATATAATATTTTCTCACCTATCATCTCATCTTCTCTTTCTTCTTCTCACCTGTCACCTCATATTCTCTTTTTTGTTTCTTCCTCCCACTTGTCACCTTATCTTCTCCTTCACTTGTTTTTTTTTTTTTTTTTTTTTCTCTCTTTCTCCCCCATCATCTTCTCTTTCTTCTTCTCCTTCATTTTCATTTTTTCTCTCTCTTTCTCCCCGTCACCTTCTCTTTCTTCTTCTACTTTTTCTCCTTCATTTTTTTTCTCTCTCTCTTTCTCCCTGTCATCTTCTCTTTCTTCTTCTCCTCCTTCATCTTTTTTTTTTTTTCTCTCTTTCTCCCCGTCCTCTTCTCTTTCTTCTTTACAGATTATATTTTCCTATTTTGAAGTTGAAAATGCCGAATGAAGAAGGGGAGATGGGGTAAAATGGTTTAGGAATTTTGATTTAGTGGATCGGATTTGCTGTTGGGCCGATTGGACTGGCGGCCTGACACTGTTTCACCGGTCCAATAGCAGTTTAAAATGCTCTAAATAACAAATCCTGTTTTGTTGTATTAGTAAACCAAAGTCTTGAACGATACCTAATCAGACCGGGCTAACCGGCCGGTCCGACTCGATTTTCAGAATATTGGTCCGACCACGATGTCTCATCAAAGAACTACATGTACGCTAATATGACCAAACAAAGTTAAAAAATTGTTTATAAATATAATTAGAATTTAAGTTGATTCTCGAGTATTTAAGGCTCCGTTTGGTTGGTTTTTGGGAATACTATTATTAGTATTCCCAAAAAAGTTAAATAGTAAAATGCCCAAAAACTCACAATATTATCCAATATTATTCAACTTTTTTTAAACCCCCTAAATTTGTTAATTTAATTAAATACCCCTAAATATTTTTTTTTAAATTGCAAAAACACCCCTAAACCCACATTATACCAGATTCCGGCCACCACTACCAAAAGTTGGCCGGAATCTGATATAATGGCGCACTACCGGCTTAATCTGGCCGGTAGTGCGCCGATCTAGCCTTTTCCAGCCAGATCCACGGTGGATCTGGCCGGTAAAGGCCAGATCTAAGGCCAAAGATCTGGTCGTTGACAGCCAGATCTTTGGCCGTAACCAGACGTCAACGACGACCAACATATGGTCATCGTTGANACGCTAATATGACCAAACAAAGTTAAAAAAAAAATTTATAAATATAATTAGAATTTAAGTTGATTCTTGAGTATTTAAGGCTCCGTTTGGTTGGTTTTTGGGAATACTATTATTAGTATTCCCAAAAAAGTTAAACAGTAAGATGCCCAAAAACTCACAATATTATCCAATATTATTCAACTTTTTTTAAACCCCCTAAATTTGTTAATTTAATTAAATACCCCTAAATATTTTTTTCGAAATTGCAAAAACACCCTTAAACCCACATTATACCAGATTCTGGCCACCACTACTGGAAGTTGGCCGAAATCTGATATAATGGTGCAGTACCGGCTGAATCTGGTAGGTAGTGCACCGATCTAGCCTTTTTCGGCCAGATCCACGGTGGATCTAGTCGAAAAAGGCCAGATCTAAGGCCAAAGATCTGGCTGTTGACGGCCAGATCTTTGGCCGTAACCAGATGTCAACGACGGCCAACATATGGTCGTCATTGACCATCAACGACAGTCGTATCTTTGGCCGTCGTTGACAAGCAAATGCGACCAGATCTGGCCTTTGCCAACTAGATCCACCGTGGATCTGGCCGGCAAAGGCCATATCGATGCACGACCAGCAAGATCCAGCCGGTCATGCGCTGATACGGCGACTCCGACCACCCTCCGGCGGTGGTGGCCGGCTATGATTATTCAATGGGTGGGTTGGGGGTGTTTTTGTTAACTTTTAAAGTTTTATTATAGGGGTTTTTAGTAAATAAACAAACATAGGGGGTATTTTATTAATTTTCAAATCATACATCGTAATACCTGCCCAATTCAACTTTTTTTTTTTTGAACTTTTTTCAAAAAACTTTTCTAAAAACTGCAAAAAAGTGAACCAAATAGAGCCTAAGTAATTGAATTTTCCATATGCAACCTTTGACTTTAAAAGTTACAAAGACTTATTTTAATTTTTTTTAAATATATTATAATATTATATCATCATCTACTTTATATATAATATTTTTGGGATAAATATGTTTACTAGTTATCGTTAACTTAAATTACATCAACCCCAAGCTGGGACTCTTTACTCTGGTGTACATATAATGACTTTGGAAATATGTTTGCCGGTTAAGTTCATTTAAATTACATGAAGCCTATTTAGGTGCATATGTGAAAAATGTTGATTTATCTCACCAACTTAACAGATGGAAGTGCCAGATTTCAAAGTAAGCAACGTCAGTGTTTCTTATGTTACTTGCTGTGAGCTGGTGGTTTTTAAGTGGACATGCACTGAGGACACGCTTCAAGCCATGTATCCTATGAGGTAAAGAATTTGGGGTCTTCACAGATGGAGGGTATGACTGCAAGATGGATGGTAAATAAGTGCCAAACTGGCATACATCTAAAACTACAACTACAACTACAGTTGCCAAAATGATAATAGAGGAGTCCAATAAGCCAAGAAAAAAAAAAAAAAGCTAAATAGAGCTCAGTGTTGTATCAACAAAAAAAACAAAAAAAAAAAAAAGAATCTTGAATCTTGAAATATTGCCGAAGAAGAAAGAAGAAATTGCTGGTGGAGCAAGCATTGCATCCGTAATACATTTAATTTCACGCATTGATGTACAATAGCATATAGCATTGTTTTCCTCAAAATCATCTGCCTTTGCGGCGATTTTTCAAAGCTGCACAATCTGAACAGTACCATTTCCCTTTCGGTTGTTCTTTCAAACCAACACAGCCAAAGTGGAACCATTCTATCTTGCACTGTTGAAGGAAACATACATTTCTATAAGTTTAAGAATGTAAAAGAAAAAGATACTACAGAAAAGAAAAAAATAAATAAAGAACTTGATAACATACATCAGCATTATCACATGCAACCATCTCCCCGTAACTGACTTGGTTGCAGAAACAATATGTAGGTTCATTTGGATCCACAGGTAAATCTAACTCCATACCAGTAGGGTTTGCAACTGCTGCTGCTGCTTCTGTCGCTGCTTGTGCGGCTGCTGCTGTTGCCAGGCGTGTTCTGCAGATGTATAATTTCATATCAGCATGGAAATAAATGGCATCTCATTCCACGGATACTCTCATATTTTAAAATGAATTATAGCTTATCTAGAAAAGAAATTTCGGTCCCACCTGGTCATCTTCTACATACATGTATACACAGAAAAATGAACCGAGCATTCTATTTTGTTTCACACAATTATCAATGAAATGCTTGAAGAATTGGTGAACAGTGTCAGGGAGTAAGTAGAAACAATAATATAAATAAAGAAATAAATGCTTAAATTAGAATATCCTAGTGATTGAAATCCTAATTGGAACAGACTGAACATGTAGGCTGAAGTTTTGAACATAAATCTAAGCAATGAATCAAATCATAACTCGGACATCTGTAATTCTGTAATCTGGGCTGGGCCTAGAAGTTTATCATTTTTCCAAACCTTTTTCCATCTTGGCTTAAAAGTTCTTGCTTTTTTGAAATGAATATTAAATTCTCAAGGTATATATATATATATATTGACAAATGAAAGGGCCCTATCAAAGTGCACAGTATTGATTTCAATACTAAATCAATCACAACATTAAAAAGAAAACAATTTAGCCAAAACCGAATAGAGCAGAAGTTAATGCAATCAACATCAACAAATAGCTTCTTATGGAGGAATAATAACTCAAGATAAAGTAGCCTAACTAAATTCAATGTTTGGTAAATACTTCAAAGACATTATAAAAAGGATATCTAGGAAAGGAAGATACTTTTTACGTCCTCCTCTACCACCTTCACCACTCCTTCCAGATTTATTGCTACCATCAAGACTTGGTGCAGGAGACACAGTTGTAGCAACAGTATCTCTTTCTGCCAAAGAACCATGTTAGTACAAAACAAATGTAGCAAAAGATGGAGATACTCTCTGAGAAAGACATGCATTAACCCTGTCAAAGCATAGCTCATAAGGTATGAAAAAAAGGATCAAGAATGTGGAAAAGATAAGTAAAGTACCACGTCGAAGCTCTTCATCAAAACTTTTCAGATATTGATCTAGTTGTTGTATGTGTGCATCTACCTGAAGCATGGTTATGATATCCCAATTAGCCATAAAATTAAATAAAAAAAAGCATAGTTACAGTATTGAAAGTTTGAACTTTGACAGGTTAACTACAATCAAAGTCATATGCTTGCGCTTAGAGTATAGAGTAGTCACAGAAAGTGCCTCAACAAAACTTTAGATCAATAAAGTTCTGCGTCTAAATCAAACAAGTACAATGTACTTATACACCTAAAAATAAGACATATTAGCATATAGCATCATATAATAAAAACAATATATTCTTGAATTTCCACAGATTTCCAGAACCTATTTAGAGAATATACATGTGTATAATTCATGGTCTGCAAAATTCATCCACTGAGTGATATGAACATAAACATAGTTGTAAATTGCAACTTCTTTGAATATTCATTAATCACACATTGGTAACTGTACAATAAGACTACTAAAAGAGGAAACCATAACTGCTAAGAATTTAACCTAAACAAAAATGTTGAAAACAAACATATGTCTCTCCGGAAATAGTAAAACCTGTTTGCACTGCCCTAAAACCAGTGTGAAAGTAACCAATGGTTTCACACTTGTACTTAGTACTTAGGCAAAGAGAGTACTAATTTCAGAGGGGCAGCACTACTTGATTTATTGTGTCTGCTATATTTATCATACATGTGAAAACTTTGAGGCTTCAAAGGCATTTTTTTTCTTCTAAAGGTCAATGACCCAAAACCAGACAACCTTTATCTCAAACTCAAAAACAAAGGTTTACATCATAGATGACTCCAGTAACCTAACTCTCATCAAAATATAAATTTTCATTTGTCTTTTACATAGCCTAATCATAATCTAACAGCATCAACTACTTTTCAGTCTTCCAAAATAAGGTACTGCTAAGTAAGAGAAATAATGATTCCATAAAGGAAAACTTTGCAACAACCCAAAATTTAAAGAAAATGAAACAAAAATCACATAAATTTGGCAAAACAAGTAATTTGGATTAATCAAATGCAGACATCAACAAAAACACTCCACATACCAAATCATATGCTTGAACTGCCAAGGTAACTTTTTCGTCTGCAATCCTGACGCTATGCTTTTGCTCCTCAAGAGCATCGTCAGAGAATCTAAGAAGTGAAGTATTAGGTGTAATATTTCCAGTCCTAATTTCCCGCTTAACATCCTCTATCTCTTGTTCACAACGTTTTTCATTTTGTCTCTGGATTTCTGTCAGTATCCACAGAAAACAACACTGCTCTGAGAATCTCAGCTCAAAGAAGAGAAGGAAAATTAAGCTACCAACGTAAAACTTCATCCTTTTACATGTACTCGTTTGCATAAGAAACCTAATTACTGTATACAGAGTACGCATCACTAAGACAGAAAGCAGCCTGTATGTGATAGGGTAGGGTGGGTCATAAAACCCAAGTTGTTCCCAATGTTACAAATCAGCAATGGGCCTGACTTAGAGTTTGTAAACTTACCACTGACTTGTTAGAACATAGAGAGCATATGCTCGAAGAATTGATCCCAAATCACTGCTGCTAGAACAAGTGATGTTTTCCAATGATTCTCAGAAATTGTTTGTGTGGGGGAGGGATTTAGGTACAGAATGAAAAATAAAAAGGTTTGGTTTGATCAACCTTAGCACATTCATATTGTCATTACAAACCCATTAATGTAATAAATTAACAATACCTATACTTTATGATATGGTAAATCTATTGCTTTGTTCCAAAATAAGAATTGAAAAGAACTTAACAACAGAATAACAGTAATGACCATTATGTTGATTCATATATAACGTAGTACAGAATGATTGGTAGAAAGCATACCTTGTAAGCTTTTATCTAGGTCACGCAGCAAAGAATACTTCTTGTGCAGAATGTTGGGCAGTGATTCTAAATCTACACAAAAAGCAATTGGCCAAGACTTAAACAAAAAGAAATAAATAAAAGTTTCTATTTTTTTCCCCCAGTTGAATGCAAAATTTCAGTGCCCTGGATGCTGCTTCAGTTGTCATATTTATGGTGCTTAACCACACGTTCAAAAACATGTGTAGTATAAATGAGTATGCAATGATGGATGAGCATATATCAGTAGAAAATATATATGTGGATGCACTGAAGTAGCGCCGATTAAGGAGAAAATGAACAAAAATTGTAATGATGGTTTGGAGATGTGTAACATACACATAAAAGTTAAACTGGCAACAGCAATCTACTATATGTAGAAGGTACAAATTAACTAGAGAAAGACCAAGACTTAACAAAGATACTTCTCCAGAAGGGTTCATGTAGCCGACCCCAATCACTTGGGATTCAAGGTTAGTTCAGATAAGACAGCAATCCCTAACCGCCTTTTACATTCCAAATTCCATGCACAAAATAAACTTTAAAAAACTAATTTAAAGGTGAACAAACTGCATGTCACCACATTACATCCAGCAATTTCCCCCTTGAAACTAATAGCTTAGCTCAAAATGAAATCTTACTTAGAAACAAATAACCATATATTTATAACTAAGAAAATCCTTTTTTTTTTTTTTTTAATTAGTTAATAAATTTCTGAAAAACAATTAAAAGGAATTCCTAAACCTAATTTCCCTTGTTACAAATTTTCAACTTTGCATTCAAAAATAAACCATAAAAAGGAGGAACAAATATCTGGAAGCGAAAAACAAACTCAATTTACATAAAAGAACAGAGAAACATGCATGGATTGATAAAGATTTCATTTGAAAATCGAATAATTATATTATCAGAATTGGCTCTATTAAATTAGGGTTTTGTATAATTCGAAATAACAGCTGAGATTAGAGAAAAGGAAGGCTTACTGGCTTGAAACTCGTCCAGGAAGGACATTTGATGGAATTTAGGGTTTGTATTGAGATTATGTAAAACTGATTTTGTTTGATTTGGGTGAAAATTTCAGATTTGTTCCCGCCACAGATTTAACGAACTTTCGAGCCCTAAAATCAGGTTTCTAGTTGACTAAATGACATTTATAGCCTTTAGCTTTTTCTACTATACCGTCAATGGAAACGGCGCCGTTTGTGAATTTGGATATGTCATATAAAATTTCATCCCAAGCTATGTAAAATTACATTTTAGTCCAATACTAAATGTAAAAACTCAAAGAGTTTTACCTACTAGTGGGATCCAGTACATATCTTCTCAATCCCCATCATCATTTATGGCTATTTTATTGTCGGTAAAAATTGACTTACAACTAAATCTTACAAACTTTTTCTTACAACCTCGATATGGTAGTTTGTAATTAATCCACTCATAATTGGCTAGGCGATAAAATTCATCAGAAACCAATTGTGAGCTATTACATCGGGGTTGTAGAAAAAAAGTTTATGAGATTGAGTTGTAAGTTATCTCTTATAAGTTCTCCCATTCCAAAAAAATTCTAGAAAATTACCTATGAGCAGTAAAAAAGAATGAACTATTATATGAAACAAAAGAAATTCACAAAGGAGTATATTTTTTTCATGGATAATTCTTCATATACAAACTGATATGTTTTAAGATGATTGAATTATTTTAAATTAAAAACAAATTTTATATAATTAAAGGAGATTACATGTTAAACCGACATGGTTGTCACATCATTTTGGAGCGAATAGTTTGTGTATAGAGTTTGTATATGTAATAATTTTTTTATTTTTCCAAAGAACTTATCTATTCCATGATTTTTCTATTGTACAGTGTTGATGTCAAACTCCCACATCGACTAGGAGACGAGGGTTTTGGTCGCTTATATAGCACAAGACACCCTTATCACCTAGAGAAGCTTTTTCAGGGCAAAAGTATGTGGGCCTGCCAGTAGTCCAACCATGGCTCAAAGCAATAATACCTCTAGGAACCTACCTACCATGTGACTAAGACTGCATAACAATATTTTGGCGCTAGAGGAGGGCCTAGGTTTACCTAGCTAAGCGTGTCGGTTTGTACCCACACGAAACCTCCTAAGCCCCTCGTTCGGGGGTTGTATTGATGTCAAACTCCTATATCGACTAAGAGACGAGAGTTTTGGTCTTTTATAGCATAAGCACACCCTCACCACCTAGAGGCGCATTTTTGAAAAAAATTGTGCGGGCCTACCACAGTCCAACATGTGGCTCAGCAGACAATACCTCTTGAAACCACCTACTATGTGACTGGAACGCAAAACAACATAAAATTTAGTTTCGTTTTCTCTGTTAGTATTTTGTTGGTTTTAGTTATAAAATTTGGGTTAGGGTTTAATGTGTTTGGTTTATATTTGTAAATTTCTCTACATATGAATTAGTCAATTACAACATATTTTTTTTATTTTTAAATCATAAATTTTACTTGTATAGAAATATGAATTAATTAGAAATAAGTAGCTGATGATTTACTTGAATTATAATTATTTTTTTCCTATGACTGAATTAAATGCGTCAAAGTTGATTTAAAGTTTTAAGTTTCACTAGTTTTAAAGAATATTTATTAAGTTGGTACTTAAACTAAGACACAATTGGTTCTACTATATTTAGTTGTTTTGTTAGCTGTAGGTAATCAAATGTTTAGTTTTTTTAGTTCTCTGTTACTATACTTTGATTGATTAATATTTTTTCAGTTAGTAATATTCTTATGTACATATATCTTTTTTTCAATTTTGAGACATGGAAGCAAAAGATTTTGGTGAGGAATTGACGAACCACTATTGAGTTCTATAGACAATACTTATGTATCCGAAGTACCACATGAACGAAGTCAAAGTAGGTCAAGAATTGCATCACTAAATGACGTACATGAATTTTTACAACAAATATGCTGGGAGGCTGGATTTGTGTTAGAATTAATTCAACCAATAGAATAAAGAGACGAATGTCATAGTAAGAAGAAGTATGTGTACTTTAAGGAAGGAACATCAATGAAGGAGAAGTTATGAAAAAAAAAAAAAAAAAAAAAAAGGAGAGTAAGGGGATAGTTAGAGAGGGTTGCAATACAAAACTTGCTATGGTGTGAACCTAAAGGGGTTGACTTGACGGTTAATGATGTTTGTTTCCTTTATTGACTTTATAGGTTTGAACCTTGGGGCCATTTATCATATTTGTGGCTTACCTTGGATAATTGGGTTTGTAAGGTGTTCAATGGATCTTAGGAACTAGTTAAGGTACGCGCAACTTGGCCCGAACACCTCGGTCATAAAAAAAAATTAAAAAAAAAAAAAATTGCTATGGTGTGGACAAAATCTAGGAATTATGCTATTAGTATATTTTAATGTTGAAACAAGTTATGAAATATGAATGTCATGATTGCGGCTAATCACTAACATTACGCCAATCACCCAAAATCACTTAATCAATCAATTCCCTGATTCAGTGTAACTACATTATTTTGTTTCCTTATTGTATAGCTAAACTTTTGTATAAATAGGTGATATATTCACAATTCAAAATAATTCAAAACAATATAATTGAATTCATTTAAAGATATCTCTCAAGCATATTATGACCTTTCAATTGTCTCTCTTGCCCTCTCAAAGATATCTCTCGGGCATACTCTGACTTTCTTCAAATTTTTCTCTCTTGTTCTCTCAATTCTGACATGGTATCAGAGCTCTTCCATCAATTCTAACATCAAGTGTAATCCTAGACTATAAAGTGGTTAGAGACTAATTGATTTCTTCTACATAAGTGAATGAAAGATTGATGAAGAGTTTTATTCATGTTATCATTGATTTTAGATGAATAAATTGTTATAAAAGCTTGGCCGTTATTGGTATTTCAAAATACCAATTGTTTGGACTGTTATGCAATTAAAAGTAATTGCAGTTTTTTGTTTTATTTGAAAGCAAATTGTTTCAGTTACTGCAACTCAAAGCATGGCAATTTCTTGTATTAATTTGGAGTTTAATGGTGGCAATTATAAGGGCTGTTATAGAATTAAAAGTTGGGTTGTTATGAATGGATTGTCAAGTATAAAAAAGGGTGTTTATTCTCTTTTGAGGCACAATCTTTCCACTCAATAGAATCCATTTTTGCTTTTGCGTCTTTATTCTATCAGCTTTCCTTCACTACTTCTACATTGCCTCATACTATTCTAAGCTTATGTTAAAGAGTGCACTTTAACTAGAAGTTCGCCATTGTATCCTGGAGGTCGGTCCGCTGTTGAGCCTTTTTACACCACGAAGATTTATCTAGTAGGGGCAAAATTCTGATCTTAAGGACAATGCTTTTGCACGCCTTGACGCTACTGTATCGTTGTTGTTTCACTGTAGTATCATTGTTGTTTTGTTGCTGTGTTTGTTGTTGTTTCACTGTTGTATCATTGTTATTTTGTTGCTGTCTCATTGCTATTTTTCCTGGTGTTCTGTTGCTGTTTTGCTGTTGTTCTTCCACTGTTTTGCTATTGTTGTTTTGCTGCTAATTTGTATTAAATTTCAACAATCTTATGATCAGAATTTTTCCGAGATGGACGCTACAATTCTCACAACCAAATCACTTCCTAACATCTCCAAAATTTAGCCCTTTGCCGGAGCTCATTTCAAAAGGAGGCAAGAAAAGTATTCCACTCCTTGGATGTGCTCGACTTTGCAGAGTATCTCTTAACAAAAGAACCAAAACTTGGAGTGGACAATTTTGACCAAAAAACTTGATACGTGGAAGAAAGGAAATAAGGTATGTCGCCATACTATCCTCACTATATTATCGAATGAGATTTATGATGTTTATTACTCTTGTAAGACTGCATATGAGATATAGACAATCCTAAAAAAGAAATATGTTGTTGAGGATGCTGGATCACAAAAATATTTCATAGGAAACTTCTTAGATTTTAAAATGGTAGAAGAAAAAGAGGTATCCATGCAAGTACATGACTATCATTTATTGATAAATGACTTAAAAAATGAAGAAATAATTCTTCTTGAAACTTTTGTGGCTAGTTGTTTAATTGAGAAACTTCTAGATTCATGGAGAGATTATAAGAATAGTATGAAACATAAGCGGAAGCAAATGAGCTTAGAAGATGTGATAGTACATATTAGGATTAAGGAGATGAACAGGCTTAGAGATAAAGCTGATAAGGCCAAGGAATTGACATCCAAGGCTAATGTTGTTGAAAACCAAGTGGCTCCTCCTCAACCTAGGAACAAGAAACTGCAGAGTTTTGAGAACAATAACAAGAAATTGTTTAACAACAAAAACCTCAACACTTTCAAAAAGAAAGGACACTGTTTTGTGTGTGGGAAAACTAGACATTTTGCTAGCTAATGCAGATACAGAAAAACTAGAGACAACAAAAATCCTCTTAAAGCCAATCTGGTTGAGGGAGATGATGTTGTTGTTGTTGTGGTTGTCTTACAAGTGAACATGGTTGCTGAAAAGAAAGAATGGATAATTGATTATGGGGCCACAAAGCATATTTGTGAAGATAGAAATTCTTTCTATGAATACAGATCAGTGAGGGATGGAGAAGAATGTGTTTACCTTGGTGATTCCCGCTCTACCCCTATTTTGGGAAAGGGGAAAATTCTTCTCAAACTTACTTCTAGGAAAACCCCTTCATTGAGTAATGTTTTACATGTTCTAAACATTCGATATAATCTTGTATCTATTTATGTACTGGGAAAGGCTGGAGTGAAAGTCTCATTTGAGGGTGACAAAATTGTAATGTCTAAGAATGGGGCTTCTGTTGGGAAGGGGTATTGTTCTGGAGAGTTATTTAAACTCAATGTACTTAATATTATTATGAATGAAAATACATCTTCTTCTACTTATGTTATTGATTCAATAGATTTATGGCATGGTAGATTAGGTCATGTGAATTATGGTTATCTGAAAAAGATGAAAGAACTTGGTTTATTATCAAATGTCAATATTTCAAATATTGATAAATGTGATGTGTGTGTGGAATCTAAATCCACTAAAAAGACTTGTAAACCAGTTTTAGAATGAGAAAATGAGTTTATTGGTTTAATTCATAGTGATCTTTGAGGTTGACCAGATGAGAAAGTTTTATATAACTTTTATTGATGATTACTCTAGATATACTAGAGTATACTTATTGAGAAGTAAAGATGAAGCAACTAAAATGTTCTTAACTTATAAAAATGAAGTTGAAAATCAACTCAATAAGAAAATTAAAAGGTTAAGAACATATAGAGGAGGTCAATATGAGTCAAATGACTTAGATTCCTTTTGTAGAGATCACGATATTATACATGAGACTACACCTCTTTGTTCTCAACAATCTAATGGAGTTGTTGAGAGGAAAAACAGAACTTTAAAAGAAATGGTGAATGCTATGTTGATTAGTTTTGGAGCACCTTTTAATTTGTGGGGGGAAGCAATGCTTTCAACTTGTTACATATAAAATAGAATTCCTTTTAAGAAAATAGGCAAAACACCATATGAACTCTGGAAATGTCATGTACCTAACCTAAAATATTTTAAAGTGTGGGGGTGTTTTACTAATGTCCTAATTCCTGAACCTAAAAGGAAAAGGTTAGGACCTAGGACTGTTGATTGTATGTTTATAGGTTATGCTCAAAATAATGATGCTTATAGATTCATGGTAATAAAGCAAGAGGTTGGTTTGTATGATGCAAATACAATCATTGAATCTAAAAACGCAGATTTCTTTGAGAATGTTTTTCCTAAGAAAATCAATTGTGAAAAGGCTTTACCTCAAAATGAAACTTTTGAGAGTTCTCCTCAAAATGAAACTCTTCAGAATTCTTCTAAAAGTTCAGCGTTAGAAATAAGGAGTAAGAGAGTAAAAAAAGCCAAAAGTTTTGGTGATGATTACTATGTCTTTCTTACAAAGAATGATCCTTAGACTTATGAAAAAACAATGACTTCTTGTGATGCATCCCTTTGGAAAGAGGCAGTAAATAATGAAATTGAGTCCATTATGAGTAATCATACATGGGAAGAAGTTAATTTGCCTCCAGGAACTAGACCAATAGGGTGCAAATGGATATATTACAAGAAATTAAAGACTGATGGATCAATTGATAAATACAAGGCAAGATTGGTAGCCAAAGGTTATATACAAAAGAAAGATATATATTATTTTGACACTTATGCTCCTATAACAAGAATAGCATCAATTAGAGTGTTAATTGCTTTAGCTGCAATTTACAAATTACATATATATCAAATGGATGTAAAGATAGCTTTTCTTAATGGAGACCTGGATAAAGAAATTTATATGAAAAAACCAGGGGGTTGTGTTATCCCAAGTAATAAGCATAAAGTGTACAAACTGGTAAAGTCTCTTTATGAACTTAAATAGGCACCAAAACAATGGCATGAGAAGTTTGACCAAGTGTTAGTCTCAAATGGTTATACAATTAATGGTTCAGATAAATGTGTATATTGTAAATCATTTGAAGACAACAATTACGTGATAATATGTCTCTATGTTGATGACATGTTAATATTTAGTGCTAATATGGATGTGATAATTAAGACTAAAGAGTTTCTATCCTCAAATTTTGATATGAAAGATATGGGAGAGGCAAATGTTATTCTTGGGATTAAAATCATTAAGATAAATGATGGTCTTAAGTTATCACAACAACACTATGTTGAAAATTTCTTAAGAAAATTTGGGTATTTAGACAGTAAACCTGTCTGAACTCCTTGTGATGGAAACACTCAACTTAAGAAAAATACACAACACAGTGTAAATCAAAATAGATATACCCAAATCATTGGTAGCCTTATGTACTTAATGAATAGTACGAGGCCTAATATTGTTTATGACTAGATTGAGTAGGTATACTCATAATCTTGATAAGAATCACTAGATAGCATTAGACACTAGATATTTGAAGGGCACCATTGATTATGGGCTAACGTTTGGAAGTACACCACCTGTATTAGAAGGATATTCCGATACCAATTGGATATCAGATTCAAATGAAATAAAATCCACAAGTGGTTATATCTTTACACTTGGTGGAGGTGCTATGTCATGGAAGTCTTCCAAACAAACTTGCATAGCTCGATCTACCATGGAGTTTGAGCTTATCGCCTTAGAAAAGGCATGTTTCGAGGCTGAGTGGTTAAGGAATCTATTAGCAGATCTTCCTATTGAAACTCACCATCATGTTTCAGTATCAATCCATTGTGATTGTCAGGCATCAATAACGAGAGCAAAGAGCAAAATTTATAATAGGAAAAACAGACATATCCGGATAAGACATACCATTATAAAGCAGCTGCTAGAATCTGGGGTAGTGAGCCTAGACTTTGTGAAGTCAAAGTTAAATTTGGCCAATCCTCTGACTAAACCACAAAGTAGGAGGTTAGTGGAATACAGGTCGAGGGAGATGGGACTTATGCCTAAAGCATAAGGCAAGAGTGATGGTAACCCTACCTTTGTGATTGGAGATCCCATGAAGTAGGTTCATAAGGGTAATAAGAAGTCACTTGTTATCTTGATAAGTATTATCGAATTTTATCTATAAAGAGTCCTCCCTATGGTGAGATAATACTGATTGCAGTGAATAAGGTTGAGTAAAATTACTCTTAATGAAATCCATAGCCAACATAAATAGTGGTGTGAAAAACTGCAATTAACACCTTATGGAGGTTCACCTATGTGATTGTGGAATTGGGTAGATTCCTATGAGAGCTTAGGCAGGCATCTCTAGAGCACTCATGAAATCTAGGCTAGCACAAGGCCATAAAGTGTCAAACCGCAAAACAATATACAATGCAGAGAATTTAGTGTGAGGAACAGAGTTTCTTGGAATCTCACATGCTCAATTTGGAGGTTCACAGCAATATCCCATCACTCTTCATCAGCTATCTAATGCATCTCACATGTTACTTCCTCCTTGACAAATTCTGCTTCTGTTGGCTCATCAGCTTCTAAAGTTGGAAATTCTTCCAGTCCATCTATTGCCACTCCACAAACACTCACTGATCAAACTTGGTATGTGGACTCAGAAGCTACTAACCATATGATAGCAGACACAACCTCTAAATTACATAAAGATATTTTTGGTTCATAGAAACTTAGTTTCACCAAATTTCTGTAACTCACGTTTAGTTACTCAATGATTGGTTCATAGTCCGAAAGGCACCAACTCATAAACATTAAATTCTATAATCAGTGGTGATTGGTTATTTTGAAATATGTGGGGGATTGTTATAAAAGCTGGGCAGTTATTGGTATTTCAAAATACCAATTGTTTGGACTGTTATGCAATTAAAAGTAATTGCAATTTTTTGTTTTATTTGAAAGCAAATTGCTTCGGTCACTGCAATTCAAAGCATGGTAGTTTCTTGTATTAATTTGGAGTTTAATGGTGGCAATTATAAGGGTTGTTACAGAAGTAAAAGTTGGGCTGTTATGAATGGATTGCCAAGTATAAAAATGGGTGTTTATTCGCTTTTGAGGCACAATCTTTCCACTCAATAGAATCCACTTTTACTTTTGGATCTTTATTCTATCAGCTTTCCTTCACTTCTACGTTGCCTCATACTGTTCTAAGCTTTTGTTAAAGAGTGCACTTTAACTAAAAGTTCGTCATTGTATCTTGGAAGTCAGTCCACTGTTGAGTCTTTTTGCATCATGAAGATTCTTCTAGTAGGGGTGAAATTCTGATCTTAAGGACAGTGTTTTTGCACACCTTGACGTTGTTGTATCGTTGCTGTTTCACTGCAGTATCGTTGCTGTTTTTCCTGCTGTTCTCTTGTTGTTTCCTGCTGTTTTACTGCTATTCTTCTGATGTTTTGCTGCTAATTTGTCTTGAATTTTAACATAAATTTCATATTCTGGAAGGAAAAGATTTGGTGTAGCCATGAAAGAGTAGTCCAACGTGTTTTAAACGTGTAGTCATTAGTTTTTAAAATTTTTATAATTAAGTGTTGGATCCAGTGAGCTTTTATTTCCTTTTAACGTTACAAACAAATTTGTTGAATTGATTAAGCTTATTCATTTGATTTGTTTTTCAGTTTTGGTTTTCTATTAAATCTATTGTATGGGAAATTTAATATTACTATCAAATTTTGGGTTAATTAAGTTTATTCATTTGAATTTTGATTTATTTGGCAGTAAATGGTTTATGGTAAATTAATTGTGTAGCAAATTTAAAACACTATATAATTTAGTTTAGATACCATATTATTAACAACATATTAAAAATAATAATAATAAAAATAAAATTGGTGTTTAAATATAGTTGAATGATTAAAAAATATTGATGAATATGCAGTATGTTGTATTAAGCTCACGCTTCAATTTAATTAAGTTTGAATCTAGCCTCTAAAATATTATTAATTATATTTTGTTAGTTCGGCAATTTAGTCTCTAATTTAATTACCTTTCAATTTTATGAAAAAATGTTTCATGAGTTCTCTCTTATTAATCTCATTAAGCTGTGATTCTTTATATCTACCACCCATTTGTAATTTTACGAAATTAAAGAGAAATGAAGAGAGGTGCTGAGAGGTAAAAAAGTTTTTCTTGCACGTTTGCATTTTTTTTTTTTTTTTTTTTTAAGGTAAACCCGATAATTATAATTTTTAAAATTTAATTATATAACCTTATATTTTTTTATTGATTTAATTTATATATCTTATTTTCATATATTCTATATATTTTCTTATATTTTTTATAATTTTATTTTTTTTTTGTTTTCCATGAGTCCTTTTTTTTGATTTTTTTATTTTTTTTTTTTTTTTTTTTTTTTTTTTTTCTTTCTTTTCTGTTTTTTTTATTTTTTTTTTTTTTTGTTCTTTTTTCCTTTGCTTTTCTTTTTTTTTTTTTTTACTTTTTTTCTTTTCTTTTGTTTTTATTTTTTTTTTATTTTTCTTTTATTTTTTATATTTTTTTTTTTTTTTTTTTTTTTTTCTTTTTTATTATTCTTGTATATTTTATTAATTTTTTTTCAATTTTTCAATTTTTTAATTTTTAATTTCTTTTTTTTTATTTTTTTTTTTTTTCTTTTTTTTTTTTTCTTCTTTTTTTTTTTCTTGTCTTTTTTTCTTAGCATTTCTTTATTTTTTAAAATTTCTTTTCTTCTTTTTGGTTTAATCTGTTTTTTTTGTTTTTTTTGTTTTTTTTTTTTTTTTTTATTATTTTTTTTATTCTTTTTAAATTTTTTTTTTTTTTTTAGTTTTTTTTGTTTTTTTGTTGTTTTTTTTGTTGATGTTTTTGTTTTTTTTTGTTTAATGATTTTAATTTTGGTTATTTTTTTTTTTTTTATTGATTTAAATTTTCAAAAATTTTTTTATTTTATTTTTTGTTTTTTTTTGTTGTTTTTTTTTATTTGTGTGTTTTTTGTGTGTTGGGTTTTTTTTTTTTTGTTTAGGTGTTTGTTTTTATTGTTTTTTTGTTTTTTGTTTTTGTTGTTTATTTTTTTTATTTTTTTTTTTTTGTTTTTTTTGTCGTTTTTTTTTTTGTTTTTTTTTTTTTTTTTTTATTTTTTTATATTTTTTTTTATTTTTTTTTATTTTTTTTGTTGTTTTTTTTTTTTTTTTATTTTTTTTTTTTTTTTTTTTTACTTGTTTGTCTAACTGGTTTAACCGATCAACCCAGGATTTTGCCATTTTGTCGGGTTTCACCCTGGCCCAAGTTTTAAACCTTGGTTAAGATATCTTATGTCCACAAAGTTAAAACTGATATCTATATTACGGTAGACATAAAAACAAATTAAGTTTCACATTAAACATTTATGAGATTTTATCAAAATTTATTTAACCGACACCTGTTTCTCAACAATGACTCATCTAATATTTCATCCTAACCTACTTCATCAAGAATCTCAGGCAATTAATTTCTTTTATTAAACTAGTTTAGCGTGTGTAATAGTATTCAACATGTTTTCAGTATCATCTAACACAGTGGACAATTTCAATCATTGTCTAGTATTGTTCACTTCATTATCAACATACTTTTTCTCAACAAACTGCTTTGATTTTGTTGAAAACCCTAACTTGATTCTGATTCTGCAATACATTCTTATTCTGATTCTCCAACCAATAAAGTAATTTATATGAACACGAGGCAGAAACAGAATGGATTTGTAAAAGAAAACTTCCTCTTCTCTTGCATTAATTATTCTTGCCAAATTTCACCAAACCTTATCCCCCCTGCAATTCAATAACAAAGATAAAGACAAACAATTTTATAAAAAAATATAATAGCTTGCTTGTGGACAACAGCATTTCAAATAGTCTGGAGAAGGCGCCACCATGCTAATTTCTTTAGAAACGGTCAGTAGAGCCTCCATTACTATATCAACCGCGTGGTAATTCAGGACCCACACGCTGCCATTAATTCTGATTCTGGAGCCTACTACTAGGGTTGGTTTATTGATTTTATAAATGAGGCCTCTTTAGTTTGTCTGCTTTGTTTGTCTCTAACCTTCAACTTTCCAGTTCTGGCCTATGCTTAATGCTTCTGCATTAATATTTGTACAGAAAACTTTCATCTTCTAGTTTTCCCTTTGCTCTTTTGATTTCTGCTAAATTCTAGTGCATGTATCTGGGAAATGATTAGTCACCGAAGTTGCTTCTTTTTTGTTCAATATTAATACTCAAGCGATTACTGAATACTGGATTTCTTGTTGGGTTTAATATCGTCTTGTAATTTATATGTACTTGCTTATTTGGAAGAGGTTAATTAAAGAAAGAAAAAGCTAGATGGGACAACTGTGGATGTCAAATGCTTCATCCAAAAGTCAAAAAGTGAGAAAGAAACTAAGTGAAAAGAAACAAAAAGAGTAAATATAATAGTAGATTAATGTCTACCTGTGCTTATGACTAATTCTTATTTATCAGACAAGCAATTCTATATCAAAAACTGCCAGAAACATACTAAAAACTTGAGAATTACCAAGAATTATCAATGAAGGTATCATGGCATCATGAAAAAGGACATGAATGAAGGCATCAAACCAAAGATCTAACGGCTATGAACGAGCCCAACAACCAGTTTAATTACATTACTATGCACTAAACCATCTTTGAGTGGGAATTTCTAAACTCTACTTCACTATAAGTTGGTGAACTCAGTCTCAATCTCTTAAAGGGATTGAACAAAAAGAGCTTCATTCACATTGATCCTCCTGAGGAGGGTTAAGCCTCAAAGCTAGGCTCAAACAACACTTCTCACAAGGAAGGAAAGGTTAGAAATTTACTTCAGCTGCTCATTTCTTTCTTCATTCTCTTGTGCACATGAACATTTTCAGGCTTTCAGCATTATTAAGTTTCATAAATATTTTGATTAGCTTCTCCATTATTATGCTTTTTGGGGTCATTTATTTTCATTGTTGTATATTGGAGTTTTGGTTCTTTTAGGCAGTCTTCAGAAGTTGGCGCTCTGCCTAACATAAACATGACTGGGAAATGAAAGAAAAGTCTTGTTCAACTGGAAAATTTGTTCGACCAGATTGACAAATTTTGTGAATTTTCCCAACTCCTTTTGGTCAATGGTAAGAATTTAAGGCGGGACCCCATGGGTAACTGGTTTGCAATGCTCTTTAGATGCACATTAGAGAAAAGAAGGGGGGGAAATTGGTTTGGTTCTTCTGAGTGTAATTTTAACAACTTAATAACCGATGCTGAAAATTTTCCATATTGCTTGGTGGTTAGGATTTGAATGCTGCTCAGTGTAATTTTAACAACTCAATTGTTAATGCTTGGAAAAGTCGCTATTAAATGGTTTGCTATGAGTTGTTATAAATACTCACATTGAGGGGTTCTTTTTGAAAAGATCATATTGTGGTAATCTTCCCACCATTTTGGAAGAACAGAGTGTAAAGTCAAGTTACAACTTTCAAATTTGTTATTTAAGTTAATCAATTGATTTTTGGGCTTGAAATTGTAGAATGAGTAGGTCTGCCGAAGCAATTGAAGATGGAGCTTTACATATAAGATCAAGCAACTCTGAGATTGTTCATCATGAAGAGGCAACTGGATCATCAGAGCGAAAGAGCGTTAACTGCTCAGCAGAAAAGAAGAAATCTCTTCAAGTTCGTTATTTTTATGGCATTATATTCCTAATAATAAATCTTATTGCTTGGTTTATTCGTGACTACGGGCAAAAGGTTTTACCTCAACTTCATTGTGAGTTACTGTTCTTCCTTTCAAAACTGCAGAAATATGATTTTTGAATCTGAAATTTCATTTATAATTATGTTAAAAGATCATATATTAAATGATAAGAGCTGACATTTCATCAGGAATACTGTTTCTTTGCTTTGGTAATAATGTAGCATAAAAATTATACTTCTACCAGTTGTATTTCATTACAATGAGGTTGTTCAACAATTATGTAACTAGGAAACAATGCTTCTAAACATTTTATTTAGAAATTTTTGTCACTAAACTCCATCCGGAAATTTTAACTGCTGAATGAAATTCTTATATTACATGTATCTGTTGCACAAATCTCCTAAGCAAATTAGAATACGGTTGGAAAATGAAAGGAAAACTTGCTGATATTCTTGTTGTCTTGCTTGTGGGAAAATTCTATTGCAGATCTAAAATCTTGCGGAGCTGGGGGTCGTGAATGCTTTCATACGCTAGGAGTACTTCGTGTGAGTTTAGGATGTTTCGTATCCTTCTTATTAACAGAAACAGAAAATACATTTCTTCTTTCAATACTTTTTTTTTTAATATTTGACTTTTGAGTAATTAGATTTCTATCTTCGGAATTGAGAAACGGGCAGTGTTATAAGTACCCTCTCTAACCTGATTCTGAATTTTCCCACAAGATGCCTGCAAGTCTCTGATTTGTTTATATTTTCTTGAAGTTTAAATCCTTGACAATGAGGTCAGATATTTTTCTTCTTGATGTTTCTCTGTACATGTTATACACAAAAATTGTATGAAGCTCGCAGTAAATGGCATACAGGGTGGTGGACATTGAAGTTTATCCTGTTGATCATATCCATAGCGGTTCCATTTTTCTTCAATTCGGTTTACATCCACTTATATGGTAAGTTATAACTTGAGGGCCAGTTGCAAATGTTTACAAATTATCTTAAAGGTATCTTTACTCCCTCATTAGACAATTGACAAAGAGTGTAACTTGAGCCATTTGAGCTTCCTCTTTATGCTCTAGTTCTGAAAGGTGCCTACTAAGATTGAAATATTAATTCTTTTGCTCAAATTTAATGTTGACTGCATCTACTTTGCCTGCTTAAATTTAAAAGCATTGCTATCTGTTGCAGGTGAACTTGCTCGTGTTGGTGCTGGGTAAGCTTCATATACTTTGTTAAAAGAAATTTAGTATCTAAAGATGTAATCTCAAATAATTGTATATATTACTGCACCTACTTTGAATTAAGTTACCTAACTGAATTTACCACCTTAGCCTATACCACCATGCCAGTTTAAGCAAAACAAATATATAGCTTCAGATATCATTGCAGAAAACAAAAGACCAATTATATAGCAATTTCATAGTTTCACATCATCTCCTGAATTGCATCTAGTGTTTTTACTGCTTCCTTTGTAATTTGTGTTCCAGTGTAGTTTTGCACTTTTGTATTCTCATATCTTGTACCATGGAACAAACTAAAGTTTTTACTCTTCTGCATTGCTCATCTAATAAATTATCCATTCTTCCCCTGCTAAAAGAAAAAGAATTACAGCCCCTAAAACCCCTTAAAACTGAGAAGTAAAAAGAAGCACCCCAAAATACATTCTCAGTAAATATTTAGTGAACTTGAAGATTTTGGTACAATGGGAAAGAGATAATAAACTTACTCTGTCACCATTAAGGAAACAGTTTCATATTTACTTGCTATCTTTAAGGAGTGTGTCAAATGATTAATCCTCCTTTTACTGTTTTTCATGATCTAGGATTTTTCTTGCTCTCCAACTTGTGAGTGTGATTGAGTTCATTGCATGGTGGAATAACTACTGGATGCTTGATCAGGAAAGGAAACAAAGGTACAAGTTTCTCTACCACAGCTCAAGCCTTTATTTGTTGACTAGCATACTAATGCATTAAGGTCAAGGGAAAAAGTGAAAGAGTCTAAAAACATCAGGTTTAACCTCTTAAACAAAACGAACATGCATATGATTTGAAAAATGACTGCAACATAAAACTTGCCATATTATACTGAGAAAAAATTTGGAATCGTTCCCATACAGTTTTTGATGGACCTTTGTCAGATTTGCAGAGCCTAATGTAATCATTGAAAGGATTTTAACATAATTTACCAGAAAAATGAAAACTTCTTAGGCTCTTTTTTCTCATTTTTATTTTAGATACCAAGTGTGGAGTTGGTGATGTATCATCTCGTTTCATATATTGCAGCTGCTCCCTCGGGTTATTCATGTCAAAAGTTTTTTACATTGCTTCTGCAATGGGAATTGTGTTAATGTACTACTTGTATGCCTCAAAACTGGCATGTGCTCTCAACATATTCTTCATTACATGGACTGCAATTCTTCTCATGGTGATGATGGCCATATCATTGCACTCAATGGTATGTTCTTCAGAGCATCTCCTTCTGTCCCCAAATTTAATTATTCAAAAATGTTTCTGGAATAAATAACAGAATCATATTCAGAATTTTAACTCCTGTGTTCAAAACAACCTACTTAGTTGTGTTATATATGATTGTTTATTGAAGACATAGTTAGAGAGTAATGATAAGAAGAGGACCTCCTTTATGAATATCTTATATATGTAAATCTATTCTGTTCATGTACAGGTTAATAGAGGTGTATTATCTTCAGGAATCATGGCAGCTTACCTTGTTTTCCTCTGTTGGTCTGCTATTAGAAGGTTAGGATCACTTCAGCCCTTGTTTTTACTTGGAACATTGAATATAATTGAGGTTCTTGGAGAACTAGCTCATTGTTCTAAGATGCTCCAAAATTTCATATTTATTCACTAAACAATAAAGTAAATCAAACTATGGAGTGATGCATATTCTCATCCTGTAGAACAGTTTAATTGATCTTTCAGTGTATGCCTAAAACGAAGTCACCAGCAAGGAAAACAACAGCATTTGGATTTATTTGGGACATTAACTCGATTTTTCTGTGTTAAGTGCATATGTGTTGGCCGATACTACAAAATCATTTGAATCTTTTCCTTGTTTTTAGGAAAGCTTTTAATAAATATTTTATTTTAGCAATGTTAGCTTGCCAGTGGGAAAATATTAATTAATCTTCATTCTGCATGCTTTTTTAAATTATATTTTCCAGAAAACTGTTTGTTCTTTCTCTGGGTCAAAATTTCAGTAACTTTTCTGCATTATTCGTCCACATACTATTCAGAAAAATTAACAGTATCCTCCTCAAGGAATTAAAATCTAATTTTCTGGATTTACCTTTTGCTCTTGCAGTGAACCGGCTAATGAGAAATGCAATGTACAAAAGCAAGTGAATGGGAATGGTGATTGGACCACAATACTGGTAATAGCTACAAATTTTCCATTTTTCCCTTCAATTTCCCTAGGTTGAATTTCTCTTGTAATCAGTGGAAAGTTTTTTAGCAGATAAATGATGTTTTACCTTATAGTGGCCTCATATACATTAGTTCTCTGTGCAACTGTAACCTTATAGCTAGCTGTCACCCTTGATACACAAGCATGCAAAATCCTTCACAACTGCACTATTATTTACTGTACAAGCCTCATCCCCAAAAATTGTAAATTTATCCCTTAAAATGAAGCTTGGGTCAGAGAAAGCTTAATGAAGATAAATTCATTCCATTTTGTTCTATCACTGATTTCTTAAAACCAAGCCATGTCTAAGTGACACTCTGATAGTTCTTCATGGTTTAACATAATAATGACAATTTTCATGCCGTCATCTTTTTCTTGGATCTATCAAGTGTTCACTTACAAAAAGAAGTCCTTCCAAAAAAGAGAAGTATTAGAAGAGATGCTTCATAAGCATTTATTAATCTTTGATATTTATTAATCTGCCTACACTCTTGTTTTGCTTTTTCCAGGGTTTCCTGCTTGCCATATGTGCCATTGTCATGGCAACCTTTTCTACTGGAATTGATTCACAATCATTTCAGGTGATTTTTCTCTCTGCCTATGTTCTATATTCTCTTCTTTTCTTCGGTATTCAGCAACTCAAAGATTTTCAAACATTCCAACAACAGCTAGAGTAACCGTTAATTTTTAATACTGATAAGAGATAATGAGTAGTGAGTACTCTTAATGCTGCCAGTTTCGCAAAGATAAAGTTCACCTGGAGGATGACATTCCATATAAGTATGGATTTTTCCACCTGATATTCTCTTTGGGAGCCATGTACTTTGGAATGCTATTCATAAGCTGGAATCTTGAAAATTCGGCGAGAAAGTAAGGAACTAAAAATTACTGGTATTTCCAGTCATTTGCATCAATTTTCCTCTATTTATTTATTTATTATTTTTTTTTTTTTTTGAACTAAGCATTAAACTGTCATACTCTCTTCAAAACAATCAGATGGAGCATAGATGTCGGCTGGGCAAGTACATGGGTGAAAGTCGTGAACGAGTGGTTTGCAGCGTCTATATACTGTAAGTATATTGTTTATGTCTCTTCAGATTGCATGTATGCTAAATCTTGTCTCTTGCATACTCATGAGTTGAGGCTTTATTTCCTTGCAACATCAAGTTTAAGATGATAATTTTTTCTGCTTTCTTAATGCTATCTGATTACAGTTTAGCCTAGTGGAAGTAGCTTTAACACATAATGCATCATAAGCATATACACTAAAAGGAAATTAGAAATACCCTTTTCTAGTTATAAAAAAGTTCAAATCCAAAATTCAGCTGATAAATCAAAGATCATATGGTACATGTTCAGGGATACAAAGTTGTTTTCCATTTCTATGTGACTAGAAAAACGCATTGACTTCAACTTCAAGTTATCACCATGGTTTGAACCAGTGGTAACATAACTCAATTCTTGTATGTAACATTATAAGCTGCACTGATCATGAAATTGAACTGCACTGACATAGCTCTCTTCTTTCCCCTCTTCCATATTCAAACATTATATGCAGTATGGAAATTAATTTCCCCTGTAGTGAGACAACCCAAAGTCATGGATCATCAAGAGCCTATGCAGCAGAGAGATGACTCGGTCCAGCCATGATTTAATTGACAATCTTCCTTATCCACTTGTATTTTGACTATTCTTTCTCCATTTTTTACTAGCGAGTTCATCATATATTATTCAAGCTTCAAGCCATTGTATATGAACAAATAAAATAATAAATTTTTCCGATTGAGAATGAAATGTCTTCTACTGATTGCCTATCACCCTTTTTTTAGTTTATTTTTACAGCTTTTCCAGACTTTCATTGTTAAAATTTATAATGAAAATGATTTTGAGTTCTATCTGATTGAATGCTTTTTTTTTCTCTGATATAGATCCTTGGTCAACTGGCATTGTTTATAGTATCTATAAAAACAAGATTTTGGTTTAGTTGTACCCAACACACCTGAAGAAATTTATTACCTCTCGCTGCAGTTTTTCAAATAATGATTCAGCAATAAGGGAAAGCATTTGAACGTGATTTTATCAAATAATTCAAGTTGACTGAAAATCAGAGGCTGAACACGTATTACATCAGAATTCACCCACCGTGGTGTTCATAGTCAAATCAAAAGAGTGGACTGCTTATAATAATCCTTGCAGAATGGTTTGAATTCCCATAAATAGTATATAACTCAAACAACTCCACCACCTCTTTAGTCTAATATAGCAGCTCCACTCAAATCTTTTTTTGTCTATATAAAGAGAGCAAAGCTCAAACCCTTTTGCACAATAATCCTAGTTGCTTTCAGAGACTAAACACATAGAACTATCAATTTATCATAATATAACACATACATTCAAGATGTTCAAGGGTTTATCAGCTTTCATACTCCTTGCAATGATGATTGCTCAAATGCAAGCTGCAATATTCGTGGCTGCAGTTAACCCTGAAACCGCAACTGGAGAAGAACCAATTCTTGAGTTATACATGCATGACATTCTTGGAGGCGTCAACCCAACAGCTAGGCCAATAACTGGCTTGCTAGGAAACATATTCAATGGTCAAGTGCCCTTTGCGAGGCCATTAGGATTCCGTCCCCCGAAAGATGGGGTAGCCATTCCCAATGCCAATGGTGCCATTCCGACTGTTAATGGTGTCAATGGCATTCCATTAGGAACTGGTTTAGCTGGTACAACTTTTTCAGGAATAAACAATGGTAATCCGCAAATACAACTGGGACCAGATGGACTAGGACTGGGCTTTGGGACTATCACTGTCATTGATGACATACTAACCTCTAGTCCTGAGTTGGGATCACAGGTACTAGGGAAAGCTCAAGGCGTTTATGTGGCGAGCTCTGCAGATGGAACTACACAGATGATGGCATTCACTGTTATGATTGAAGGAGGTGAATATGGTGATAGCCTTAACTTCTATGGCATATTCAAGATTGGCAGCCCCCTGTCACGTTTGTCAGTGACGGGTGGGACTGGTAAGTTCAAGAATGCAAGCGGGTTCGCTGAGGTGAGGGCGCTTATACCTCCCGGCCAACATGTTACTGATGGTGCAGAGACATTGCTGAGAATCACTGTCCATCTAAGCTACTGAGAGTGGCATTGAACACAGAGCAAATGTGAATCCTTTGTGTGAAATGAAAAATGAACCTGGCATTGGTTATTTGTCAATCTGGTAGCAGCGAATCAATGTTTTCGAGTTTTTAGCCTTGCATTTGTAATTCTGTAACAGAAATATTTTAAGCATTTTATTGAAATTTAATTTTGGAATATAAATTCTCCCTCTGGAATCATTCTCAGTGGTGTTTCTATGAAATAATCAAGGATTTTAATCTTAATACGCAAAAGCCAAATATTATGCAGAACCCTCCACAGACTCCCCCGTCAACTAAAAACTAAATCTTACTTATTCTTTATAGTCAACAAAGATTGCCACCGAATAAGAGCAGCCAGCAATTCAAATGATTTATCATCTGTTGAGAGAAAGTCATTAACTAATTCCTGAAAGAAAATTGCTACTCTCTTTCAGAAAGACAAGACCTAGAATTATTAATGAATTGAAATCAAGGTTGGAACGTTGGACACTATGGAAATAAGCAAAGCCTCATCCTGGAACTAAATTTTGAGCCTGATCTCTTTTTCTTATTGTCGCGGGGAAAAATAGACTTTCAGTTGATATATACAATCACTCAATTACTTCAACTATACATATAAACCAGCATATGAACTGTGATTAAAACTTTTCACAGATTGTTCAAGTGATTAAAAAGTGCAAAGTAATAGTTTACAAGGTCTATCAGTCATTGCAAATATGGAAACAGTCACCTACTCCAAGTTATGAACAGTTATCCACTCCGTCAAACCACCACCACCCACCAACTCCAATGAAGAGAATCCTTTCTACAATATGTAATTCATAAGTAAGCTATTTGATGGAAATTAAAGCTAAAATTACTTCTTCTCCACACACTCACATAATTTTGTCGCTTCAATAAAGTACAAGAATACTCATTAAAGATATTTACAAGTTATGTTTTACTTAAACTAGAAATGCTGAAAACTAAAATTGGGAAATAGAGTATCATTGGATGAGATATTCAAATGAAATGAAATATTTATTATCAATTATCATCAGTATCGAAAAAGCAGTGCTGCTAGCATTTTTCCAGCTCCAGTTTAGAGTTTACACTTTACATGCCGGGTCTTCCAAATTTCAACTTTAAAGTATTACAGTTACAGGATGATACTGGGGGAACTCATAACATACCAAACCCACCATGCATGCCACAAATTTTCTTTTAAAGAAGAAAGAATCAACGGGGAATGTGAACAGGAACAAAATGATTAAACATCTCATAACTAATATAGTTTGAACAACTTCACTAACTTCAGAATTCCCAACAACTCCATCTCAGTCTTATTGTAGCCTCTCTATTTAAGGACCACATTAGCCAATTACTTGCATCCTCATCCAGAAACCCTCAGCCTTCATTTCTTAGAGATCTTAAAGCCTCAGATACGCACACTACAAGATGTTAAAGCAATTATCACCATCTAGTTTCATTACTCTGCTACTTGTAGTAGCAAACATCATGATATTTGTGTCAGCAGTTGACCCTGCCTCGGTTGGCGGAGAAGAACCCATTGAGTTTTATATGCATGACATACTTGGAGGCAGTAACCCAACGGCAAGGCCAATCACAGGCTTGCTAGGAAACATCTACAATGGTCAGGTACCCTTTGCCAGGTCGATAGGATTCCTTCCCCCAGAAGACGGGGTTGCCATCCCCAATGCTAATGGTGCCATTCCGACAGTTAATGGTGTCAACGGCATCCCACTGGGAACTGGCTTGGCTGGGACAAATTTTGCTGGAATACAGAATCAGCAGAACCAAAATGGCAACATTCAGACCCAACTAGGAGCAGATGGCTTGGGACTAGGTTTCGGAACAATTACCGTCATAGATGACATACTAACCTCTAGTCCTGAGTTGGGGACACAGCGACTAGGGAAAGCTCAAGGAGTTTATCTGGCAAGCTCTGCAGATGGGACAACACAGATGATGGCATTTACAGCTATGATTGAAGAAGGGGAGTACGGTGACAGCCTCAACTTCTATGGTGTATACAAGATTGGAGGTACCATGTCTTATTTGTCAGTAACTGGTGGTACCGGAAAGTTCAAGAATGCTCGTGGGCTTGCTGAGGTGCGACCTCTCATACCACCTGGTCAACATGTCATAGATGGTGCGGAAGCATTGCTGAGATTCACTGTCCATCTCAAATACTGAAAATGTAAAAGAACTTAAGATTACATGTGCATCTGTTGGTGTGAAGATGAATGTGAGCATGGTTTTTTACATTTTCATTCTGTCAATATGGCTATTATGAGTCAGTGTATGTTATAATTTTAGCAATCTGTCTGTTTCTATGATCTCTTACATATGCAGAAATGTGATCATGTCATTGAGAACAGAGTCATCATCCTACTTGATTTGTCAGCAAAGATGAATATATCCATCATAGCATGCTAATTATGTCTATACCAGATTTCGAATAACAGTGATTAACTATGTCATCACCCCATTAAAAAAAATGATAATGAAAGCTATGATCTTTTCTGACATTTCTGAAAAACGAAAATTTGGGCTCTGGACACTGGATCATAGATGCTTGTGGCCATCCCTGGCCGGTATATCCCAGAAATTTATTGTGTGCATAGTGTTCAACATCCTTATTGATTAGTCCTCTTTTGGCTCAACATAAGAGCGTTATGTACAACTCAAATAAATCATCGCTGATCCATATCATTTACATGTCTCCTCAATTATCATGGCAAACTCCTGATGTGAACGCGAGAAAGCATAGCTGCTTGATCAAGTCCATAGAGAGAATCTATCATGTGTATTCGCAATGAAGCAGGACCTTTTGCGATGTCCATCCCCATCTCACCAGCAATACCAAACACGGATAATGCCGAAGCTGTGGCTTCAAAAGCATGCGAAGGATCAACAGCAACAAAAGCCGCAATTAGAGCAGTGACTGAACATCCAGTTGCAGTAATCTTTTGCATCATGGGCACCCCATTGTGAACACCAACTATTCTCTTCCCATCAGTTATAATGTCAACAACTCCAGACACAGCAACTATGTTCCCACCTGCTTCAGCCAACCTCTTCGCTGCATCCACCGCGTCCATCGACTCATGAGAGCTGTCTACTCCCTTAAAACCAAACCCAATTTCAGCTATAAGGGTAACTTAAACATTTGATTTACACACTTAGGCACAAACCTTGAATCATTCATCAATTAAAAATTCAACATTTCAAACATTTTTCACTTCATTTTGACTCCAATTATAAAATTCTTTTAAATTATAAAATTGAAATTACCTTAGTGGGGCCCACAGAGGCATTAGAAAGCGCGATGATCTCGGAGGCATTTCCTCTAATGATGGTAGGCTTCAGGCCCACGAGTTCCAAGCAAGCCTTCAACCGGAAACCGGAAGCGCCGGCAGCAACTGGGTCAAGAACCCAGGGCTTACCCGACTTCGATGCCAACTCGGCTGCAACCTTCATTGCCGGTAGCCAGTCGGGGGAGAGAGTGCCGACGTTGATGTAGAGCGCGTGGATGTGAGGAGTGAAGTCCGGGATTTCTTCGACGGAGTGGAGCATCGCGGGTGATGCACCGGCGGAGAGAAGAGTATTAGCCACTAAATCCATGGAGACATAGTTGGTGATACACTGAATGAGCGGCGATTGGTTCCGGACTGCGGAGAGGTGGGCCCACGCTGTAGGGGCCCACTCCATCGGCTCTTGTTGTTGCTGCTGTTTTTGATCGTTGGAGATGGGTTCGCTTTCCATGGTAGCTTCCTCTTGGAAAAGAGTGAACTGCGATTCTGCGAATTTTTACTTATTTTTAATTTATTTATAAAAGTTGAAGCAAATAGTGATTAGATACCGGTGTTCTTGGGTTAGTGATCATCAATGACCGGCACGGCCACGTAGAGTTTACACTTATGCCACGAGATTTTTTTTATTCTTTTTATTTTTTTCAAATTATTTTCAGTTTTCTCAGATTTTTTATTTCAGTTACTCCGAAAAAAAAATCTCCCAATTTTTCAGATTCTCTTTCCATTTTCGGAATTTTTTATAATTCAAAATTTTATATTTTATTTACATTTTCAAATTATTTTATTTACATTTTTTTATATTTTTAAAGTAAGATTTTCATTTCTTTCATACTATCTTATTTCTAAAATTTCTGTTCCAAATTTTTCAAAATTTTTTATTTTTATTTCAAATTTTCTCATTATTTTATTTTTATTTGTTTTAATTTTCAATCATTTCATTTTATTTGTTCAGATTTTAAAATTTTGTTATTTTAAAAGTTTTTTTCTAAAACTTTTTCAAATTGTTTTATTCAATTTTCAATTCTTTTTATAAAACTTTTTAAGTGTTTTTACATGCAAATATAGGATTATCAAGTCAAAGACCAAAATACCTTATGCATAGTTAACTTTAATACTTATGTATAGTTAACTTTAACTTTAATACTTATGTATAGTTAACTGTCCTCTCATTGATAGGAAAAAAGAATTGCGTCCTTTTTGTTAAGTTTTCTAAATATGTGTATATGGAATAATAATAACCCTCTATAAAAATATTTAAATTAATGAAAAAAATATGAATTCAGATTAAACATTGTTGGACAAAAATAAAAGGCCCATAATGAATCATAAGTCCAATACACAAAAGCCCAAATATGGTAACCCAAATTCCCAAGAAGCCTAAGAGGGAAAGTTATTAAACTATTGATAACCGGCATGCCCACTAAAGCTAAAGAGTAAACGACTGTTCCCACCTAAGGTTTAGCCAAATTCAGTTACCAGTCCTGGTTTCATAAATCCCATATTCCCACCCTTAAATGAACGTCGTGAGTGACTATTGAGTGCTATTACGCTATTGCCCTTGACAAAACCCAACCATGGATTCATAATTTCTGACGGCCATTTTGGTTGCTTCCTCATTGGAAAATCCACCAAACTCGGTAGGAATCACTCCCCTAGCATCGTTCGAACTCCCCCAATCCCCTTTTGACTAAAATTTGGCTCAATTGCACTGGATTCGTATCACCACCCATGACCTCGTCCACCGTGCGATTGTCATTTTTTAGGCCATATTGGCCTGATTCCACCATCGTTGGAATTCCCCGACACCACCAAACACATCCCCTCACCTCCCTTATCAAAACTCCTATCATTCCACCCTTCTACACCTCCAAATCACCTGCCGCTGCTTAGTGAAATCGTGTACTTCTTGCCAATTTCTGGTAGATTCCAGCAATGAAAACCTATCCGAACACCGCCTTTTGATCTATCGGCATCTCCTCTCTAAAACGCCCACCACCCCAAGTTGTGATTGCTAGTTGGTTGTCACCCACCATTTCCCCAACGACTTGCACAACAGTTGAAATTGGGTTTTCAATTGGAGTTTGTTTGAAGCTTGGTTGAAGAGAAATTGATTGTTTATGGAAGTGTTTCTTGTTGTTGTTGATTTTGTATTTTTTTTTTTTTTTTTTTTTTTTTTGCCGTTTTCCCGTCTCTGGCCAGCAAAAACCACCTACCTTTGACTACACCCACCACCTGCTCGACCTTTTGCCCCAACCAACACCTAAGCATATCTCCCCCTATGCGCTAGTCCATCGCACGCACAGGCAGCTGTGCACACAACCCACTGCACGCGCGCTTAGATTCCTAGCTACCACGAGGCCCTCATGCGACAGGCAAAATCTGGCCACCGTGAGGGCCAAGAAACAACCATTTGGTCGTTGCTTCTTAGCCCTCGCGGTGGCCGCATTTTGGTCACTGCGTGAGGGTCTCATGGCGGCTAAATTTTGGAGCCACAAAGCCCTCACGCAGTGGCCAAAATCTTGCCATTGCAAGGGCCAAGAAACAGCCATTTGACCGTTGCTTTTTGACCCATGCAAAGGCCAAATTTGGCCGCCATGAGAGAAATGTTAGAGAAAGGGTACTTGCGAGAGAAATTTGAAATATGAAGGGTTTTTTTTTTTTGAAATTTTTATTTTTATTTCATATTTATTACAGAGTAAATGACCATTTTACCCTTTATCTGTTAAATCAAACTTTTTTTTGTTAATTTAAGGGTGAGAATTTGGAATTTATGAAACCAGGGGTGATAACCTGGGATTTTGTTGGAATTGGCAGCCAAAACTAAGCACTTTTATTGAAGAAAACTATGAACTCACATACTTTATTTATCAAAGTTTAACTCATTTGATACAAGAAAATAACTTCTACTCCTAATCAAGTACGGAAAGAAAAATGAATTTTTCTTGCCTAATCAAACTCAAACAAATCTCCTACTGAATAGGAATTATTCTAAAACAAGAATGCCCTTATTTTTATAATATTTTTAAAACTTGTGTCCTCTTATTGATAATCTAGTAAATATGTGTATCCTCAATGATAATATCCCTATGTATTTTATACGAAATGATGAGAATGCCATTCTCCCGTTAAAGTTAACATTTGAATTTAAAAGATGAGAGTAACATTATGTGTTTTTTCAAACTAAGGGGAGTAATCCAAGGGTTCGTTTGGTTGGAGGTTACCTTCCATTACTCTAGTAATGTCATATTATGTTACTGATATTATCATATTTGATTGTCAAGTAATAAAATATTCTAGTAATCTTCCAATACCAATAGTGATTACTATTGGTTATATGGGGGGTAATCTAAATACCATAATTTTCTTAGGTATTCTAAGATTACTTAATAATCTTAATTTTGTTATGATTTTATCCCTAATTAATAATTTTTTTGGACAGTAATGGCCTCCCATTTTTTTAAAAACAATTTACATGAACCCTGCCATAACACGCCCATCCACCCAAGAGGACTGCCAGCTGCTAGCCACCACTATCGACAATTACTAGAACGGCACACGATTGATCGGATTTGGTTGGTCGTGCTTTGATTTGGCCGTAAACAACTAGATGGACGTGGATCTGGCCGTTTTTGGCAAGATCGATTCTAGCCAGCCCGATCAATGGATGTGGAGGGAAACACGACCCGATCCATGATTTGGCCGTTAACGGCCATGGATCTGGTAAAAAATGGCCAGAATAGTTTTGGTTGTTTCTGGCTAGATCCATGGCCATCTGGCCGTTTTTTTACTATTGATCTAGCCGAAAAAGGCCAAATCAGCACACGATTTGGTCGGTCATGCTCCATTCTAGTGACTTCTGGCGGCGGTCAGTAGCCCTTTTGGGTGGGTGAGGGTGTTTTGGCTAATTTTTAAACTTTTATTATGGTGGGAGTGTTTTAGCCAAATCTCAAATGTTGGGGGTTAAAAATACCCACAAATTTATTTCAATCTGACCAAACACTTTTAATATAACATTTCTAGTAATCTTTAAGATAATTTATCTTCTCTTTAATATAACATTCCCAGTTATGCAACATTTCCCAAACCAAACACATTAAAGGTCAAAATAACATATTAAGTGTATCTCTTCGTAAAGTTTGAATATTTAGCCGAGTTTTCATTATGTAATAAAGCTTCTTAATTAAACGTAAGAAAAATCTGTGATATATTCCATTTAAAGAATTTTTACAAAGTTTTGACATAAGAAATAAGAAGGGAGAATTTTATAACTCCCAACAACCTATCAAACTAAGTATTATAATTGGATAAAATCTAATTTTGAATCAAAATACAACATATGAATAATTATCCTCCGTCATCTAATGGTCCATGCGTATCCAATATCAAACCAATTGTTATGGTATGATTTCTCTTAAATAAAACATTATTCTTACTTGTATATAATGATGAATAAGTTCACACCGTAGGAGCACATATGTTTCTCAATCAAAATCAAAGGTAAAAAAAACTTAAGCCTAAGAATAAATACAAACATATGTTTGTTACGCAGTGCACGAGCGTCTAGCTACAATTATTTATGGGTGATGAAAGAGCCACAAGAAAGTTTCCTATGGCTTAATATGGTAGTTAACTTAATGTGGTCCAGAGACAAATGGAGAAACTTTATTATTTGTTCTTTAAATTGATTAGGTAATAGAAAAGACAAATTTCCCTAACTTAGTTAAATTTAAAACCTCAAAGAGATGGGAAGGAAGCCATGCGATACTCGTATCTTTGTGCTTCACAAAGTGACTGCTGAATAAAATAATTAAAAGTTAAACATTTTATGAAAGTTTATAAAAACATTACCGTTACCACTACTAAATAAAATAACTTTGAGGTCAATATAACATATTAAGCACATCTCTTTATTAAGTCTGAATATTTAGTCGAGTTTTTGTTATGTAATAAAACTTATTAATTAAACATAAGAAACAGTTGTGATGTATTCGATTGAAAGAATTTATACAAAGTTTTGACATAAGAATATGGAAAGGGTCGTAATTACCAACGACGGATCAAACTAAGTACTATAATTGGATGAAGTCTTATCTTAAATAAGAACACAAAATATTAATGAATATCTTCTTTTATCTAAGGGTCCACGCATATATATCCCATTCCTACCAATTGTTATGGTATAATTTATCTTGAACAAAATATTCTTCTTGGTTGTATCTAATGATGAATAAGTTCACACCTTAGGAGGCGGAAGAATCCAGCTGTTTCCATTGAGGAAAGTTGCGCTCAGAAACGATTGTGCTTCTTCATCAGATAGCATCCTGGCAAATTTGGCTCGACCAGAAGAACTTGCCCCAGGTCCCCAACACTTGTACTCTCCATAATAAACGGGTTTGCAAAAATTTTCAAATAAGAAAGACAGTTAATCACTAGGTTGTCAAGAATTTATATCATTGTTAACTCTAAGGGGGCGTTTGGTTAAGGGAATGTTGGATTACTGGAAAGTTAGATTACCTTAAAGATTACTGGGAATCTTTAGGAAAATATGTTTGGTTAATTGGTGGGTATGTTATATTAATATGTTTGATTGGGAGGAATAAATTGGTGGGTATGTTATTTAAATTACTGAATTGTCCTTCAATTAAATATTATTATTCTATTATTTTTTAATATTGATTATTATTTGGATTATTATGACCCCCTGTATTTAAAAACTTATCAAAAACAACCCCATAATAAAAGTTTGAAAAATCAACAAAGAACCCCTAGCAACCACCGTAGGCCGTCGGTAGCCGACAACCTAACGGCACATGGAAGATAGGAAATGGCCTCCGTGCGCTGTATGACCATTTTCAGCCAAAGATCTGGCTGAAAATGGCCAGACGTGACAGATCTGGCCGTCAACGGCCAGATTTGGCAATGGCCATATCGACGCATGGCCACCATTTTCGGCCTTCTGTGCGCCGTTCTGGCGGCGGCGACGGCAGTAGGTGGGTGGAGGTGGTGGCTTGGGTGGGCTGTAATTTGTTTTGAATTTAAGGGTAATTTTGTCAAAAAAGTTAATTAATTGGGGTGAAATAGTAAAAGCTATATTTATGTAAATAAATTTAAAAATAAGGGCATTATTGTCCTAAAATTTTATTAATAAGGGATATAATTATAACAAAAAAAGATAACCCTGGTAATTTTAGAATACCTAAGAAAATAGAGGTAATCAGATTATCTCCGATATTACCAATAATAATCACTATTGGTATTTGAAGATTACCGATATCTTATATTACTTGACAACCAAACATGGTAATCAAGTAATATAAGATGACTTAACCCTAGTAATCCCACATAACCCCCAACCAAACGCCCATAAGGGAAATGATGATCAAGCGAATACTTGTGTTCACTGTCAACCATGTCGTCAGATCATCCTTTGCTGCTGACAATAGTATCCATATATGTGTGAGCGAAAATCACCCTAGGTCTCTGCTTCCAAGCTCTACCAAGTTTAGTTTTACCGGTGCCGATTATGCTACAATGGACAAATATGAATCCACTTTCTTCACTCTCATTTTCTCTGGCGTGTGCTGTGATGATTCCAATGCCATTTGAAACTGATCTTATAGTGGTGTTCTGCATCGACATCCCAGTTTTAAGCTTCCAATTAATCGTGGCAAAAATTATTAACATGATTTCTTGTATATGTTGATGTGCAAGCATTTTACTGCCGTGTGCAAGCATTTTACTGCCGTAGATATGGTTAACTAGCTAGCTAGATCTTAGACTCTCTTTCCTTTATTACTTGAAATGCTCTTTACTTAAAAAATTATATTTTCTTTCTTTTTCATCTTTTAAATTTATGTTTCATACTATAAATTTTAAAATAACTCAAGAGTGTAATAATAATGAGCAGTGTGATACCAAGTAGAGGGATTGGCCATTTCCAAAAATGAAATCAACGGTGCCTTGGATATAACAGTCCCTGAAGATATGTTTGCCTTTATCATCACACAGTGTGTCTTGATAACCTATGAACTTGCAATTGTAGAATGCTGCCTTATGACCAGATATTCTCATGGCGACCGCTTGTGCACCCTCTCTTTTTCCGTCTGGCATTGGAGCCGTATTCTACAAGAAAAGGTCACACAAAGAACAAAATTTAAGATATTCACAATAGAGTGATGAAGGTGCAGTTATTGATGAACTCTCAAATGTAGCAAATGCACTTTAGCTTATATCGCCTGCTCTTTGTAAGTTATGGTTGCAAACATGGCAACGTGTCTCATTAAAAAATTCAAAAGAAAGAAAAAAAGGTTAAAGTCTTAAAATATAATTCATATATTGTCGCTAAGTTTTGAAAATCTGAAATAGAGTACGTATAATGAAAATAAAGGTACGTACCACAAGTTCAATATTAACAGCCACAAAAAAATCACTCTCTGTTAAAAGTGAAGTCAGAAACACTGCATTTTGGCTTGCACCTTTAGTGACCTTTTAATTAAAGAGTGATCCAAGGGCTCTAAATGTGCCACCTGTCCAACTATATAAAAAGTATCTCTACCTCACGAAAACAGATCTGACTCTCTCTCATTTTGCATTTTTCTTCTTTGTAAGGGTTTTGTTCTCGCGTAAAACTTTCTCCTTGATTGCTGTATTTTGAGTTGTGATCAAGTGATCGCATATTGGGGGTTTTAGTTTACTTTCTGTGAAGAAGTGCCAGGTTGAGTATTTCTTTGTGATAGTTTGCAGTTGTGTATCAAGAGAGTGTTATGAGATCTGTTGAGAGGAGTTGAATGTTGTTTGTATAAACTGAACAAAGGTTAATTCTAGTGCAGGGAGCCCCTCAATTGTGGAGCTCAATGTGGATGTAGGCTATTCTTTAAAGGATAGTTGAACAAAAGTAAAATTCTTATGTTGTGGTTTATTTTTGTGATTGATTGTGTGTTTAGATTGTTGTTGATGAGTAGATTGATTTAGGTTGGGATTATAACAGTGGTATCAAAGCCAATTAGTTGATTTTGTTGAATCTTGGAAGTCTAGGGTTTCACGATCTTGAAAGAATTATTCCGTCCGTGCTTGGCAATTGTTAAAGATTTCTTGATCCATTGTTTCCTAACAACCTAAGGCGTTTTCGACCTCTAGGAATAAGCAAACAAATAGGTTCTTGAATTCTTAGGCTTTGTCAAATTTGGGGCTTTCTTGATCTATTACAGTTTTTGGTACCCTAGATTAGTTATGCTTCCTAGTCGGGTAGTCAATTGTTAGAATATCAAACAATCTTGGATAGAACACTAGGGTTTCTTGAAATCTTTCGAAACCAGTACCAAACAAATTTTCTCCATGTCCACTACATGCATGGAGATTACCCAATATGATGGAAAAATAGACTTCAACAGTTGGAAGAAGAAAATGAAGGCATTACTCTCACATAATAAGGTTGCTATTGCATTGGAGAAGGATGAAATGAAGTGGTCGGAAGAGAAGCTGAAGAAGAAGGCAGAGATTGACGAGGAAGCACACAACCTTATTGTGATGAACCTGTCAGACAACGTCCTCAGAAAGGTAGACGGTATGGACACACCATTGATGTTGTGGGGTAAACTCAAATCTCTCTATGCTTTACAATCTGCTCCAAACTTAGCTTTCTTAAAGGGTGCTTTATTTGCATATAAAATGGAGAGTTCTAAGTAAATAGAGGATAACCTGGATGATTTTTAAAAAATGACTATAATATTGAAAGGGACTGACCAAGAACTAGGAGATACTAGTCTGGCCATGATTTTGCTTAATTCTTTGGCTGAGGATTATCAGGTAGTTAAAAATACCCTGCAATATAGTGGAACTGTTCCTAGTCTTGATTTAATCATTGCTGGGTTAAAAGCTAGGGAGTTAGAACTAAAAGTCCAGAAACGTAATGGGAGTAATCTGTTTGTGAAGGGTAGATCAGATTTAGGTCAGTCAGGAAGTAGTGCTCAAAAAGTGACTAATGCTAAGAATAGAAAGAAATGGAAGGGTTTTAATAAGAACAAGTCTAAAACTAAGAAGTGTTTTCACTATAACAAACCAAGATACCTAAAGAAGAACTGTTATGATTGGATTAGAAAACAGAAGCAATTTAATACTGAAAGTAATCTAGCTTCTAATAGTGGTAGCATAAATGAAACTGAAGTTCTCATTGTATCCAAAACTGATCAGGTTCATGAGTGGGTTCTAGACTCAGGATGTTCATTCCATATGAGCCCTAATAAAGAGTGGTTCCAAAATTTTGAAACTGATGATCATGAAACAGTATATATGGGGAATAATAATTCATGTAGAGTTCAGGGGGTGGGCAGTATAACTCTAAAATTGAATGATGGTAGGTTGGTAATGCTAACTAGGGTTATATACATCCCTGAACTCAAACGAAACCTAATCTCTCTAGGTACACTAGATGAATCTGGCTGCTGCTATAAGGCTAAAAATGGTTGATTGAATGTTTATTGAAATAACAGTATAGCCCTAAAGGGTATAAAAAGGAATGGCTTGTATATACTAAGTGGACAGCACTGCATTGAGAACCCTAATATTGCACTTGTTTCTACAAAACCTAATGTAACTGAAAAGTGGCATCTAAGGATAGGCCACATGAGCCAAAAGGGAATGAACATCCTTTGACAACAGGGGCTGTTTGGTAAAGATAACATAACCAGCCTTGACTTTTGTGAAAACTGTGTTTTTGGTAAACAACATAGGGTGAACTTCACCAAAGGGACTCACCTAGCTACCAATTGCTTAGAATATCTACACGGTGATTTGTGGGGACTTGAAAAGGTCAAATCACATGGGGGAAATAGCTATTTTCTTTCAATTGTAGATGATTACAGTAGAAAGGTCTGGGTTTATCTTCTTAAAACCAAGGATGAGGCCCTAGTTAAGTTTAAGAGCTGGAAAGTGTTAGTAGAAAACCAAACAGATAGGAAGGTCAAAGCCCTTAGGACTGACAATGGCCTGGAATTCTGTAACACTGAGTTTGATAAATTCTACACTAATCAGGGTATTTTGAGGCATAGAACTGTAAGAAAAACCCCTCAACAAAATGGAGTCGCTGAGAGGATGAATAGAACTTTACTAGAGAAGGTGAGGTGCCTTTTGTTCACTTCCGGGTTACCAAAAACATTTTGGGGAGAAGCTTTAGCCACAGTAGCTTACCTAGTAAATAGAAGCCCTTCTAGTGCCATAGAATTCATGTGTCCTAAGGAGAAATGGTCAGGAAGGAAGCCAAACTTAGATCACTTAAGAACATTTGGGTGTGCAGCATATGCACACACAGTTGAAGGGAAGTTAGAACCTAGATCAATTAGGTGTGTCTTCCTAGGATACCAAAAGGGGACAAAGGGCTATAGGTTGTTGGATAGAGAATCCCCAGGGGTAAAAGTAATTGTGAGCAGGGATTTGGTGTTCAATGAAATGGTATTCCCTTGTAGATCCACTAATATTGATGCAGGTATAATGAGTAATATAAATCAGCATCCCACTCAACCAGGGACTACACATATTGAGGTGGAGTCATCAAGACATTACCCTAAGCTGTTCCACCATGATGAGGAACCTGATCAAGACACTGCCCAACCTGCCCAACCTGTTCAACTTGATCAAGCAACTGAAGAAGAAGAAGAAGGGGAGGCTGAAGAACCCCAACCAAAAGACCTGTCCCAATATCAGTTGGCAAGGGACAGGACCAAAAGAGAGGTAAGGCCACCTGCTAGGTACTCTTATGCAGATTTAATTTACACTTCTCTTCTTGCAGGTACAGAAGTATAGAGCATAGAACTAGAGACTTATGAAGAGGCAATAAGGTCCAAAGAGAAAGAAAAGTGGCTGGCAGCAATGAATGAGGAAATGGAATCCTTAAAGGTGAATGACACGTGGTCTTTGGTCCCCAAACCCAAAGATCACAAATTAGTAGAGTGCAAATGGCTCTTCAAGGTGAAAGAAGGTATGACTCCGTCTGAACCCTTAAGATATAAGGCCTGTTTAGTTGCTAAGGGCTATACACAAAGGGAAAGGGTAGATTTTAATGAGATTTTTTCACCCGTGGTTAAGTTTAAAACCATAAGGATAATGTTATCCATAGTAGCTTACCAAGACCTAGAATTAGAACAGCTAGATGTGAAAACTGCATTCTTACATGGTGAGTTAGAAGAAAAAATATTCATGAGATAGCCCACTGGTTTCATAGATAAACAACTGCCTAATCATGTTTGTATGTTGCATAAGTCTTTGTATGGCCTCAAACAATCACCTAGGCAATGGTACAAGAGGTTTGACTCCTTTGTGTTAAGTATTGGGTTCTCTAGGAGCAAATACGATAGTTGTTTTTATTTTGTCTCTATTGATAAAATGCCTATATACTTGCTGCTATATGTAGATGATATGCTTTTAATAAGTAAATCTGCATGAAAGATAATTGAGTTGAAATCAAAACTAAATTCAGAATTTGCCATGAAAGATTTAGGGTGTGCTAGGAAGATCCTAGGGATGGTTATTGAAAGGAATAGGAAAAACCATGAATTAAGGATCTAGCAGTGTTCTTACTTACAAAAACTAGTCTTGAAATTTGGAATGTCAAATTCTAAACCTGTGAACCTGCCACTAGCAAGCCACTTCACCCTAAGCAAGTTACAATGTCCCAAATCTGACTCTGAGCTAATTAAAATGGAAAATGTGCCTTACTCTAACACAATAGGGTCTATAATGTATGCTATGATAAACACAAGACCAGATCTTTCTTTTGTTATTTCATTACTCAGTTGTTTTATGGTTAACCCTGGAATGGAACATTGGAATGCAATGAAATGGTTGCTTAGATATATTAATGGCTTTTTGCATGTGGGATTGAATTATTGTAAAAGAAACTCTACACTTGATCTGGTTGGCTTTGTAGATTCTGATTTTGCAGGGGATAAGGACACAAGAAAGTCTACAACTTCCTACTGTTTTACCTTAGGAGGTAATTGTGTCAATTGGAAGTCACAACTGCAACCATTGGTAGCCTTGTCAACCATGGAGGCAGAATATGTGGCTATGACGGATGTGTTCAAGGAAGCTTTATGGCTGCAAGGAATTTTGAAGGAGGTAAGTCTACTAGACAGTATGGCAGTCATTTATTTAGATAGTCAGAGTGCCATACACTTAAGCAAAAATCCAGTCTACCATGAGAGAACCAAACATGTTGATGTTAGGTTACATTTCGTCAGAGACTTAATTGCAAAGGGCATGACAGAACTGAGGAAGATTTCAACTGAAGACAACCTTGCAGACATGGGAACAAAAGTGGTTACTATAGCCAAATTCAAGCACTGCTTGAATTTGCTACACATTGGGTGACAGGGTTGGAAGAGCTAAGAAGCAATTGTGGGAAGGTTCTCTGCACTGGAATAGGATGATGTGTTACTACTGAAGACTAACTTCAAGGTGGAGATTCTTAAAGGTGAAGTCAGAAACGCTGCGTTTTGGCTTGCACCTTTAGTGACCTTTTAATTAAAGAGTGATCCAAGGGCTCTGAATGTGCCACCTGTCCAACTATATAAAAAGTATCTCTCCCTCACGAAACAGATCTAACTCTCTCTCATTTTGCGTTTTTCTTCTCTGTAAGGGTTTTATTCTTGCATAAAACTTTCTCCTTGATTGCTGTATTCTGAGTTGTGATCAAGTGATCACATATTGGGGGTTTTAGTTTACTCTCTGTGAAGAAGTGTCAGGTGAGTATTTCTTTGTGATAGTTTGCAATTGTGTATCAAGAGAGTATTGTGAGATCTGTTGAGAGGAGTTGAATGTTTTTATAAACTGAACAAAGGTTAATTCTAGTGCAGGAAGCCCCTCAATTGTGGAGCTCAACGTGGATGTAGGCTATTCTTTAAAGGATAGTTGAACCACGGTAAAATTCTTGTGTTGTGGTTTATTTCTGTGATTGATTGTGTGTTTAGATTGTTGTTGGTGAGTAGATTGATCTAGGCTGGGATTATAACACTCTCCATAGCCACTGTAGAACTGTACACCATGCCATACTGAGCTGCTGTCCTATCGAAACAAATCTTTGGCATGCCATTTGGGTCCCCATAAAATGTTATAAATTGTTTTGACCTGTCAATAGTGATCTTCTCCCAATACGAGCCTCCACCGATTTTAATAACCATTCTATTTGCATTCGACATTGGAATGTTGTTTATTGCATCACTCACCGTTCGAAAATTTCAGCTACCATCTTTCCTAACAGTTATAACCTTAATACCAGCCTCTGCCGCGGCCAAAGCTCCGTCCAAGTTGGATTCCATCTTATTTAACTTATAGCCTGTCTGGTTTAACTTACCTTTCCCTTCCTTGAATTTTTCGATGTTGTAGTGAAGACATTTATTCAATTTTGATTCATTCGAGAGGATGAGCCTTAATTCGCATATCGCAATTGGAAAGAGCTGAGAAAAGAATAAAAATTTTGTTAACAAGGTCACAAGAATGGCAGACTGTTTCATTTCTTGAACCATTAGTGAGCGTCTTCTTATCGATACCAAGGATGAAGTGTTATTGGGTGTTTGCAAATGTGAAGCACTATTGTATGCGATGTTGTTTTGCGCTTTCCTTTTTCCAATAATATCTTAGACGAAGTGTTAGTGAGTATTTATAACCTAAAATACTAAAGCATGTGAAGTTATTTGTGTTTTTGTTTTCGTTGGTTATCACATGAATGCCCCTTGCAAGTTAAATTGCATAAGTACCTTTCTTCTCTCTTAGCTCATACAAGGAGTTTAAAATAGTTAAAAAGGAAATGTATTTCTAACAATAACGTGTGGGAAATATAAATTAAAACTTTTTTTTTTTAAAACAAAAGAAATTTAAATATAGAATTTTTAACTATTGAAGATTAATTTTTACGAGGCAAAAAACACTTCTGAATTGTCATGGCGCTAATACTAGTGTTAAGGGTTATAATTAAAGGTAGGGATATTTGACGAATTTTGAGGTTTTTTGTTACAAGAAGATTGCGGAATCTAACAAGATGGTATTGATGTCTAGAGCTTAGGTTTGTTAGGTTATATTTTAAAGGTGTGTAAGTCATGTTGTGAGTAGGATTGGAAAAGGATGGCAAGTATTTAATCAATTTCATTGATGTGGTAGGATTGTAAATGGATGGTTTGTAATTAAGTTGGTTAGCTAATATATGTTTATAATAGATTGTAAAAGATGTTACGTTTGCACACACGACTTTGATAACCATATTCTTTATGACAGGACATTTGTAATTTATTCTTAGTTTTATGATTTTATTATCTTTGATTTAAACTTGCATTAAAAAGAATTATATCTTAAGAAATTATTTATTATTCAAAAATAAATTTAGTTAAATAATGTTATTTTAGTTCACAAAAAGTTAAATGTAAAATATTACAGGGATATTACCATCTTTGAATATTTTCTCTTCTCTCTATCTTTAAATTAATTGTAATCGGTAGTTATTAAATGTAATAATTACTTATCATACATGTATTCTTTTATGATACCACATATTAATAGCATCGTGATATTATAGACTTTCTCTTATAATAAACTATATTTGTAGCCATTATGGATGTTTTTGCATTCGTAAAAGCTTTTATGTCTTTTCTTTTAAATGTATCGAATTAAATTTATATAAAATAAACTACAATCCTTTATAATTGTCTTCTAATTACTTCTCTATTAAACTCGTTTCTTTCTCACATTAATTACAGTCAAAGCGGCCAAACCAATTGTTAGGGCCAAAAATCGCCCTTGGCCCAAATAGGAAAACGAGCCTGATTATGTGGAAAAGACTAGGCCCAATCCCGGTGCGGGCCCATTTGATACAAGATACAACCGGCCCAAACCATCTGAGCACAAGCCTCCTAATCCCAGTTCACTTCCTGGATCCACGAACGAATCCAAAGCCCATGGCCCCCACAGATCACTTTCCTATTCCCGATCAATCTCCTATTCGAGATCACCTTCCTGTTCAGATCGTTTTCCTACTCGAAGTTACTTTCCTGATTGGGATCACCTTCCTATCCGGACACTGGTAAGACAGCTCACCACCGCCCTAACTCTTGTAGGGTTGTATCAGAATCGCACTAGGACTCCTACTTCTACCAGGATTGGGAGACCAGACAGCCACTATATAAACAGAGGCCACCCCTCTCACAAGACACATTACATTACACCTTCACACCTGAAGCTCTGATTTGAGAGCTTCACATCACTGCGATAGTCATAGTCCCCAACTAGACTTCTGGTAACCTCTCTACTCCCTAGCCTTCACTATACTAGCCTCTTTCAGCCTTGCTAACTTGAGCATCGGAGTGCCTACTGCACACACCACCCTAGTGTTTTCCGATTGCTTCACGCTTGTTTCTCTACGTGTGCAGGTGCAACGGATCGCTAGTGGCCTCAACCTCACGGGATCAGACCCCCCTTCAGTACAGGTATATTTTTACATCTACAGTTTGACGCCTACCGTGGGGCCTCTAGCAATCATTCGGCTTAACGAACCTTACAACGTAGAGGAACTTTTCATGGTTGACAACTCGGACAACGCTAACTCCAGCCTCGAGGCCAAACTATAGGCTCTGACCGCCCTCATGCAACAGAACTCGGACAAGGTAGCCACACTGGAAGCCGAGAATAATGCAATCCGGACCAAAAACACATCCATCAGAGCAGAAAACCAGTCACTTAAAGAGAAGTGAGTCAATTCTATGATCTGGAGTTTCTGCCTGGCCAGGTACCTCCTAATCGGTTCCGCGCCCCTATTCCATCCATGCAACCTCTCCACACACCAGAGCACCGACCCTCGGTCTCTGGTAAAAGGCCGCGTCCATTAAACTCATCGGTGGTCGATGATTCTTTCATGACTCACGAAGGAAAAGATATGCCAGAAGAACCCCATTCAGCCAACCCATCTCAGTCTCGAGATCAAGGCACTCCAGTGATAGAGAGCCCGCACCCACAAGACTAGTCCCTTCTTACCATCCAGCCTCACCTCCTATCTACCATTTTCACAGAAACGCCATTCGGCTCGACTCACCCTCACAGGTTAGGCAGCCAACCCAACCAAACTATAGCATTCGAGCCCACCCATCCTGACGGATCGACCGACTATCAAACAACCCCCCTGACCATTCGTGTAGGGCGAAACACCAGATCGATTACTATGGGAGTCATCCAACCAGAAGGAGTAAACAGAGATCCAGGCTACCAGGGTGTGCACGAAGCAATGAACCACCAAATCACACCGCGCGAGATGGTCCAACGGAATATGCCGAAGACGAATGCAAAGGCTGACTCGGTCAAGCAGGATGACCTAATGGTGTCCCCCTCTCCTATGGAACAGGTACTAGCCAAGAGGCTGGCCGATGTGGAGGTAGTGATGAGATGCATCCCAGGAATGCCTGTTCCAACCAAGAAGAGCAGGCCCCACTGCTACGCGGATTCACCCTTTGTGGATGAGATCGCCGTAGCCGATATGCCCCAGAAGTTTACCATCCCTAACATGAAACTGTACAATGACACCACTGACCCAGACCATCACATAGCCTCATACAAGTAGTGGATGTTCACTATCTCAATACCCCGACCGCTGAGAGAAGCCTGCATGTGCAAAAGTTTTGGTTCAAGCTTATCAGGCCTGGCACTCCAATGCTACACGAATCTCCAGAACGGATCCATCGACTCCTTCACCCAGCTCATCGACACCTTTGTCGAACAGTTTGCCAGTAGCAAGAAACTCGAGAAGCTGTCGACCGACCTATACAGAGTATACCAGAGAAGGGGAGAGCCACTGAGAGAGTATGTCAGCAGGTTCAACAAAGAGAAGATCTCCATCCCTGCATGTAACCCCGAGATAGCTGTGGATGCCTTCAGAAAGGGTCTCCTCCCAGACGGAGAACTATACAAAGAACTTACAAAGCTAGGTTGCACCTTAATGGAAGACGCTCTGGCACAGGCAGTGATCCAAATAAGATGGGATGAAGATAAGATAAACCAAGCAATTCACTCCAGATACGACTCGAAGAGGAATAACAAGAAGCCAGAGCATAGACCAGTGGAGCACCGCTACCAACCCCAACACGTAATACGAGTAGATTCATAAAACCTTATGATTGCCAACCAACAAGAACTGAGACCGAGAGCTAACAGTTCAGATCGAACCGGTATAAAATACCAGAGTACAACCTCAATGTCGAACCGACCCAAGTCGTCGCGATTATGAAAGGAATGGGTTCCACCGTTAAGTGGCCGGGTAAGCTCAATCCCGAAGCAAGGAGAGACACGATGAAGTGGTGCGAGTTTCATGGCGACCATGGACACAACACCACAGACTACATCGCCTTGTGGCTAAAGGTCACAGCACTTTTGAAGAGGGGACATCTCTGAGATCTGCTAACAGATAAGGGGAAGAACAACATCAGCCAGAGAAGCTGAAAAGAACCATCACCACCTCCGCGGGAACCCACACCAAAAGGGCTTTGTTCGCTCATCTCCGGAGGATCGGAGATTAGTGGGGTAAGTTACTCATCAGCCAAGCGATATGCCAGAGCCAATCACCACCACGAAGGCCAGTCCATCCATCCGGTCTCACGGTCACACACTCATCAGGTAATTCAATTTAAAGATGATGAGCCGATCACCTTGGCTGCTCCTCATCAGGATGCTGTAGTCATTTTCCTGCAAATTGCCAACATCCTAGTAAAGAGAGTATTCATAGATTGAGGATCTTCAGCAAACATCCTATTCCTCGAAGCAGTGAAGGCTATGGGATTGGAAGAAGCAAACATCAATAGGAGCCCGACACTGCTGGTTGGGTTTAGCTCTAAGCAAAAGTACACTATCGGGGAGATCATCCTCCTTATCTACGCCGGCAGAGTAAACAAATAGACCGTCTTTCTGGTGATCGACTGCCCCTCTCCCTACAACGTCATCTTAGGCCGACCCTGGATCCATGACATGCGAGCAGTCCCATCTACCTTCCACAAGACGGTCAGGTTTCCAACCAGATGGGGCATACGAGAGATCAAGGGTGACCCTAAAGCTTCTAAAGATTGCTACAAGAATGCCTTTAAGGGCAAGGGTAACTCTTCATAGCAATAACAGTCCCATCTAACCCCTCCGACCGAGCCGGATCAACCATCTATGGAAGAGTTAGATGAAGTACAGATACATCCAGACGACCCTGAGAGGAAGACACACATAGGGTCTCGCCTCAAGCCCAAGACAAGAGAGAAGTTGGTAGAATTCCTCAAATAGAACCAGGACTGTTTCGCCTGGTCTCATGCCAACATGACTGGAATCAGTCTAGACGCAATGATTCACCAACTCAAGGTAGATCTAGATCACCCACCAGTGAAACAGAAGAGAAGGAAATTCCAACCAGAGCGTAACCGAATTGTCAATGAAAAGGTCGAGAGGCTACTGAGCAATGGTATGATCAGAGAGGTCCACTACCCCAAATGGCTGGCAAATGTCATGGTCGTAAAGAAAAAGAATGGGAAGTGGAGAGTCTGTATCGATTTCACGGACTTAAACAAAGCCTACCCCAAGGACTCCTTCTCGCTCCCACATATCAACATGATGGTTGATGCGACCACAGATCACGAGCTACTTAGTTTCATGGATACTTTCTCAGGGTACAACCAGATCTTGATGTACCCAGACGACCAAGAAAAGACAACCTTCATCATGGAGAGGGGAACCTATCGCTATAAGGTGATGCCATTCGGTCTTAAGAACGCCGAGGCCACCTACCAGCGGCTGGTCAACAAGATGTTCTCCGAGCACCTCGGAGACACTATGAAGGTATACATCGATGGCATGCTTGTCAAGTCCCTGATGGTCGAACAACACCTTGACCACCTCAGCCAGGCATTCGCCATCATCAGGAAGTACAACATGAAGCTTAATCCAGCCAAGTGCTCATTCGGTGTCTCGTCAGGTAAGTTCTTGGGCTATATGGTGACTTAGCGAGGGACAAAAGCTAATCTCGACCAAATCAGAGCAATCCTCAGCATACTGTCTCCGAATTGCATCAAAGACGTCCATCGCTTGGTAGGACGAGTGGCTGCCTTGAGCCGCTTCATCTCCAGATCAGCCGACAAGTGCCATCTCTTCTTCCATGCTCTCAAAAAGTCCAAGAAGTTCGAATGGACCACCTTCTGTGAAGAAGCCTTGCAATAGCTGAAAAGGTACCTGACCTCCCCTCTGCTCTTTTCCAAACCTATGGATGGGGAAAAGCTCTACTCTTACCTAGCGGTCTCAAAGACAACCATCTCAGCAGTACTAGTTCGAGAAGAAGAAACGAAGCAGTTACCGGTCTATTATGTAAGCAAGTCACTCCTCGATGCAGAAACACGGTACAGTCAGCTGGAGAAACTGGCCCTTGCCCTCATCCATGCATCCAGGAAGCTCAGGCCGTACTTTCAGTGCCACTCAATAGTTGTACTCACCTCCTTCCCACTCAAGAAGATGCTGCACAAACCAGGGCTATCAGGCCAACTCCTGCAATAAACAGTAGAGCTCAGTGAGTTCGACATATCCTATCAGCCTTGCACACTGTCAAGTCCCAAGCGTTAGCTGACTTTATTGCCGATTTCACCCCGAGTACCACCACCCAAGCAGAAAGTGAGTTGTTAACGGCGGATCACCCTCCAAATGGACTCTTTTAGTGGATGGCTTGAGTAACGTGAATAGAAGCGGACTTGGATTAGTACTGATTGCACCAGAAAGAGACATCATCCAACGAGCAATACGATGTGGTTTCAAGTGCATGAACAACGAAGCCGAATATAAGGCTCTCATAGCTAGACTTTCCTTAGCCAAAGAAATTGGAGCAAAAGAGACTAGAGGTGAAGTCTGATTCCCAACTCGTGGTCAATTAATTGCAAGGCACGTATCAAGCACGCGACTCAAAGATGACATCCTATTTAAGCATGGTCAAAGAGCTACAGGCCCAATTCGAGGAGTTCTCCATCATCCAAGTCCCTAGAGCGGAGAACTCTCACGCTGATGCCCTCGCCAACCTCGGCTCAACCCTCAAATGTTCTTCCCAATCATCCATCCCTCTATTATTCATGCAGTGGCCAACCAACTGGAAGGAACAACAACCAAACAAGCCACCCGAGGAAGCCATGGGTGTTAAACTAGCCGACTACTGGATGACTCCGATAGTGAGATACTTGGAACACGACTAACTCCCAGCTGACAAGAACGAGGTACACCGACTGAAAGCAAGAGTCGCCATATTCACCATACATGAGGGCCAACTCCTTAGAAATTCATTCTCGGGCCCCTATCTCAAGTGCACAAGCCTAGAAGAGTTCTAGAGTGTTCTCACCGAGATCCATAAAGGCGAATGTGGAAACCATGCTAGGGGACACAGCCTTGCACACCGGGTGATCACTGTTGGATACCACTGGCCAACCATACGCAACGATTCGGCCGCTTATGTGAAGAAGTATGACAGTTGTCAGAGGTTTGCTCACGTTTCACACCTCTCTCCAGAGCGACTCCACTCCATCCTCACACCTTGGCCCTTCATGAAGTGGGGAATGGACATTATGGGAAAGCTACCAACTGCACCCAGGCAACGAGTGTTCATGTTAGCTGTGACAGACTACTTTACCAAGTGGATCGAAGTCGAAGCCTTCGCACAAGTCAGAATCGAGAGGTAAAAGCTTTCATTTGGAAAAATGTCATTTGCAAATTCGAGATACCAAAGGAGATCGTCATCGACAATGGATCCCAGTTCATCAGTTCAGGCTTCAGGGATTTCTGTGACATGGGGGGAATAAAATTGAGCTTCTCAACCCCCCGTAACCCCTAGTCTAACGGCCAAGCCGAGTCATCGAACAAGACCATCATTCAGACATTAAAGAAGCGGTTACAGAAAGCTAAGGGTGCATGGGCAGATGAGCTACTCGGAGTCCTTTGGTCATACCGAACCACAACTCGCTTGTCAACCGGCGAGACCCCCTTATCCCTCACATACGGTTCTAAAGCAGTCATCCCAGCCAAAGTATCAGTCCCGTCCACCAGGCTCCAATGGACGGATGAGGAATCAAACAACCAGAACCTTTGCTAGAACCTAGACACTGTCAATGAGCTACGCGAATGGGCGAGCATCCGAAACGCAATCTATCAGCAACAAGCCGCCCGATACTACAACCGCAATGTTAGGATCTAGACTTTCAAAGTAGGCGATTGGGTCCTCCGCAAGGTCTTCCAAAACACCAAGGAGATCAACTCTAGCAAACTCGGCCCCACTTGGGAAGGCCCCTACAAGATAACCAAAGAAGTAGGGAAGAGCGCTTACAAACTCTAGACCCCCGAGGGCAAAGATATCAGTAACAGCTGGAATGTCGTTCACCTCAAATGCTACTACTTCTAGGTGAACTTATCTTTTTTTTGTTTTTATTTTTTTTAATTTAAAAGGATGAGTGGGCCTATCCATCTCCTCATAGACAGTCGGCCTCATGGCCAAACATTTAATGAAGTATTATTCAGAAATTTTTCGTCTTTAAATCGACTCCGGTCGATCAATTGTTTGTAACACCTTTAGATCGGCCCTGCCCGATCCACAAAATCGCACCATCGAATCGACCTTGCTCGATTCACGATAACACCTTTAGATCAGCCTTGCCTGATCCACCAATTTGCACCTTCGAATCGACCCGGCTCGGTTCACGATAACACCTTTGAATCGACCCCGCTCGGTTCACGGAATCACCTTCAATTGGCCCTGCCCGATCTATGAATTTACGCCATCAAATCGGCTTAGCCCGATCTATGACTCACGCCTTCAAGTCAGCCCTGTTCGATCCAAGAATTCACACCTTCGGATTGACTTCATTCAATCCAGGAGACTATGTACTCGGTCGGCCAGACCGAGGGAATGGTTCTTACACCTTTAATAAGCAAAGCACCAACCTAGCCCAACATAAGGCCTACATGCCTTAGCCACTAGGCCACACTAAAGTAACAATCACAACATAGTGCATCTACAAGTAAAGAGGGAATGAACAACTCACTCATCCATGAAGAAAGCATCAAAAGTTAAAACTGTTAGTAAACAGTCCAGTATACACAGCGAAAACAAAAAATTAATATAACAGGATCGTTTACATGAGCCAAGATCAAGGGTATAATTTTAAAATTTTATCATAATAAGAATTTGCAGAAATATTCAACATGAGTTAAGAGAAACAAACGCACGTTTGGAGGCTCCACCACGATTGTCTTTGAACATTTTGCTACCGATCCAAGTGTAGGATCAAACCCACGTAGTCCACACGAAGACAATCTCAAAAGAACCAAAGAGGTATTTGCTAGATCCTTTTTGGCTTCAAGATTAAGAAGAAAAGAAATCAAATTGAATTGATTTAGGCCAAAGAAAGATTTTTGCCGTGGGAGTGTAAAATGGGGGCTGTGTGTTTTTGTTTTTCAAAGAAAAATCTGCTTAATTTAATTAACACACTTTTCTTTTTATAGTAAAAACAATTTGCCCTAATCCCATACGGAATAGGCTTGGGCTTCAACCCAAACGCCCCATGTTGCCAAACACTCACAATTTGATTTATTTTATTTTCCATCATTATCTCAATTAAAATCAATTAATATATATTTAAATATATATTAACATTTAACAATAATGATAATATATTTAAATATGTGCGAACACACATTTAAACGTAATTTCACTTATTTAATTTTTCTAACAAATTAAATAAAGGCTACGACCTCAGCAAATTTAATTGCACTGTGAAATTACCAAAATACCCTTTCGCCTTAAAAGACGAAAACGCCCTTCTTTCTTCTTGCATCTTAAATTGTCTTCTATGTGTGTGACCCTTAGGCTCCTCATCATATCGGCAGTGTATAGTATTGCGATTAACACCAATTAATCGTCTCACTAATACACAGACCAAGATTGGCCCCTAGCAAGGCATCATGGCCACCCGATAGATTCGGATTCAGCAAAGTAGCTACCTGTCAACGATATGGTTACCGTGCAATTCGATCCTTTCATCATACGTTATCTCGACGAGACGAAGGCATAGAAATAGTGTCAACCTTCGGTTACTCTCGATATTATTTATTCAGTTTCTGGACCAATGACCCGTATTATAAACTGGATAGAGCAACAACTCAATCCCACTGTGGCCACAGTTTTAGTGTCATTGCCATATACTGAATTGCGCCGTGAGATAACTTTCTCCCGTACCCGGGAGTGATGAATCCTCTGTCAATCCACCATAGTCTTGATACACTCCTTGATGCAGCCAATCACCACCGTATTGACAGCTCTGAAAAGAACTGCGTTAGGCTAGTGTCAAACTACACCAATCGGTGCACAAGGTGCTCCGGTGATCTCAAGTCTAAGGATCACATGCACCACCATTCGTTAGAGGATTTGTTCCATAGACACTGGGGTTACCATCCATATGGAATCCTCTGGTGGGTCAGTCCAGTGAACTTGCTGCAGTGTAATCGCCTACAGCAAGCACCCATGTATTGCACCAGGTTGTCACCAAACAACCTTGACAAGTGAGATCAGTCACTGCCTTTCGACAGGGTTGTTCAACACTATGATAGCCTTACCGTATTATCTGTGCCCTTACTTTAGAATAATACTAGGGCTACGGACGTTTCTAGAATGGCCACCATATGTGCTCATAGGGTTCTCACTATCAAGATTTGAAACACTTGATACCTTCGTCACGGTTCTACCATTCTAAGGACATATGTCAATACATATTGCAATAATAATGATTTACGCGATATAGAATAAAATGCCTTTTATTGATTCATGAACATTATTACAAAGAGTCAATTCTACAATAATTGATTGGCTCTAGGGCATCTACTTTAACACAAACAACCAAGTATAATACATACAACCTCACACAGCTCGGTTCAGAGTACAAAAAAGGCCTCAAATGGCTCAGTTCAGACTACAAAAAGGCACACACGCCAAGGAAGAGGGCATCGTAGGCCCCAAAATACATAAACAAAAGGAAAACTAAGCTAAGTATCCTCAGTTCGAGTCGCCTCCTCCATCTCTGACTTGGTCGTCATGTTTGCACTACCAGCACCCATCCCAGCAGCTTAGTCGCTCACATCCTCAATACCTGACGGAGCCCGTCGACTAGCAAGGTCAGGCAACTGCTCCTCGTCCTGCCCCCCTCGGATGACAATCTCCCTCTTCCAGCAACTCCCGCATGAGCTGGATGTCTTCGTCTAGATCCTAGTGAGAGGTCCTCCCTTGAACTCAAGCATGAGTTCACCCTAGGCTTTGATGATAGCATCATCATCAATAAAAATACACCGCTCTCTGAGAGACTGGATCTCTGCGGTCTTCTCGGCCAAGTCACGCCTTAACCTCTCTAGCTCACGCTCGCTGTCCCTTAGAAGCTGCTGATTATCCTGCTCGGCCTTAAGTGCTACTACCTCTCTCTGGCGCAAGTTGGTGTTCACCTTGGATACATCTTGTATCCGCTTCTCCTACGCCACCACAGACTTCCTCAGATGAAGACTACTAGTGAACACCTGCACAACAAAATAGTATTATCAGAACGAAATTCAGGAACAAAAATAATGACAACTACTGCCATACCTGAAAGGGGCGGGCTACCCCCTAATCAACTGCAGCAACTGAACCCATCTGGTTCAAACGTGCCTCGTCCGCCTAGAACAAAAAAGAGTTAGTCAGCTTGCTCATGGAAGTCACATTAGAGTAGGTCGACGTGGTAGCTGGAATTTTGAATGTAATCGTCCCGACCTCCTTATCCATGACAGTGGTCTGGGATGACCCAGCTTTGGCCGCAAGCTGCTGGCTCGACGGTGTCGTTAACACGTCCTTTACTCTCCCGTCCTCCTTGGCCAAGGATTCCCTCATCCTCTTCTCCCGATGCCGGGCGATGGACTCGCTTACACTCGGGATGGTTAATTTCTTCATCAGTGTCTCTGCAAGCACAAACTCTCCAACGGTTAGTGGGTTCAGCCCAGACTCACCAAAAATGATATGATTGCAGTATCGACTTAGAAGCATGTCCCAGGTCTACTTCAGCAAGGGGAAATGAGTATCTTGTTGGATCGCCTCTACTCTGGCCCAAAGAATGCTGGTCCTGAGATTGGACTCTGCCAGTACCACTTGCCAATCCCTCTGCTCCTTCGAAATGGCTAGAACCCTCTGGTTTACCACATCCAAGCCGTCTCCGCTCTGCCTAGCCCGATTGTATTCAAGCTCTGCAAGCAAAAAACATAATCAATATTTATTAATCAAAGTACAAAAAAGGCAACAAAGTTTTCACCAGTAGCCCACCAGCCGCTCAGGATCTCGCCCTGTCCCCTCTCTCCAAAAAGAGCCTGACCCTTCATGAAGAAGTACTAGTCCTTCCAGTTTTTGTCGCTAGACTGCAGGTCGGTCATCAAGTGAGACCGGTCATGCCTCAAGTTCAGTAGATACCGACCCTTCTCCTTGTCATTCTCCTTTAGGAAGTACGAGTACAACAGCTCGTGTAGCCCGAACCTCACCTAGTTCCGAACACATAGATCCTCCAGAGCCATCAACAATCTCTAACCATTCGGCATGAGCTGAGACAGGGCAATCATGAAGTGGTTCAACACCTCCCAAACGAGGCGAGGGACAGGTAGCCTCAATTCATCGTGAAACCACTTCTCGTAAACACTAACCCAGCCCTAGGCCGCCCAGTCGACTCGCTTGTACGACCTCGGCACTCGAATCTTGACCAAATTTAAAATGTGATACAGAGTCCGAATGCGCCACACATCATTGTCCTTCAGCACGGGCAGATAATCCCTGGTCAAAATCCTGCTGCCCTGTTGGCTCAGCTCTTCCTCAAAGCTACTACTAGACGAGGATGGACTACCGACCCCTTCGGAGTCTTCCCCATTTCTCCCATGCCTTCTTGAGCCACTCGGGCCAGCCGCACTCATCCCTGGGGCAGCTACACTAACTCTGGTTGGTACACCCATCGGAATGCCCCCCTCGGGCATCATCACTATGGTAGGGGCATGCTCATACTCATCCCAAGTGCCTGCCACAATCCCGTTCGAGCTAGTTGATTCAGAATTTGACATGTTGACCAGATCGCCTAACCTAACCAACTGACTCGATCTCAAATTCCAAGCTCTCGAAAAACTAAGTGGCAAGTGACCACTCGCCCTGAGCTATCGACCGAATAAGGAGACTATACCTAGCTATCGCTCACCCTTCAACACCAGCCGACCTACCCACCAACAACTTCTCAAATCCTAAGCCCCAGTCGACCCTCGCTACCGACCTGGCCCTAGATTCACCAGAGACCTTCTTCGCTCGCCCCAAATAACCGACCTACCCTCAAGCTCGACCTTACGAGACTACTCACCCTTGGCCATCGACTTACCAACTCAAAACACCTGCATGGCTGCACCACCTGCTCGGACTGGATAACCGATCACCTTTTCAGTTCACTCAGCACGCTCCCTTACAACTCGGCCGGATGGACCAGACGACCTACCCGTCTTATTAAATCCTTAGGTTATCTCTCTCTTTGGTTAGTCAGACCAACCGAGCCCCTGATTGACTGAACCAATCATACGATATCCTCCCCACTCAGTTGGACGAGACGGACGACCAAGCAAGGCTACTTAGATCACAATTGTTAGCCCGTCGCTTGATTCGGTTAGGCAGACCGACCGAGCCAAAGTGTTATATAACCTGATGTCCCCCCTGTGCCATCCAAAAATTTGAAAAATACCAAAATTGTTGGCAACACGCCGGAAATCCACTGGAAAATCCAAATCTATGCCTATTCTAAGAATCCTAATTCCAAAACACTTCGAAATCCAATCAAAACCCACTCAAGAGTTCAAAAACTTCATCCTATCTTCCAAAGATTCAGCAAACAACCAAAACAAAGTAGAAAATCAACCCAAAGAGAAGAATGTTTACCTTGAAAGACTGCAGAAAGAGAAACCACTGTCGCTCAAGAAACTTGAATGAAAAAGGAAAGATTTTTTTTTTTTTTTTTTTTTTTTTAGGAAAATAGAAGGAAAACACAAATGGAAGACGAACAGTCTATTCCTCAATTTTTGTAAGAAAAAATTGGACACGTGGTGGTTTGCAATTGGTCAACGGTCAGATAGTCTTCTTGCTCTCGAAACGACGGGTCGATCGCTACTGTACACGTGGCAACCGTACATGTGGCAGTGATCCAGGGCCCCTAGGAAACCATAGCCCAGTACGAAAGCTATAGCTCGTTCGTCCTGTCCTCCCGACCGGCTTAGCTCATGACTTCGGAGTGGACCCGACATGCTCCTGGTCTTCATAAGCCCAGGAGGTCTTCCTGACTGGCCGATCAAGTTGGAATGGCCCAGCTCGCGGTCACTCTACAGACGATCAAACTAGAATGCCTCGGCCATTCAGTCTTCCATAGCGGACGAATGGAAAACCAAAGGACGAAGCTCTTGCATCTCACTCACTCGCCTACCCAAGCACCCCGATCGAACGAGCCTTTAGCCCGATACCATCTCTACATCACTCAATTCCGCATACCGAGTGAACACTCATGCCGTGGGATGCCGACTCACTTCTCTAGTCGGCAGGACATACCAAACGAACACATGAGTCCCAGAAATCATTCTCAATCCTTTCGGTCCTCCACACCGATCGAGCACACCCTCTAGTGATGATGGCCTACTCCAGACCGGTAATAGATACCGAACGATGCAAGACTAAGAACCAATTACGTCAAACTGTTCAGCTTCACCGACGATCGGTCATCCAAGAAGGGAGACCGAGTGCGCTTCAACACTTTCTACTCTCAAACTTAAAAATTTTTAACTCAGAGAGTAGGGGGCAAACTGTTAGGGCAAAAAATCGCCCTTGACCCAAATAGGAAAACAGGCCTGATTGTGTGGAAGAGACCGGGCCCAATCCTGGTACGGGCCCATTTGATACAAGATACAGCCAGCCCAAACCATCCGAGCACAAGTCTCCTAATCCCAGTTCACTTCCTAGATCCACAAACAAATCCAAAGCCCACGGCTCCCACAGATCACTTTCCTATTCCCGATCAATCTCCTATTTGAGATCACCTTCTTGTTCAGATCATTTTCCTACTCGAAGTTACTTTCCTGATTGGGATCACCTTCCTATCCGAACACTGGTAAGACAATTCACCACTGCCCTAACTCCTCTAGGGTTGTATCAGAATCGCACTGGGACTCCTACTTCTACCAGGATTGGGAGACCAGACAATCACTATATAAACAGAGGCCAGCCCTCTCACAAGACACATTACATTACACCTTCACACCCGAAGCTCTGACTTAAGAGCTTCACATGACTGCAATAGTCACAATCCCCGACTAGACTTCTGATAACCTCTCTACTCCCTAGCCCTCACTATACTAGCCTTTTTCAGCCTTGCTGACTTGAGCGTCGGAGTGCTTATGGCAAACACTAACACCACCCTGGTATTTTCCGTTTGCTTCACGCTTGTTTCTCTACGTGTGCAGGTGCAACGGATCGCTAGTGGCATCAACCTCACGGGATCAGAGCCCTCTTCCGTATAGGTAGATTTTTACGTCTACACCAATCAACCGAAACTGCCTGTGGATTGTGTTGCAACCTCATCATCAACATGGAATAATTGTTGGGAGATGAATCCTCCAGCTTTTGCCTATTGTAAATCTTCATCTTTGGGTAACACCCATCAATAATACAATCCTGTATTCATATAAAATCTCTGAATTCCAACAAATTAATCAACAAAGTTTATGGAATTTTAATTTTCAATTTCTAAGGGACTATTACGTATACAATTGTACTCAAATAATTATACAGTGAGAACTAGTCTATATGTTAAAAAAGGTTCATTTTTTATAATTAAAATAGATTTTGTTGATGCGTAATATTGACACCAACGACTCGCATGTGCAAAGTACTAAAGCGTTCTTAGAAATTACACGTGAATGATTATAATTAGATACAAAGACTAAATAATAAATGAGAGATATGATTTTTAAAGTGATTTGGATGCTTAAAGTGAATCTTACGTCTACTATTTGTTTTATATATGAGAGGTTACAAGAGGTCACGTATAGCGAATAGCAAACATAGGTACAATAACTAAATATTCAGAGAGAATATCAAGTCAGTCTCCTTCCTGTATGTTATCTTTGTTCTGAAAATAAAGATTACAATCAGACTGAGGGTTCAGTATCAAAATTCTGAAAATTCAGAGAGAATATCAAGTCAGTCTCCTTCCTGTATTTATAGTAGAGGAACTCATGGTAATGATTACAAATTTTTCAAGTGGGTAGGTGCCGTGCAAGTCCTTCCTTGCCTCCCATTGTCTGATAACTTAAGAAATATCCTCAAATTATCTAAGGCTTGGATAGGTGTGCGGTCCTCAATCACTTATAGACAAAACCTGAATCTGCTAAGTTGGTGACAACCGTATTCTTTCTGTCATGGAGCAACGTGGCAGCTCCTGGACAGCGCAAAACCTTCCTGAACTCTTATTGGTGCTTACTGACATAGGCTAACGTCAGCCCTGATTTTTTAGGCATAACAAAAGCTCCCCAGTTCTTAATGTTCAAAGATTGAATCTTGAGAACTTCATAATTATGCCGCGATTTGACTCGTCTCGAGGAGTGTTTGCCCGAACTAGCAGTTGAGAATAGTCACATTTTTACAAACGACATGAGGCTGATAGTCTGATTCGACCAGTGAATTGAGTGTAGATTGTGACATGGGTCCCGAGAACTACACATGCAACCTGACATGATCACTCACAAAGGTCTAACGACCTGAGCCAGATCATGATTAGTGCTATGAAAATGTGTTTTGTACTCTACCTGTCATTCACAACTAGAAAACACTTAGAACATTTTGCTGTCGACAACTGAGAATTATTTTGCTCAGTGTTCGAATGTGACATGTGGAAAAAACATCTTATTCTAACGACCTTCTCAGATGTTATCCATTACGTTTGACAGCTGTCTTAGTCAATAAAATGAGCTTTATTTGATAGATATGTCTTTGTGCAATAAGTGTCAACCATGAACATTAAATGCAAGCCATGCTAAAATGACAGTCCCTTTTGAAGCATTAAATGTGGATTAGGGCGCATTTAATGTAGAGGAGATAATCACGCTAGTGTTAGTCAATTTTAATAAAGAGAAATACTGGTTGATTTTCACAAAGCGTGAAGGTTACTCTTCGCGCAGATAAGTGACACATGGTCACAATCAAGGGTTGGAAACGCGTTCCCGCCCAAATGTCGCTTATAAAAGAAACCAAGCGTCGTCTTCCACCTTATAAAACCTAAAGCCCATTCTAAGTTTTTTCACAATACTCAAACTTTCAGAGAGAAAAACAACATTTTTGCACTCAAAAGATTAGTTCATCCTCTTCCTGGTTGATGTGAACTCAACGCTACGACAGAGCATTCATTCCCAGCAATCAAGAGGTAAAGAAATTTCTTCTCTTTTTCATTCTTGTCAAAAAACTTAGTTTTTACAATAATGGTAGGTGTGAACATTTGGTAGGCTTAGATGATGAACATCTTGGGTAGTGTTTGAAAAGAAACACTTTAAGAGTCAAAACTTAGGGCACAGATTTTTAGAAAATCTTTCTCAAGAATTTTTAGGGTTTTTGGTGGTTGTGGAAGAGGAACCAGGGTTGTTTTACTCTTCTGAGTCATCGTACGAGGCAACTGTTAGTGTATATTAGTGTATGCCCTAGAAACCATTCGTGTTGTCGGTTTCAGAGCATTTTGTCTTGTATCTATATATATATATCATAAAGTAATAGAAGAAAGAGTTCTTCAATTTATATATGTAAATTGCTTCCTTTATTCAGTCATGCATTTAAAATAAAGTATGTATATGAATTGTCCAGATGATTCATTTAATCGGTAAATGAATTATCGAAAAGGGTTCTCTACGGAAGCAATATAATTTGGGCAACTATATTGCACAGTAGGCATACCGGATGCTTTTGAAAGATATCATGAGTTGATATAAGTATGGATGACGATGATAGTCATGTCACTAGGGCATTGGTATGGATTAACGGTTGGTGAACTGTTTTTCGAACGTGACCGAATAACGACAAATCACTTGGAAAAGCATGTAGTCAATGATTTATCGTTTGGTTATATCAGTGCACGATGTAGTCCTTTGACCTGAGACATTGTAGTCGGATCCGATATGGATGCGTATGGTTCATACGGTGTATAAGTACGAGACTAATCATGTTTCGTACAATAAAGCCTATTTGGTCATGCGTTGTTCATATGCGGAAACGAACGATGGTCAAGAGGGGATCCATTGACTCGGAAATATAGGATCGGGAGTACCGCTGACTCCATCCGGATTCGAGTTCCTAGACGAACATCGATAAATGTCGGAAAACTGAATCTCTGGCCAGAGTCTATTATTAGTCATACAAAAGTAAGTTTGTGATGACAAGTTCCGGACATATTGATCGACAATTCGGTAGAAGATCGAGTTTAGGATTTTGACGTTCCATGAATCCATACTCGATTAGGATATCTCAATGGAGGGACTTTACCTGCATGGTACGTATGATCTGAAATGGGTTCGATGAAGTATTTCTTCATCGTGGTTTAGGGACTATGGCACATTGCTAGATGTTTACCATAGTCGTTGGGCCTCCGGACAGGTTTCCGGATTCATCCAGAACCGGCTCACGGCTAATCCACGGTGGACCTACATGGTCACACCAATAGCCTTGAGAAGTTAGAGAATGATGAGAGAGAGAAATGATTATCCGAAGAGGGCTAGCACCTTCCGAGGGTAATAACGGGATTTCTATAGTAATAGTTACATAGAAAACAATTTGTGACATTTTAAGGGTTAAAATGGTCAAGCAATAATTAATTATATTTAATTATTATATCTTAAAGTGTTAAGATTAATGAGATGAACAAAAATAACCTTTTAATAGTTAAAGGGTAAAAAGGGTAAATTTATGGGTTGTTAATGTAAACTAGTTTAGTTTACATGGGCCCTTGAATAATATTGATTATTCAAAGGGTAGCATATTAAATTCGTGGGGTCCCTTTATAAAATAAGATTTTATTGGGCTTGGAAGTGAAAAATAAATAATTGCAATATTGCCCAAGTATATATAAGTGCAAAAGGTTGCATTTTT